>NW_026652277.1:81476411-81525831 GCF_009828535.3 Hylobates moloch | reverse complement strand
CATGGAATACTATGCAGCCATAAAAAAGGATGAGTTCATGTCCTTTGTAGGGACATGGATGAAGCTGGAAACCATCATTCTCAGCAAACTATCACAAGGACAAAAAACCAAACACCTCATGTTCTCACTCATAGGTGGGAATTGAACAATGACAACACACGGACACAGGAAGGGGAACATCGCACACTGGGAACTGTTGTGGGGTGGGGAAGGGGGGAGGGATAGCATTAGGCGATATACCTAATGCTAAATGACGAGTTAATGGGTGCAGCACACCAACATGGCACATGTATACATATGTAACAAGCCTGCACGTTGTGCACATGTACCCTAAAACTTAAAGTATAATAATAATAAAATTTTAAAAAAGTGGTGCTCCCAAATTTAGGGGGAAAGTTTTAAATATTTTGCCATTGAGCATAATATTTGCTATAGACTTTTACAAATAGATACTCTCCATAATATTAGGGAAATTCCTCCTGTTTCTGGGTTGCTAGAGGAGGTTCTCATTTTTTCTTGTGTAAAAAAAAACTGTGACTGCATATTGAATTTTATCAAATTATTTTCCTGTATCCATTAAAATTATTTTATTCTATTTTTATTCGGCAAATATGATGAATTACATTAATTTCACTTTAGATGTTAATTTTTGCATTCTTGGAACAAACTTAACATTGGCTTGTGTTTTTGCTTTCCTGTAACATCTTTGTCAAGTTTTGTTATTAAGGTGATACTGACCTAACAGGAAAAGTAGGAAGTGTTCACCCTTTTTCAATTTGCTGGGAGAGTTTCGTAGGGTTGGTGTTATTTCTTCCTTAAATATTTGGAGAAACTGCCTAGTGAAGCCATTTCAGCCCAGATATTTCTTTGTGAAATGTCTTTGAATTATAGTTTCATTATTTGACATAGTATTGTTTAGGCTTTCTATTTATTCCTGTGTCTTTTATGGTAAATTATTTCATGGTAAATTTTCAAAAATTACTTGGATTACTTTCTAACTACCTTTCCCTCATACTACAAGGTAGTTATGTTATTCCTTTGAAATACAGTAGGATCATTTTTTTCTGTCTCTATTCTATTTAGAGTTGCCATGTCATTCAATTTTTGATGTGCGTGTGTGTTTATTTTCTTTTTTTGAGGAAATGAAATATTAATATGGTTCTGAATGTTAGATTCATGTAAAAAGGTCTTTCAAGAAAGGACTTCCCCAAGTTCTTCTATCCTATTCCCACCACTCTATCCCACTATTTCTTTCTTATTCCCTCTTTTTATTACACAAACGGTAGCATATTTTGTTTTTTCAATTTGATTCTTCTACTTAATATATTCTAAAAATCATTTCATATCAGTTGATAGAGATCTCCCTCTTCCTTTCTATAGCTGCTCAGCACTCCATTTTGTGAATGTAACAAGTCTACATAACCATTCTCCCATGTATGAGCTTTTTGTTTGGTTCAAATATTTTTCAATTACAACCAACGTTGCAATGTGTTTTTGTATTGTAGAAAGTATATCCTAAGGATAATTTCCTGAAAATGGGATTTCTGGGTCAAAAGGTATTAATAAATTTATGTGTAGTTTTGTTATAAATTTCCACATTCCCTTCTAAAAGGATTGTACTCATTTGTACTCCCACTAAAAATGTATGAGTGTACCTGTCTTGTCACAGTTGTGCCAACAGAATGTGTTACAACACATTTTAGTTTTTATCAGTCTGATTGGCCATAAATGGTATCTGTGTGATCTTTAAATTTGTCTTTTTTCCTAATTATGAGTAAGATTGAATATCTTTTCCCAAGTTCAAGGGCCACATTTTAGGCCATTTTTGCATTGCTATATAGGAATACCTAAGGTGGCTAATTTATTTTAAAAGTGAGGATTAATTGGCTTGTGGTTCTGCAGACTGTACAAGCATGGCACCAATATCTGCTCAGTTTTCTGAGGTAAGGGCCTCAGGAAGCTTATAATTATGATAGAAGGTGATGGTGAGCCATCATGTCACATGGCAATGGTGAGAGCAAGAGGGAGAGAAGGAAGGGATCCCAGCCTCTTTTAAACAATTGGATTTCACATGAACTGACTGAGCAAGAACTCACTCATCACCAAGGGGATGGTGCTAAGCCATTCATGAGGGATCCACCTCCACGATCCAGTCACCTTCCAACACTGGGGATCACGTTTTGATGTGAGATTTGGAAGTGACAAACATCCAAACCATATCAGGCCGTGTATACATATTTTGTTTATCTAAATTGACTGTGTATTTTGCCTATTAATTTAAGAAAGTCTTTGGTCTTTTTTGCCTCAGTTTTGAACAGTTCTTATATATTAGGGATATCAGCTCTTTGTGTTCTGTTGCAAATATTTTGTCCCAGTTTGTCAGAGAACTTTTGACTTTGTTTATAGGTGGGTTTTTTTCTTGCCATGTAGTTTTTTTTTAAAGCGTTTTGTGAAATCCAAGTTATTGATTTTTTAAATTACAATTGGATTTTAGGTCATAGAAAGTTTTCCTTTCTACATGCTATAGAGAAGTTTACTCATGTTTTGGTAGTGTTTGCATGGTTTTATATTTTCTACATGCAGGTCTCCAATCCATTTGGAGCTTGTTCCTGTGTTTGATGTGATATGAAGATATACTTTTATCAGTTGTCCCAGCAATATTATTAAGGTGATGGGCTAAAAAGTTCATCTTTGCCCCAGTGATTTGAGATGCCAGCTTTACCACATATTAAATTTCCATGTGTACTTGGGTCTGTGTCTTAACTTTCTATTTTAATACTGGTATGTTTGTCTATTCATGTGCCAGTTCCTCAATGCTTAATTGTGGAGGTTAATGGTATGTTTCTTTTCTTTTTATTTATTTTTTTTTGAGATGGAGTTTTGCTCTTGTTGCCCAGGCTGGAATTCAATGACATGATCTTGGCTGACTGCAAGCTCCACCTCCTGGGTTCCAGCGATTCTCCTGCCTTAGCCTCCTGAGTAGCTGGGATTACAGGTGCCTGCCTTTATGCCCAGCTAATTTTTTTTTGTATTTTTCTTAGAGATGGGGTTTTACCATGTTGGCCAGACTGGTCTTGAACTCCTGACCTCAGGTGGGCCACCCACCTCAGCCTCCCAAGGGATTACATGCATTAGCCACCACACCCTGCCAGTATGTTTCAATGAGCTTCTTTTTAATATTAAAATTGGTCATTTGATTCCTTTGTTATTACTTTTCCTAGATTATCTAAGAGCTCTGTTGTAGGGAAGTAGGGCCAAGTTTGCTGTTAATCAAACCTAAATATTCTGGTCATGCTTCCAAACACCAGGTGAAGATAAAGTCAGGAAGTCCAATTATGTGCCAGATATTTGCTGCTGTGTTTTGGGCAAAGGTCAGATGACGTTTCTGAAAAGGTACCTGTGCAATTCCAGTGTCTTTGTGACCTGCTGCAGTGATGCTGCTGGTGGTCTACAGACTGTGTTAGCCCTAAGGTTTCCTTAAAATAATGCAGTTTTGTTTTGCTGGAAGTGTCTCTTCAGGTGAAGTTAACAGAAGTGAGATTCTTGGCTCAAAAGGTACATGAGTATGTAATTTCGTTGCTATTGCCAAATTCTCTTCTAAATTATTATGCTAGTTTGCATTCCTACCAGCAGTGAATAAGAGCTCTCGTTTTCCCATAGCTTTGCCAACAAAATACGCTGTCCTAGACTTTTTAATTTTTGCCAGTCTGATGGGGGAGAAATGGCAACACTTGGCTGTAGCATTTTGCCCTCTGCACATGCAGGATAGGGCAGCCGGGCTTCCACCCCAGAACACAGTGCAAGTGCATTATGCCACACTCCCTTCACTACCTGAAGCATCCCTGCAAGAGGCCCTTTGTGTTATCTTCTGGGAGCAAATCTCAGGCAGGAATATTCCAGCCCAACAGAAAGGATCTTGTAATGACCTCAAAAGGCAAGTGGTCATAGTCTTCATTCCAGTTCTCCCAAGGAATTGGTATCTTTGCAAAATTGCTTAACCTCTACTCACCTTCCAGTTCACAAACCAAGAAGTACCAAAAGGGGAAGATGTAATAAAGCACACAAGCTCCTGATATACCCTTGTACCAGGGAAATGACTTTCATTGACAGAAATAAGAAGGGCTATTTCCTGACTTTTTCTTAAAGACATCTCTGTGTACTAGAAGAAACAGCAACTACAGTAACATTAAAATGGTGTTCCAATTTACTGACCATTCTACTGGTCCAAAAGATGCCACTTGTAGAAATCCTTTTCCAGCAGCAAGTGCCAGAGAATGTCCCAGACTGGCGGGTGCCTCTAAGTTAAGTACTACCTTCCAAGTGAGATCTATAGATAACTCTCAAGCAGTCTGGGGAATGGAGTGTCTAATTATGAAATCACTGGCTGATGTTGGAGGAAATGATGAAACTTCTGAGAAATTGGGTGCCATGGCCTCTGCTAATATCTGCCCTCAATGTATTTAACACAGAGATTTGCCAGTCAGCACAGAGTGAGCTTTTCACCCACACCGTGCCTCAAGGCTCTGGGGCCTCAGATGTTCTTCTCTTCAGTGAGAGAGCAGGGGAGACTCTTTGTTTCCTGCTAGTTGTGGCATCTTTCCTTGGTTCTCCCCCATCCTACTCAGCCAGCTCCAGATCCCTGGCAGCCCTGTGTAAGCTCTCTCATGCCCTGCCGGATGTCACCTTCCCCAAACTTGGAAGATGCTGAGGGATCAAAGCAGTATACATCTTCTATACACAGAGAATTTTGGAATGGACTCCCCCACCTAGCCAGTGAATAGCTTACTGGGAGAATTTTTAATAATTAAAATAGTGGAGCAGAGAGGCAGGGAGCAAGACAGGGAAGTGGGAGGCTTATAGGATGTAGCATGCTGTAAAGCCTTCTAAATTCACTGGTGACCAGGCATAGTGGCAACTTGCCTAGTCAATTTCCATTCCAATCAGTTCTTTGTTACTTAATAAGTTGAGTATCCAGTTGATAGATGAGCTGAGACCTTTAAATCATCCAAATTCTTGCCACCTGTGAAAGTTCTGTAGTCTGGCAAAAGGAACAATAAAACCAGTAACAAAATTGAGTAATTTAAATTGTGTAGACATTTTAATTATCCCCATGTCTACTCTCAAATAGCTGTGTCTGGTGTACATTAATGATTATGCAAATGTAAAGTATAAAACTAACCAGCTACTTTTTTTTGTACACGGTTTGAATCTCACAGATTAATAGTCCAATTTCTCAAATAATAAAATATCAACACACGTAAGCTAAGTACCTGGCACATAGTAACCACTCAAGTGATTTTTGGAAGAGCTAGAGTTTTATGAAAAATTTTATGTGTAATTTCATACGTGCCTCTTCTGGGGAGAGAGTTTATCATTATTTTCAATGAACTATTACTCTGCTATCCCCACTCCAAAGGCTAGCAACAACCAGGTTAGAGTATGGCATTATTTTTAATTTGTGTTCAATGTTACACATATATTAAAGTAATAGACCTTCCATTATATAATCTCATACTTTTCCTAAGTATATATAACATGATCTTTGCCATAATTATTGGTGACTATTCAAAACAATGAAAACAAAGATATAAGCAAATGTTAATTAGGTACATTAATAATGTTCTTGAACATTATTATCTATTTAGCTTGAAAACATTTTTTAATCCATTTTTTTCTTGCCAATAAACAGTTTTCTTTTCTTAATGGTGTTACCTTCTAAGGATATTTACTTTAGAAAAAATATAAATTTTTACAAATATGAACCACAAAAGATTTTTAACTTTTTAAGAGTTTTTATGAATCATTAAACTGTTGGCAAGTACTAAGCCTATTACCAGAAAATTCAGATCTTTTAGTACATAAAGTACTTATTTATTTGAAAACCAGGCTATTAAAGTAAGATGAGTATGGAAATGAATTATGAGATACCTATAGGAGTTTTTAGGGAACTATAATGACAGGCAAGATAAAGAGAAGAAACATGACAAAAATCTAAAGAATGAGTGAATGTTTGACATAATACAGCTCAAGACCATATAAATTACTTCCACCCAGAATTATTAATTTAAATTCCAGGACCTCAATCAAAATGTCATAAAGCAAGAAAAGACATGAAGTGCCCCTCTGGACTTCATTTGATCCACAAAGAAGGATTTGGTGACAACATGGGAGTGACAGAAACAGGGAAAAGTGGCCATGTCATCTTGGAGTTCACAAAAGTAAGAGAGTGAAGTGCTGGACATTTTTGGACATACATTGCAGACTAACTTCAGAAAGTTCTAGGGAGAATCAGCATATGCCAACAGCCAGAGGTACAAAGGAAAAAAAAAAATGACTCATGAAGATCAAAGATCCTGAGAAATGAAATTCTAACCATATATTAAAACAATTCACAGAGATGAGGTTGTGGGATGCGAGGGATGGACATCAGGAGAAGCCGGCATGGCTGTATAGGCAGCTCCCTAACAAGCCCAGGATTTTAAAGGACCTAAGTCAAAGATGGAGGAAAGCAAGGAAAGCAAAGGCAAGGGCAAACAGCAGCGCAAACTGTTAGGAATAGTGTTAGGGAAGTCAAAAATCAAAGTAAAGAGAGACTTGAATTAAGAAAGAGAAAAAAAGAGTTATCAGCCTAAAAATAACAACACTTGATAAATGTCAAGTTGTGCAAACCATGAGTATATATTATTATTTCCTCCATTTTACAGAGGGGAAAATTAAGGGGCAAACAGGCAATGTAGCTTCTGCGGTATCATATAACGTGTAAATAGTGGAGCAGAGATTTTAAACAAGTTAAGAACTTCTATTCCCTACTCATATCTCCTCGCATGTGGAGGAACATCCTTTAACCTGGCCTTCTTCATCTCTCTCATCCTTCCACTGTGATGATGAGGGAGCAAACACATGATTGATAAGTTTGGAGGGATAATTTATACTAACCAGCCCCTTCCTCCTTCTCTCTTGAGAGTTGCCCCAGCAAGCACATGTCCTCAGATGCTCTCAGCCTTGAGATAACTTAGAGGTTAAGGCCTTGCTTCCTGGGAGAAGATCTGCAATAGCCCAGAGCTGCCTGTGACTGTCTGGGAAGGTCTGTCAAATCCTGGGGTGTAGCTCCAGCTCACTAGCTCCCAGACATGTAAAATACTACAACATCAGCTCTATCAGTCATGCAGATATGTTTGTTTCCCATTGGCCTTGCCTTTTTGGGTTCTATTTCTTATTTGGTTCCGTCTCAAAGACCTCAACAAGCCCTTTTTTAATCTGACCTCAAGCCTGAGCTCCTAACCACTAAGCAATACCACTTTGCTATGCCTTGTGTAAGATGGATTATGGCTTACAGATAACAGAGATAACTGCCAGGTTATTTTGTTACTACCTTTTCCAGAAAATTGAGTATTTTTTTTAAAATTAGGAATGGCAAAATATGATTAAGGGAAAACTGAAAATCAAGATGAGATGGAAGAATAAAACACCCTGTAAATACTTTGAATAAAGTCAAGTCCTCAGACCCAGAAAATGATATTGCAGCCTTAGGTAACCACTTAGGAGCCACTATCAGTCACGGTGGAGAAATCATGGAGTATTGGAAAACGTCTGCAGAAGACTGGAGATGGGAAAGTGCCCTCAGTCTTAGGCAAAAACCTTAGTCAAAAGGCTAAGCAATGGTAATCTCAGAAATTACAACCCCTAGACATCAACCCCCCAGAAACCCGTAGAACGGGTCTATGAGAAAATAATATATTGAAAAACTATAGTTAAGATGAGTCCACTGAAAAAAATGTAAATTGCCTAAGCTCATTCTATTAACATTTTATATAAGTTTTTCATGCATTTATCAAGAAGTACTAAAAAAAATCATATGTTTATTCCAGTAAAACAATGGACTGACTGTTTCATAACATACTTGATATGATGATGAAAAAGGAGATGCATGATTGTGCTGTAAAGTAGCTTGGCAGCTGGAAGATCAATCATAGTGAATATAAATGCCATCTTTGAGCTGAGTAGGATATTAGCCACCTTCTAAAAAGCAAATACAATCTTTAAGTTGCATTAAAAAAAGAAAGAAAGCCTCAAATCACAGAAACATTCCTAATTTATACTTCAATGGTCAAACCGTATTTTGAGTTTTGTGTGAGATTATGGATACAACATATTAAGAGCGATACTGACAAACAGGAACATGTTCAATAAGCAATGAACAAAGGACGAACACCCTGGATGTCCTGTCAATTAGAAAATGGTTGGGGGAGCTTCGAATTTTTTCTGGAAAAGGGTAGACAGTGATAAACACAGACTGGCTTTCAAGTCATTCAGCTATTTTGAGCCTCAGATTTTTCTTGTATAAAATGAAAGGGCTTGAAATTAATGGGGTCTATATCATCTCTCAAATCGTTTCCTTCTTCTATGCAAACATTTGAAAAGTTATAATAATGGGTTAAAGAATATGATTGGCCTTACTGTAGAAAACAGAATTAGAATTAATGAATAAACATTACAGAGAGGTAAAGTTGTAACTAGATGTGAAGGAACTTTCTAACAATTAGATGCATCATGAAAGACTGGGGTGTTGATAGCTAGTAAGCGGATGACAATGGAAATATTATTCAAGGAGTGGCTGGATGATGATGATGACAACAATGATAATGGTGATTTCTATTATATTTTGAGGTTATGACTATCATTACAATATATTAAATGTACACCATATGCTAGTGATAGAGACAGGAGACAGCTAAATGCCTGCACAGATAAGGAAGGGTCCCTGGAGAACCTCTGACCCATGTGGGTCATTGTGCACAGGGGGCTTGCCTAAACATGCCCAAGGTGAAAAATTTCATCCTTTAACACATGCGCAGTAAGGGAAATAAATCAGTGTGGAGTGGTTCACACTAAGGGCCCTCACGTGCACTGGAAGAATGGGTGGAGCCACCAGAAATTCACACCTTATGCAGGGGAGACACCTGGCCTCTTCAACTCATGTGGTGGCCTAGTATTCAATTTGTGAGGTGGAAACCTGTGTGCAGGATCCCTCTTTTTGTGGAGAACTTTCCTTTTGCTTAATAAATTCTGTGCTCCTCACCTTTCAATGTGTCCATGTGCCTAATTTTTCTTGGTCGTTGAGACAAGAACTCGGATTTAGCTGAGCAAAGGAGTGAAAAATCCTGCATCATTTTGGTGGCTCATATGGGGACACGAGGAAGGGTGAGTAAAACATGGACCCAAAAATCTATTTCCCTTTCATTTCTGAGCTTTCTCATCCTAAGACTTTTTCTGAGGGCAGGAGAAGCTGCCCCCACGACCCACTCTGTCGCTCTCAGAGGTTGGGAATATCGGCCTCAGTCCAACCCAGTCTTTTCTGCGGCATTTTCCTCTTTACTGGGGGAGAATGTAATGGCACCTATATTTTCTTTTAAATATTGGGGATGTTCCACCCCAACCCCAGTGGCCACAGGCATGTGCTCAGGATGGTTCAGTGAGAGGCAGCTCCCCTAACCCTCCCCTCCCAGCTGGGGTGCATGGCCATGTCCCCTGCATGTGCATGTGGTGTCAATAGCCACGTTGGGTGGGAATGAGCCACAGCTGCTGCCGAGGCCCCAGGGTGGCCTCGGGGGCCTGGGTCCTGCTCAGCCAGCTAGCCAACATTCCCTGCCACTGCCACTGTCTGTAGAGTCTTTCCCTCTACCAGCTGAAGGGTTCAGCTCAGTCTGACAGCAATTAAAAGTTTCCCTCCTGCTGGAGAAACCATTTGCATAAGAATAAGCTGTTCTTCTCCCAGGCATCTTCCCCACCCAGCATGCTATTTTTTTCCTTTTCTGCACTCTGTCAGCACTTAAGACAGCCCCACACTTAAGACTTTTTTTCTTTTCTCCACCCTGTCAGGAGTTAACTTTTAAGGGAGAGGTTTTCCTTTCTTGAAAGGCATCTTATTAGACCAGGACCTCAATTCACAGGACACCTGTTTCCCCTCCCTTGTTTCAGAAGGATCCAGTTCCTCAGCTTCACCTTAGCATTTGGCTTATGATAAGGAGGCAACAGCCAATCTGGTGAGGGACACCTGGGGCTTGATGAGTCTGTGCACTCTCTGAGGCAGTTCTTTTGTCCCAACTGAATTCCAAGCTTTGGGTCAAAACCCTAGGAAAGAAAACTGGATCTGAGGGATCCAGAGGCAGATGACAACGGAAGTTAAAAGGCACAGCACAAATGGGCATGACTAATTCTTGCCATTTAAGCCAAGCCTCCCATTTCATGGATAAAGGTCATGCTAGTATCCATGGCATAAGTGAGGTCTAGAGAACTCAAAGGCTACTGACACCAGAGGGAAAGGCAGCACACGGGTAAGAGCAAATATTCCCATCCCCTAGCTTCCCCCAACGTTAGCATGGGTGAAAGCCATATTGTCACCCATGGGCAGCACTCTGTTGAGGTTGCTGGGACTTGGGAATATAAGGATGAACGAAGGAAAGAGGATGCTTTTTCCTTCTCTCCCTCATAAACCCCGGGTATTTGCTAGGAAAATAAAGGAACCAGAGATGCCTAGCTCCCCTCTTTCTAGATGAGTAGCCATTCATGTTCAGTCTGTCCCCCTTTTGAATGCATCCTGAACCCGTGGGGCTCCTTTGAAAACAAAAAGCCTTCTTTGTCCCTTTTTCCTCCTTGATCCTCTCTTCACAGATGGATAACTGTGTTCCCGTATTCCAGGACACTTCCCTCAGATGCATCCTCCAAACTGAGGAAAGTTAATTTCCCAAACCTTAAACTGGTTGGCTTAGAATTGAGGTTGGGGAACGGGAATCCAGAAGCCTGACATGCTGGCAAAAGGGTAAAAGTTTTTTTTTTTTAACTAGTTGGACTTTTATCTTCTCTCTCCCTGTGCAAACTAGTACAAGTAATGATAAGGATCACTCTTTATATTCTCTATAAAGTTTTGATTAATGAAAAATAATTTATGAGGTTGGTCTTAAGCTCTAGCCAATCTGGTATGCTTTGTGTGTCTTAATTGAGGCTTAGTGGTTTCACTTGTGAGGTCACTTTTGGTAAAGTTCAAAAGCCAGAAGTATTGGCTACTTGGTGTTGCCAAAGGCAATAAGGAATTTAAAATGATTTACTTAAAGAGCATGCAACTTAATTAAAAGTGAATATCCAAGTTATAGGTATATTTAAAAGGCCTTTGTTTTTCTCTTCTTGGATCTTTTTTTCTGGAAAAAGGTTTTTTCCCAGTCAACTGAATTGCTTTTCTCCTCTTTGTCTTGCCACTCAATGCACGCATAGCAGGCCCTAAGATAACTTCTAATGCCATGGGACTCCTTGGGAAAAACAGAAAAGGTGCCACAGATTCCATTTTAGGAGAAACCTCTGTTTTCCTCATGGAACCCCAGGAATTAGAGGCAGATAGATCCCTCAAAATCTGTTTTTGTCTTCCAGCTATGCCTATTTATTAGGCTATAGAAACTGCATGCTTTCCTAGTCCTGCCCCTAAAGGGCCCCACCCAGAGACCAATAATTCAATTAGGAGATTGGCAAACAAAAAATTTTATAGCTACTGGATCTTCTTCTATCTGCATAGTTATATAGGTGTCGTGTGTGATGTCTATAATAAAAAGAGCTCTAATTAATTGTCCTAAAGAAAAATAAGTGATTAGATCAAATATTGTTTGAGGGAAAAATAAAAGCTGTAATGCCTTTTACTTCATGTGACTTTAATCTTTGAGAAATAAAAACAGTCAATGATTATTGGTAAAATGCAAATGTTGTTAAAATGTAAATAGGTGGTCTAAATTATACAGCTCAGATACTAGGTTTACTAAATGTTTTAAGGTTATAAATTGCTTCTTTAGCTGTTGAGAACTGTTCCACTTGCCAGCCTCACAATTGGTAAGGCCTGGTGACATGTGGAATTAACCACACCCTTAACTATGCTGGAAGGAGTCAAACTTTATTGATGCCTAGTGCATAACTAAAACAACTTGACAGATTTTACATCAAAATTAAAAATTGGTAAGATGTACCATTATAACATGTAATTGAGACCACTGAAAATAGATTTACATGCAAAGTGTGTAAGAACAGTAAAATGTGTTTTTAGTAAAAGATTGTAAGACAGCATGGAAATGTAAATTTTTGCCTAGGGTTAAAGGATGGTTTTAAATTAGGTAAGATGAAGCTAAAGGTTTAAAAAAGTTATGGAAAATTTCTAAAAATTAATATTGCAAAAGAAATTCTGTGTGTGAACATTGACTAAATTCAAAAGGGTATTATATGGTGTTTCTGTAAATTGATCATTGAAATAAAAGCACAACAAGGTTTTCTTAAGGTACTAATCTGCCCTTTAGCAAAATTTGTAAGGGGTTATAAAAGATTTATATGAATCTCACCTCATGGTCAAACTGGTTAAGACTGGATAGAATTGTCCATAAGGTTTCATTTAAAAAATTGGGTTGACATTAATAGTAAACTAATGTTAGGGTAAAAGTTGACTTTCTCTCACTTGTAAAAGATTTTAATGTAATAGTAAAGAATAATGAAAGATTTTCATTTGCCTTGCAGATAGACTCCTAAGGAAATGAAAGAGAAGACAGGAGACAAATTGTTTGGAAAAGCTGTCTTCCCTCTTAATGAGCAAAGGTTTTCGCCTGGTTTAAAAATTTTTGTGACATAATTTTGGCAAAATAACTAACTGATGGTAATCTGGAATTCTATTTCATAGCATTAAGTGTTTTAAACCACTAACATATTTAACAGGCTTCTCAAAATCAAATTTTGGCTTCAAGGTTGTCCTTCCTGACCCCTAGTTTTTGGATGCTACAGAGGGCCCCTGAAGCATCCAAAGAGGGTAAACAGGATTACCTGATGTCTTTAGGTACATGGGATTGCCAAAATGATGTTTAATCTTCTTCAGGTTATATCTTAGTGAATAATATTAATATCTGTTCCAAAATAGTATAGGATTTTAAAAATTCTAATGTATGAGTATATTTATCAATCACAATTCAGGGTGTTATATTAAGTTATTGTAAACCACAGAGATAACCAAATTTCTTTGTCAGTTATGTTTTTGACTGTAACTACCTTGGACATTTCGTTATTCATAGACAATTGTCTTGTTTTGATCCTCTTTAAAAGATGGTATATAATAAGCTATAGAACTTTGACAGGTGCTGTCAAATGCAGGTTACTGATAACTTTGTAAATTGTGACATTGGTATAAAGGAAAAACACACAGGGCTAATGAAGAACTGAAATGTTTAGAAATATCAATACAAGAGTTAACTGAATGGACTAAACTAATAGAAAACTGAAGTAACCTTTTTTAAAACTTTTGCTTAAAACATTGCTGATCTTTTTTTGTTTTTCAGAGTCAAGGAAACTTTTATTTTGAGCTATTTACAGTCTTTAATAATTGAGTAAGGTAGACTCCTGTGAACAAAATTTGGAGCATGTTTGTTTCTCTTTGCATGGTTCCTATAGAATTTGGAAACTATCTGTGAGTATTCTTATGGCAATATGGTTATTTTCATCAGTGCAATAAGAATCTATTTTCTTTTGCAATAGGATGCAATTGGAGAAGCTGGTTGTTCTACCAAGGCTTTGACTGGAAGGGTATACTTTCCTTTAAGGAATCAAGCTTGACTTGCAGAGCTGATAAAAGCCCCTTGGGGAAACCGGCCTCATATCTTGTCTACACAGTCCCCATACAGGGTTATTAATCTGTAGTGAGTAAAGAATGTCACTTTCTAATAGGCCCAAGAACCCCATATTCTTAGGATCCCAAGAGGAGAATAATTCACTCAACTCATAGGTATTTGAGGGGACAAACCCATGGCTGGGCTTGGTTTTTAAAAGTCCTATCTGAGATTCCTTGTGGAACAAAGTTCTATTAAAGCCAATTTAAAAAGACTGTAAAAATAATTATTCTTGCTGCACTTTATGCAAGTAATAAGGCCAAGTATAAGACTAAAGTTTATTTTTGCAAACAACTCAGTCCTATCATGATTTGTTTTTAACAAAAATGAGGACTGAGAAATTATGCTTCAAGACTTATTATACATTTGTCATTAAATTCTAGACTCATTAGTTGTTAAGTTTTTCACCTACATTTTAAACTAACCCTGCTTATTCCTGTGAACCAACCAGCAATCTCCAACTGCAGCTCAGAAGAAACAAAAAGAGATGGGTAGTATAAAAATCTGGATAATATTATAGTTCTGGGCAATTATCCTGCAATTCCTGCCAGGTGATGGGGGTAAATGGGGTGCCCATAACCTGGAGGTTTCTTTTTTTGGGAAAATAAGACCAAGGGAGCTCACCAAAGCCAAGCCCCATGCACCCAAATCTTAGGAGGCATATCTATAGCCACCAGTTATCTGGGCATGCTGGTAGCCTTGGAATTTTTGAGCTGTCCTTACCTTTACCTTTTGTTTTGTTTTGATACATGTCTTCTAATAACCTGGTTTGTCTCTTCTTGCCTTTAGGCCATTGAACTCCAAACAATCATGCAACTAGAGCCTCAAATCATGGCCCCCTTTTACCAGGGACCCTTAGATAGACCTCTCAGGGAGATCTGACTGCTGTTATTCGAAAACAGCACACTCTGTCAGCAGAAAGCAGTTAAGATCAATCATCGTCCTTATCCTTATTCTAAAGGCTGTTAGATGTACTTCTTTAGAGCGGGGAATGATAGAGGCAGGAGACAGCCAAATGCCTAGGCAGATAAGGAAGGGTACCCAGAGAACCTCCGACCCACCCAGGTCATTGTGCAGAGGGGGCTTGCCTAACCATGCCTACGGTGAAAACTTCTGTCCCTTAAGACATGTGCAGTACAGGAAATACATCAATATCGAGTGGCTCAGACTAAGGGCCCACATGAATACTGGAAGAATGGGGTGGAGTCACCAGGAATCCACATCTTATGCAGGGAAGGGACCTGGCCTCTTCAGCTCGTGTGTAGTGGCCTGGTATTCAATTTGTGAGGTAGAAACCTGAATGAAGGACCCCTCTTTTTTATGGAGAGCTTTCCTTTCACTTAATAAATTCTGCCCTCTTCACCTTTCAATGTGTTCACTTGCCTACTTTTTCCTGGTTGTGAGACAAGAACCCAGATTTGGCTGAACTAAGGAGCAAATAAATCGTACATCACCAGGCTCTGATTGTGGTACTTTACATATGTTATCATATGCATGGATAAATTTCTGTTAGAATTGCCATGGTAGGGAATTCCCTAGCAGCTGGAAGGATGATATTGATTAGTGGTTATCAAACTTTGGTATGAAGGACTCATTAAAACATAGATTGCTAGATCCCATTTGCAGAGTTTCTGATTTAGTAGGTCTGCAGAGGATCCCAAGAATTTGCATTATTAACAAGTTCTCAGGTGATACTGATGCTGCTGGTCCAGAGGCCACATTTTGAGAACCACTGGTCTAGATTATCTCCAACTTTCATTCTAATGCTAAGATTCTGTGTTTCAATAATCATCTTAACTTTTCTTCATGAGAGACAGATCTCTACTGTCTTGGGTCAAGACCTTAACACAGGAATTTTTAAAAAATCATATCATTGAAGAATACAGTTTAATCACTTAAGCCACTGTACCTACTTTTCCCTCACTTCTTTCTTAAAATGCTGTTTTTTCCCCTTTTTAAAAAAATGCTGGGTTTTCCCTTTTTTTTAAACGGAGTTAAAATGCTTTATTTTATAATTGGTTACAGGAAAAAGCAAACTACTTTTTCTTTGCCTCATTTCTTCATCATTATACAATTTTGGACACTGTTATTGTTATCTCCCAGGAAATTACATTGGAAAAACATACCTAATGCTGTAAAGTAAATGATAAGTATTATGTAATGAGAATATTGTTACAGTGTTTTAAAACTCTGGAAAGATGAACTTTTTGGCTTAAGGTGAACATTGGAGTGGGTATTTGGTGATGAAAAGATGGTGTGTGTGTGCGTGTGTGTGTGTGTGTGTGTGTGTGTGTATGTGTACACTCCACAGAAGTGTAAAATTACTTCCTTAGTTGCTTCAGATGACTTTTCCATACTATTTTTTAACATTTTCATTATTTGGATCTACAGCACCCCAGGGGTCTTTAGCTATTTCATGCAATTCTGAAAAGTTCCTCAGAATAACATTTTAAGTTACTTCAATTGATAAAAATACATATTTGCTATACAGACATTTTCTAGTCTGGTAAAAGAGACAAAGATAAATGTTCACATTTGAAATAAACAAAATATCTGGAAATTGCTTATAGGGTGTTTCAACTTCCATTCGATGCTGGTTTCCAAATGAATTACAAAGTGTCCTATACCAGAGTCTTGGCATCTAAATCAACATAAAACACCTGACACATTTTGAAATGAAAAAAGAACTTCACATTTTCAAGCAGTTCTCAATTATCTCATTAATAGATAATCTGAAATAGCTGAAAGTCCTAATGATTATTTTTCTTTAATTTGAGACTGTGTTTTTATACTTACAGGTGAAGAGCTGTTTTCCTGATGTCCTAAGAATTTTATTCAATTAATGTTATAGGTGCCACTAGAGGAGCTGGAAGGTGTTCCTAGCCTTTTGCAAAAGAAAGCTTTCTTCTCAAATCAATGCAAAATCTCTTTTCTCTTCTAACTGTCCTAGAGCTGCGGGGAGGAGGCAGAGAGTGTGTGGATTTGAAAGGGCTTCTCGACCTCTAGGTAAAAAGAAAGAGCTTAGATATTAACATTATAATTACATCAATTAGATGCTAACTTTATTTGGTTTTCAAAAATAATCAGGCCCCTGCTAATTGTGTGTTTAGAGAAAGAAATGAGTCCACATTCTTTGTAAACACTAAGTACACTTTTTTGTTCTCTATCACTGAGCAGCAGGCAGCATGTGGATCTCAGATATCTGAAGACAGGGCATATGGGCTGATTAAATGGGCTGTTAGGAAAGGCCTGAATTCAGAGGTTAGCACTGCCAGCCCTCTGTTCCTCCAGTCCGCTCCCTGTAACCAGCTCCCACTGGCTTCATCACGGCTGCCCAATTTCTTCCCACTCCAGTGTTTCTCAACCCTTTAAATCAATGCCAACTTTTCATAAATATAAACATCTTATTCACACTTTCCCCAGAAATTCTAACACATTCCTCAGGATTAGGGGAGTGGAAACTTCAATTAGGAGTCTCTGTATTTTCTTTGTAACCCAGCAGCAAAAACAATGTGGTTGTGTTTTGTTTTCTGAAGTTGCCATTATAAAAATAATAGTTTTGTTATGTTTTTATAAAATAAAAATTATAAAATTGAACATGTCTTCTCAAATTTTTTACTTGCCTCTAACCACCCTCCACTTCCCAGAGATTGTAGTATTTCTCTAAGAGCCCATTCCTCAAGTTAAAAATTATTGCTCTAATTTCTACATCATGACCAGGACTTGCTGTATAACTTGTGGGGCCTAGTTCAAAATGAATATGCAAGGTCCCTGTTCAAACATTATTAAGGATTTCAAGATGGCTACAGTAGAGGATTAAACCAAAGCTGGGACCTTTCTAAGCTTGGAGTCCTGGGTGACTGCACAGAATGCATGCCACAAAGCTGTCCCTGATCATGACTTTTTAGCTTCTGCTATTCCTGTGATTGACTTTCTCTGTGTGTTTCCTAATTCTGACTCCCAAGAGCAAGAATCTGATTGGCTAAGATAAGCATTTCATTCCAGAAGTTTTACTGGTTGCTGGCAGGCATATTCATTGGAGAGGTCCCTTGGTCAGTCAACTATGTCAGAACCAAACAGTTGTGTGTGATCAAGGTGGGGGATTTGAATGGGAGTAGAGAATGGGTCTACTACTATAGTACATGGCCACCAATGTAGCCATGAGAGTGGACAGGGCAGTTTTCTTAGGAGTGGACATGGGTAGACAGGCAATCACTGACACTGAATACAAAATATAAATATATGCATTTCCAATTTGAGCCTGATGTCTGTGTAAATCGGAGTAATAATATTTCAGAGGCCAGTTTATGGGGGATAGATGAGATAGTGGCCTAAACAAATTGATGTAAAACCCCAAGAAATCATTATTACCATTGCAACTAAGGGAGTGCAAACATAGTGGAACCTGATTTAATATCTCAAATAGTCCAGCACTCAAAAATAGGCTGATAACACATAGGCCATCAGGGTGTTGTCTTGTGGTGCATGCAGCAGGATGACTATTACTGTGAACTAAGCAACACAGATTCCATCTTCTGAAGACAAATAGACACAAGGGATTGTCTTTGTTCATATATACGAAGAAAATTGGCACTAGAACTGGATGAGAGCCAAGGGACAGTCTGTTTGATAGGCTGTGGCTTGTGATAGTCCTAATCTGTTGATGAAATAATGTGTTTCCTTCTGGAAAAAAGGAATTTTCTAACATTCCCCTAAGAAAGGTTTCAGCTGCTCTCAGCTCTGTCAGGGGCTAGAAGTGATTGTCCTGTTCTGGGTTATTATCACTCTGATCACACCAATTCCTCTTTTGGGCTTAAAAACTCATTCTCTCTGTCTCTCTCTCTCTCTCTGTCTCTGTCTCTCTCTCTGTCTCTGTCTCTCTCTCTCTCTCTCTCTGTCTCTCTCTCTGTCTCTCTGTCTCTGTCTCTCTCTCTGTCTCTCTCTCTCTCTCTCTTTTTCTCTCTCTTTTTGGAGGATTTCTTTCGAATCTGTGATATCTTTCTAGTTTAACTACTGGATCTAGTCATGGGTTTTTACCCCCAGTCTCTCTCTTTTGTCATCTTTTATCCTCCGCTTTCCTTTGTCCCATTTAAATTAAATTTTACAATTTATATAAGAATTTAAGTTGGTCATAGTAAAGATTTTGAAACATTAGGGATTCTGAATTCCAATAGTGTTATCAGTAGCTTTTAAAGGTTAGGATTTTCCTTTTGTATGTGTCATGAGTCTATATGTGTGAGACTGTGACACTGTGTATGTATTTAAAGAACATTTAAACTTATAACAAACAGTAAAAGAAAAAGTACAAATTGCAAATATCAAGCGTTATGTCAAATAGAAACTTCCAAAACAGTCCTATGTGACACATAACACAAACCAAATTAATTATTAAAAAGAATCTTTTGCATTACTCAATTCCTAGAAAGAATCAGGAAAGTAACAGTCTAAAAAGCAGTGGTTTGAAGAAAAACAGGAAGCCTTCCACAGAGCATTCTGAGTAGGTGAATGAAGGTTATTAGTTAAGCTGGGGATGCCTGCTTTCCCTGCTCTAGCAATCACAGACAGAGTGAGCATGCCTCTGCATAATCCTATTATGTACAGGGTGCTGCACTTGGCCTTCCTGGTGACTTACATTTGCCAGAAACACTACACTTCAAACACATACCATACAGGCAATTACAACAGGTTTCCAAAGATTGATGGCAGCCCCCAAATGAAAAGATTCCACTAGCTACCCTCTAAATCCTCATATGAAGAATGTGTGTTTGTGTGTGTGCCACTATGTGTTCATGTACTTAGCCAGCATAATGTAGAAAATTGATTTCTTAACACCTGATTCTAGGCAGAAGCAATTTCTGCCCAGAATGTCAGCCACTTTTAAAAAAATAACATCAAGCCATTGCACAAATACAAAATCACATACTTGGAGAAAATGAAATTATACACATCCTTAGAATATTACTCTTTCCCTTTCATCCTTCAAAAATTAATTTGGACTTTTTACTTTCCATCCTGGTCCAATACTGTACAACAAAGAAAGAATGGACAAGAAAAGTAAGATTTCAGAAATGTGGTAAGGAGTGGATGGAAACGCCTTCAATAATTCTCAGTGAGGGTGTAGGAGGGCTTTTGGGGCACAGATGTTCCAGTGCTCTAAGGGGTTCATTGGGAGAGAATATCACCATAGGTTTGAAAAACTATTAATCCCACCAAGAAAAAAAACTTCAGCTTTTGAGCCTGTTAGCAAATTATAGTTAATAAAAATAAAATTTGTGGCCTGGCACAGTGGCTCACGCCTGTAATCCTAGCATTTTGGGAGGCCGAGGTGGGTGGATTGCCCGAGTCCAGGCGTTCAAGACCAACCTGGGCAACATGGTGAAACCCTGTCTCTACTAAATACAAATTAGCTGGGCGTGGCAGCATGTGCCTGTAGCCCAACTACTCAGGAGGCTGAAGTGGGAGAATTGCTTCAGCCCACAAGGCAGAGGTTGCAGTGAGGTGAGATGGTGCAACTACACTCCAGACTGGGTGACAGAGCGAGTCTCTGTCTCAAAAAAATAAAATAAAATAAAATAAAATAAAATTTGTAAATAGAATACACTGAAATATATTCTATGAACAAAAGAGGACAAATTAAACCAAGAGAGTTCAATGTACAAGATATGATTTTGAAATTATACAATTGTATTTCAAATCCCTTGACTTTTGCAAAGAATCTTGATGCAGCATATATTTTTATTATATAAAAAACACATGAAAAAATGCTCATCATCACTGGCCATCAGAGAAATGCAAATCAAAACCACAGTGAGATACCATCTCACACCAGTTAGAATGGCCATCATTAAAAAATCAGGAAACAACAGATGCTGGAGAGGATGTGGAGAAATAGGAACACTTTTACACTGTTGGTGGGACTGTAAACTAGTTCAACCATTGTGGAAGTCAGTGTGGTGATTCCTCAGGGATCTAGAACTAGAAATACCATTTGACCCAGCCATCCCATTACTGGGTATATACCCAAAGGAGTATAAATCATGCTGCTATAAAGACACATGCACACGTATGTTTATTGCGGCACTATTCACAATAGCAAAGAGTTGGAACCAACCCAAATGTCCAACAACGATAGACTGGATTAAGAAAATGTGGCACATATACACCATGGAATACTATGCAGCCATAAAAAATGATGAGTTCATGTCCTTTGTAGGGACATGGATGAAATTGGAAAACATCATTCTCAGTAAACTATCGCAAGGACAAAAACCAAACACCGCATGTTCTCACTCATAGGTGGGAATTGAACAATGAGAACTCATGGACATAGGAAGGGGAACATCACACTCCAGGGACTGTCGTGGGGTTGGGGGAGGGGGAAGGGACAGCATTAGGAGATATACCTAATGCTAAATGACGAGTTAATGGGTGCAGGAAATCAACATAGCACATGGATACATATGTAACAAACCTGCACATTGTGCACATGTACCCTAAAACCTAAAGTATAATAAAAAAAATAAAATAAATAAATAAAAAATCCACAAACTATAAATATTTAGAGATGACACAATAGATCCATCCCTGGCATTAATGCATTTTCTACATAACACCAAGATCTTGCTTTATCTATTTCCTTATTTTAAAATAAAGTTAATGTTTTTATTTCAAAAAAAAAAAGTTCCAAAGAAATAACAATTATGCAAAGCAATGACCATCATTTGCAGTTCTATGTGTTGTTGTTTTTTCTTCACTTTCTGAGATAAGAAACGTCGGCTTTTCTTTTTTTGTTTTGTTTTGGACATGGGCATCAATTTAACACTGATAAAAATCTGGCAACTTCAAATATGTATCATCAGTATTTACAATATATTTGATTCATATAGCAGCTTCCAAAGAGCTCAAAGCGATTTCACATACACATGTTATTTATCCTCATCATCATAGTAGAATAGATTTCAAAGCCCAGTGTGCCTATTCTGTTGAAATTAAGTCTCATGATTCTTGTAATTTTCCAGAAAAGCATGTCTAGTTATCTAAAACACTTTAACACATTTTGATCAATTACCTGGAAAAACATTAATTTCACTGTCAGAATCACCCAGAGAGCTCAGTACACAAAATGACAGATATACTTATAACCTCTCAAACATCTCTAACTGTCTGCATACCCCACTAATATCAGTTAAATAATACATTTATTTTTGTCATTTGGGACTAAGTGCCTTACTTAGTTTTGTTCCATGTATTCATTAATTGAAGAAATACTTATTCAGGATTTCTATTATTTAATTTTGCTCAATGTATTCATTAATTGAAGAAATACTTATTCAGGATTTCTATTACTTAGTTTTGCTCAATATATTCACTAACTGAAGAAATATTTATTCAGGACTTCCATTATATGAGCGTTGGCCTCTGTGGTACAAAGATACAACATGAATCTCAAACTCAATTTAATCTAGAAAGATTTATTAATATAATCTCATTGGAAAAGCAAGACATCTACTGTGATAGCTATAGTATTGGTTAGAAATGGAAAAGAGAGAGCAGATGAGTATGGATGAAAGGCTGTGGAAGTTCAGATGAAATGCTTACTCCAGCTTGAGATATTAACCAGAAGTCAGACTCATGACTTTCCTCCCTCCCTACCCTATCCCTGTACTTACCTCCGTATCACTTAGAAGGATTTGGGGCATACAAGTAATAGAAGACACAATTCAAAACGTTCTAAACAGTAAGGGGATTTTTCACTTCACAAAACAAATTGAGGTAGGGAGGCTCCAGAAGTGATTAATTCCATGCCCAGTATCCTTGGCATTCCTTTATCTCATCACTCTGCCTTTCTCCTGCTACTGCATATGCATACCATCATGGTCTCAAGATCATTACAGCAACTTCAAGCTTCCCATTTTTTCTCTTAGCAGTGTCTGAAGGCGGGAACAAGGCTGTCTGTCTGCTTTATGTTTATTTATAAGAACTAATAAATCTTTCTCATACATCTTCTTTCCCAGTAGGTGTCCCCTCATATCTCACTGGCCAGAACGAGGTCACATGACCCTTTCCAAGCCAATCACTGGCAATGGTTAAAGAGTTACCATTATGAGTTTAGATTAATATTGATTCCTTTTCCCTGCGAATGGAGTTATGCAACAAAAGGTGAATAACTGAAGAAATGTGGGTCTCTTCCCATAAGAAAGACGTAGAAGTAAGGGAAAACTTGACATAGGCCACCAATAATAATGTTTCTTACACTACTCTAAGTTTACTGCTTTTCCTAACTTTCTTATTTTGTTTCTTGGTACCACCAATCTCCCCTTCACTTAATGGGCTCAAAATCCTAAAATGGTTCTTTGACAAGACTCTTTCTGTTGCTCTCACATCTTATTACCAAGCATAATAAAGGTTACTCCTATGTGTTGAAAATGCCCAGTTCCAGTTCTCATCTTCACATGCCTGTAATGTTGTAAAAGTCTCCTAGAGGGAGCATATTAATTAATCATCCAAACCAGGACACTATTGAGATGGAAATAATGTGCTATTAATAATTTGTAAGGAAAATAGGTATACATTATAACCAACCTAGGAAAACTGAAGGTATGCTTATCCAATCCCAACTCATCTTTTTTGTGTCCGGTTTTTACATTCTCCAATTCAAGTTTATACTGAATTTGTTTTCTGGAACCCAGCTCTGATCCTGTCACACACACACCTGTGCAAAAGCTTTTAATCGCTTCCCTATACAATCTGAATTACCCCAGGATTTAGGGTTTTCCCACAGTATGTTCTCAAGTTAAATTTTCCTGGCTTGTCTCTCATTATTTCCCAAAATATAAAGAAAACCTCGGCTATATACTACCCTTCAATGAAAACAGATTACCTGTAATTCTTTAAGTGTGCCCATCCTGTCCTAGCTTTACATGCTTGTTAATGTGGTCCCATCCATTTGTAATGCCTTTCCCTTCAATGTCAGCATTATATCCATCATTTAAGGCCATTTCATATGTTCTCTCTCCTTAAAAATCAGGTGTAATTTTGTACAGCCCTTATGATTATGACTATAATAATCAGGCTTTCAGAACAAAAATCAGAATTTGTGACCTGTCATGGATTCCGACAATGGGATGGACCTAAAACTGACTGTATCGGAGCTTTTATTATGGGTGCATTTGCTGATTTTTCTTACTAGATGATGGGTTCGTCAGTGGTAGTAAATGGGTATTACTTGTCTTGGAGTGGCATATTGTTTTATATGTCCCAGCTTCTCCTTAAATATGTTTATATAAATTTCCTAATAAAGAAATTATTATGGTAACATAGCTATTACACATCTCTTTAATTGATTTAGAAATCTATTTCAAGATGAAAATAATAACAGTGTTTGTTGGAAAAGTGAAAACTGAGTAGATAGGAGACACTGGTAGGACAAACTTTTTCTACATACCCTTTGATAATTCTTGATGTTTGGATTATTCATATGTATTGCTTATTAATAACTTAAAAGTTTAGAAATATTATTAGAAAATGTGTCTTTAAATAAAGAGTTTACATTTAATTTTTCTTTTTAAATACAAAAAAACAGTATGTAGTTCAGTCCCACATCTTCTTGGGAATTCTGCATACAGAATTTATGAGCATTGGCAGCTTACTAACAGAGTGGAAAAAAGAAACCAATTACTCTAATAAATATCTTTAGTCCAAAATCTTTTCAAGATTCTTCTTAAAAAAATTAACTTCATCTTGTTTTGATTGAGATTACATGACCACAAGAAAAGCGGCACCATTGAGAGTGTCAAAAGGCATCAACAGGGCTGGGCGCAGTGGCTCACGCCTTAATCCTAGCACTTTGGGAGGCTGAGGCAGGTGGATCATGAGGTCAGGAGATAGAGATCATCCTGGGCAACATGGTGAAACCCTGTCTTTACTAAAAACACAAAAATTAGCTGGGTGTGGTGTCGCATGCCTGTAATCCCAGCTACTTGGGAAGCTGAGGCAGGAGAATTGCTTGAACCAGGGAGTCGGAGGTTGCAGTGATCCGAGATCATGCCACTGCACTCCAGCCTGGTGACAGAGCAAGACTCCATAAAAAAAAAAAAAAAAAAAAGCATCAACAACTTCCATTTGCTTATTTCTTTCTACATCTTGTTTTTGAGGTTTAGCAATTCTTACAGATGTAGTTCATTTACTTTAACTACCTTAAGATTTCCTATTTAACAAATAAACCACAATCTTTCCACATAATGACAAATTTCATGTGTCAACTTTACTGGGCCACTGGGTGCCCAGATTAAACATTATTTCTGGGTACGTCTGTAAGGGTATTTCCAGATGACATTAGCATTTGAATTGGTGAGCTCAGTGAAGGAGATTGCCCAATGTGAGTAAGCATCATCCAATTCACTCAGGACCTGAATAGAACAGAGGCAGAAAAAGGAGAAATTTGCCCCTGTTTTTTGACTCACTGCTTGAGTTGGACATCTTATCTCATCTTCTTCCCTGGGACTGGAAGTTACACCATTGGCTCCCCTGGTTCTCAGGCCTTCAGACTCAGAACAAATTACATTACCAGATTTCCTAGGTCTGCAGCTTCTCAGGCTCCATAATTGCCTGAGCTAATTCCTCATAATAGTTCCAGTCTTGCCCTCCTCTCTCTCTCCCCCCCCCCACACACACACACCCACACACACACACCCACACACACACACACACCCACACACACACACCCACACACACGGTGTCTTTAAAAGTTTATGAAAAATGCACACTATGTAAAAACTACACACGGATTTCAAATTTTTATAACATTTCTGAACAGGATCTAGTTTGAGACACTAAGAAAGATATCAGTTTGAAAAGGGTCCCTATCAGAGCAACATAAATTCTGCTAAAACTGAAGCAAGAAAAAAAACATCAAATATATGCTGCAGCTTGGGTAGAAGAATGGTGAAAGCAATAATACTTTACTAAAAGTTTATGGAGACAATGCCCCAGGGAAATCAGCAGTTTACAAATGAACTACTCATTTTAAGAAGGTACGACTCAGAAAGGAAGCCACACACCTACAACCACCTGATCTTCAACAAAGTTGACAATAACAAGCAATGGGGAAAGGACTCCTTATTCAGTAAATGGTGCTGGGATAACTGACTAGCCATATGCAGAAGATTAGAACTGGACCCATTCCTTTTGCCATATACAAAAATCAACTCAAGACAGATTAAAGACTTAAATATAAAACCAAAAACTAGAAAAACCCTAGGAAAAAACCTAGGCAATACCATTCTGGACATAGGCCTTGGCAAAGATTTTATGATGAAGACTCCAAAACTAATTGCAACAAAAACAAATTTAACAAGTGGGACCTCATTAAACTAAAGAACTTCTGCACAGCAAAAGGAACCATCAACAAAGTAAACAGACAACCTACAGGATGGGAGAAAATACTTGCAAACTATGCATCCAACAAAAGTCTGATACCTATAATCCAGAGAAACTTAAACAAATTAACAAGCAAAAAAAAAAAAAAAACCCATTAAAAAATGGGCAAAACACATAAACAGACACTTCTCAGAAAAAGACATACAGTGACCAACATGCATTTGAAAAAATGCTCAACATCACTAATCATTAGAGAAATGCAAATCAAAACCACAATGAGATACATTTCACACCAGTCAGAATGGCTATTACTAAAAAGTCAAAAAACAACAGATGCTGGCAAGTTTGCAGAGAAAAGGGAATATTTGTACACTTCTGGTGGGAATGTAAATTAGTTCAGCCATTGTAGAAAGCAGTTTGGACATTTCTTAAAGAACTTAAAACAGAACTACTATTTGACCCAGAAATCTCATTACTGAGTATATATCCAAAGGAACATAAATTGTTCTACCATAGAGACATATGCACTTGTATGTTCATCACAGCATTATTCACAATAGCAAAGACATGAAATCAACCTAGATGCCCATCAACTGGATAAAGAAAATGTGGTACATATACATCATGGAATACCATGTAACCATAAAAAAATAAAGTCATGTCCTTTACAGCAATATGGATGCAGCTGGAGGCCATTATTCTAAGTGAATTAACATAGGAACAGAAAACCGAATACCACATGTTCTCTTTTATAAGTGGGTGGATAAAAAGAAGGTAACAATAGACATGACAGACTACTTGAGGGTGAAGGGTGAAAGGAGAGTGAGGATCAAAAAATTACCTATTGTGTACTATGCTTATTGCCTGGGTGACAAAATAATCTGTACACCAAATCCCTGTAACACATAGTTTACCCATGCAACAAATCTGCACATATATCCCCTGAACCTAAAATGAAAGTTGAAAAGAAAAAGAAGGAACAAGTCGATGTTGAAGATAAAGCCTGCAATGGAAGAGTATCCACACCAATTTGCAAGGGAAAAAATTATCTTGCTCATGCCCTAATTGAAGAAGACCAACGATTAACAGTAGAAATAGCCAACACCATAGATATCTCAACTGGTTCAGCTTACACATTTCTGACTGAAAAATTAGTTAAGCAAACTTTCAACTCAATGGGTGCCAAATTTGTTGTGCCCAGATCAGCTGCAGAAAACAGCAGAGTTTTCAATGACAATTTTAAATAAGTGGGATCAAGGTCTTGAAGATTTTCTTTGAGGAATTATAATAAGAGATGAAATACAGCTTTATAAGTGCAATACTGAAGACAAATCACAGTCAAAGTGATGGCTACCAAGAGGCTGAAGTGGTCGAGTCAAAGCAATATCACACCAGTCAAGCATAAAAGTCATGGCAACAGTTTTTGGTGTGCTCAAGGCATTTTGCTTGTTGGCTTTCTGGAGGGCCAAAGAACAATAATGTCTGATTATGTGAAGGCTTTGAAACAGCCAAGGTTTTAGCAGAAAAGTGCCAGAGAGTCCTTCTTCACCATGACAATGCTCCTGTTCATTCCTCTCATCAAACAAGAGTAATTTTGTGACAGTTTCAATGAGAAATCATTAGGCATCCACCTTACAGTCCTGATTTGGCTCCCTCTGACTTCTTTTTGTTTCTTTAACTTAAAAAAGTCTCTGAAGGGCACCAATTTTTCTTAAGGTAATAATGTGTAAAAAAGACCGTGAATTCCCACAACTCTCAGTTCTTAAAGGATGGACTAAATGGCTGGTATCATTGCTTACAAGAGTGTCTTGAACTTGAAAGAGCTTATGTTGAGAAATAGTTTATTTTTTTTTTATTTTTATCTTTTAATTCTGTTTTTCAATGAACTTTTTGAGGGGTGTGTGTGTGTTTCTATGCCTTTCATTTTGTTTCTCTGGAGAACCCTGACTAAATACAGTCCATTAGCTTACTGATGGATAGCAATCTTATTTCCTCTGCCCCCTGTTAATAAACAATGTTACAATGAATAACCTGGTATATTTGTTCCCCTGTGCACATGTGGACCTGCAGGATTGAAAGGCAAGTGCACGACTAAACTAACAGCAAGAAGTAGAGAATGCATATGTCAGTATCAACTCTTTTCTTTTCAGGTCCTTCACTTACCTACAGAAATACATATTTTCATTTATACTGAATTGTCATGGGAAGGCAGGAAGGCTTTTCCTCCTACTGTGCCTCAAGAGAGTGCAAACTTGCATATAATGTCAAATGAACACCCCACAGCCTTCTGTCGACCTTGCAAACATTGGGGCTGTTCACACATAGTCTGCCATCTGCCCACATCTGGCTTTGCTGCCCAACCTTAACACTTCAGTAGTGTTTTTACACCTTTTTTTGAAAAAGAAAAAAGTTATGGGAGCAAATACTATAGTTTGCTGTGCTTTCGCTGTTAAATGGAGCATAGTCTAGCAAGAAGGGTCAGATCAAATATGTTGGAAATGTGCCACTGACTTTCCTTGTGGCCACGAGAAAGTCACTTTGCCTTTTTGTTTTTCCATTTCCTCATTCATAAAATGAAAAGACTCTTGTTCATCTTCCTATTAATTTAACATATACCTAAAAGTATGAACTAAAGATATTTAACACTTTTAATTCTTATTTAGAATTGAGAGACTAGTCATGTGCATGTATATGAACTTTGACTATCAAAGGCCATTTTGCCAATCCCAGATTCTGGAAGCAACAGGATAATTTGTGTGAGAGCAATTCTATTGCTATTCCTAACTTGAGCAGTCTTGCAAAGTATTTGAAAAAAATTCTATTTCTTTCAGTGACACTTAAGCTAACCTCAAATCTTGCTTAGGCTAGTAGTTTTTGGTCATATCTATACATATATCTTATCCTTGATAAAGACTAAAGTTGTGGTAATTTTACATATCAAACTAAGACTTTTATGGACTAAGATTTTTTCAGTTGTAGAAATAGGACCTCCTAAATACTCATTTTAAACAAGAAAAGTAAATCATTACACATTTCTAATACTTAAAACCAGAGATGGTTTCTTTAAATTTTATTAGATTTTGAGAAGACACACTTGATTACGGAAAATAGAAAATTTCTCACCTTAGTTCTCAGAAAATTCAGTATCCACGAGTGTTTAAAAATATAAAATTTGTTATTTAATACTATTATTCCCAAATGAAGCTTAGATAGGTTCAGGCCAAATTCTTTTCATTAGAAGTTGAGTATCTAGCCTCAAGGAAGTAGCATCTAAATCATTTTGGTTATTAACACTTTAAACAAACTAGCTTATTAGATTTGCTAGCTAGGATTGGGACACTTCTGTAACTGGAACTAGTAGAGGAGGTCCAGAACCCCCAAAACTATTTGAGAACAGCAATAGAGATTGGGTTGTTATAAAAAGAAGCTATGCAGCAAAGAGAAGGCAGCAGGTGAAGGGGGACCTCTGGGAAGGAGAGATGAAGACTTTAAGGGAAATGGTGCTAACGACAAATTTTGCTAACTTTTAAATTTCATTACTTTAGAGAACAGAATTCTAGCAGGCACAGAAGAAGGTCTTACAGTCCAAGCACCAGAGCACCTAAGCAAGTTACATGTCTTCTGTGAAGAGCAGCTGATAAAATCTGGGACAATGGCCCAGTTATACTGGCTATTCCACTTTGCAATCCATGAAGTCCCTAGAATAAGAATAACCCCAAAAAGAGGATAGCAGACAACAGAGATCCCAGACAACAGAAAACCATCATCTAGGCTTTATCTTTTTTGTTGCAACTATCTCTTGAATTGAACCATAAACTTTCATAAAGTTAATAGATAATTCAGAACTTTGGAGGGATATGATGGCAGGGACATGTAGGTTTTCTTTGTTTGAAGTGCCACAGAATTGTTAAACTAAAATATTAGCTATTTTGAGGCATGGGTGTGTAGGAAGACATTTTTTTCCTCACTCAACTCATGCATATTTTATGGTATAGATTTTTTTCAAGTGAAGTAGCTTAAGTAAACCTCTGATCAATTAGTGACCTAGGAATAATTACTGTTTTCCACCCCATGTCTTTCTCTACCCTCATTAAATATAAATATGTCTTAAAATATTATAATAACACTTCTGTGTTGTAATTCCAAGAAAACCACAAATTGGCATCCTTCCTTCTTATACTCTGTTCACACCTACATATTGCACAGACCTTTTAATACAGAAGATTGTGGACTGCTGTCATGAGACTATAGGATTGATATTCTTAATTTTTCTACTGCTCAGTTGAATTGCAGTTTACAAATCAGTTGATCTTTGACTTTCAAGGATTTTACACTTATAGACTCAAGCATTACAAGTTACATCAAAGGTCCTTAAAATGTAATAATTTATCATTTCACTAAGATTCACATTCGAAAGTATACACCTTGAGGCGGATATGGGAGTGCCATGCCACTATCTGAACTTTGTGGTTTCCTGCTCATTGTCATGTATTCAACTTTTGGAACAAGTCCGTAGTGAATGGAAAGTCTGGCATATGTGTGAATTTAAAACAATGTAAAAGGGTTGAGACCAGCCCTTTCCCCTCTTTCCCATACTCTTCTTTCTCTTCTTTATCCCTCTTGATGCTTTTAAGCATAACATAGAGGTATCTCATAAGGAAAATTTTATAAATCAGTTAGTGATTTTATATTTTACCAGGGACATTTGCACTTGAGCAAGGAAAAGTGAAAAGAGTATTGCTAACTGAAAAGAAAAATCCCTAATGGGGTAGAATTTAAAGTCCACTTTTACACAGGTTGTGGGAGTCGTTTTATGGTACATGGTAATATAAATGGTGAAAAAGTATCTCATGGCCATATTGCCCTTATAAAGTATGTGAAATTTGTTATAGGAAATAATTATTTCTTGCTAAAAGTGCAACTATCTTTTAAGTCAGTGGTTGCCAAACATGACTGTACATCACAATCTCCTATGAAATTTTTTAAAAACCACAGATTCCATGTCCCAACTCAGTAGCCTATTTTCTGAGCCTTGCACCCAGAAAGTTATTGTCTTCACAAGATTTACCAGAGGTTTGTAAATTATTGGGGTTTTTAAAATCTTTTGTTTTTGCTTTTTTTTTTTTTTTAACAGAATCATCTTTTGGCTTTGTTGAATTATTTTCCTTTTTTTTTTGTCTTTCTTTAATTTTATTTTCCTACACTTTCTAACTTCTTGGGGGTGGATACTTAGCTCATTAATTTTCAGCCTCTCATTTTTTTAATTATATGAATTTTAAGTTATTAAATTTCCCTCTGAGTTTCACCTTAGCTATGTCCTATAAGTTTTAAAACAGTATTTTCAGATTACTGACATGATGGTCAAATAGAAACAGCTCTGGTCTGCAGCTCCCAGTGACATCAATGGAGAAGGAGGGTGATTTCTGCATTTCCCACTGAGGTAGCCTACTCATCTGATTGGAACTGGTTAGACACTGCGTGCAGCCCACAGAGGGTGAGCCAAAGCAGCGTGGGGTGTTGCCTCACTCAGAAAGCACAAGGGGTCAGGAAATTCCCTCCCCTAGCCAAAGGAAGCCTTGAGGGACTGTGTATGAGGAATGGTGCATTCTGGCCCAGGTACTACGCTTTTCCCATGGTCTTTGCAACCTGCAGACCAGGAGATTCCCTCAGGTGACTACACCACCAGGGCCCTGGGTTTCAAGCACAAAGCTGGGCGGCCATTTGGGCAGACACTTAGCTAGCTGCGGGAGTTTTTTTTCATACCCCAGTGGCTCCTGAAACACCAACGAGACAGAACCATTCACTCCCCTGGAAAAGGGGCTGAAGCCAGGGAGCCAAGTGGTCTAGCTAAGCAAATCTCACTCCCACAAAGCCCAGCAAGCTAAGGGCCACTGGCTTGAAATTCTCACTGCCAGCACAGCAGTCTGAAGTTGACCTGGCATGTTGGAGCTTGGTCGGGGGAGAGGCATCCACCGTCACTGAAGCTTGAGTAGGCAGTTTTCCCCTCACAGTGTAAACAAAGCCACTGGGAAGTTTGAACTGGGCAAAGCCCACCACAGCTCAGCAAAGCCGCTCTAGCTAGACTGCCTCTCTAGATTCCTCCTCTCTGGGCAGGGCATCTCTAAAAGAAAGGCAGCAGCCCCAGTCAGGGGCTAATAGATCAAACTCCCATTTCCCTGGGACAGAGCACCTGGGGGAAAGGGCGGCTGTGGGGCAGCTTCAGCAGACTTAAACGTTTCTGCCTGTTGGTTCTGAAGATAGCAGTGGATCCCCCAGCACAGTGCTCAAGCTCTGCTAAGGGACAGACTGCCTCCTCAAGTGGGTCCCTGACCCCCATGCCTCCTGACTGGGGGACACCTCCCAGCAGACACCTCATACAGGAGAGCTCCGGCTGGCATCTGGCGAGTGCACCTCTGGGACGAAGCTTCCAGAGGAAGGAATAGGCAGCAATCTTTGCTGTGTCTGCAGCCTCCACTGGTGAGGCAAACAGCCAGGCAAACAGGGTCTGGAATGGACCTTCAGCAAACTCCAGCAGATCTGCAGTTGAGGGGCCTGACTGTTAGAAGGAAAATTAACAAACAGAAAGGAATAGTATCAACATCAACAACAACAAAAAATGTCCACACAAAAACCCCATCCGAAGGTCACCAGCATCAAAGACCAAGGTAGATAAATCCATGAAGATGAGGAAAAACCAGCACAAAAAGGCTGAAAATTGCAAAAATAAGGATGCCTCTTCTCCTTCAAAGGATCACAACTCCTCACCAGCAAGGGAATAAAACAGTATGGAGAATAAGTTTCACGAATTGACAGAAGTAGGCTTCAGAAAGTGGGTAATAACATACTCCTCTGAGCTTCTAACCCAATGCAAGGAAGCTAAGAACCTTGAAGAAAGTTAGATGAATTGCTAAATGGAATAACCAGTTTACAGAAGAATATAAATGACCTGATGGAGCTGAAAAACACAGCACGAGAACTTCGTGAAGCATACACAAGTATCAATAGCAGAATCAATCAGGTGAAAGAAAGGATATCAGAGATTGAAGATCAACTTAAATAAAATGTGAAGACAAGGTTAGAGAAAAAAGAATGGAAAGCAACAAACAAAACCTCCAAGAAATATGGGACTATGTGAAAAAACCAAACCTATGTTTGATTGGTGTACCTGAAAGTGACAGGGAGAATGGAACCAAGCTGAAAAACACTCTTCAGGAGATTATCCAGGAGAACTTCCCCAATCTGGCAAGACAGGCCAACATTCAAATTCAGGAAATACAGAGAACACCACAAATATACTCCTCGAGAAGAGCAACCCCAAGACACATAATCATCAGATTGACCAAGGTTGAAATGAAGGAAAAAATGTTAAGGGCAGCCAGAGAGAAAGGTCGGGTCACCTACAAAGGGAAGCCATCAGACTAACAGCTGATCTCTCTGCAGAAACCCTACAAGCCAGAAGAGCATAAGTGTCAATATTCACCATTCTTAAAGAAAAGAATTTTCAACCCAGAATTTCATATCCAGCCAAACTAAGCTTCATAAATGAAGGAGAAATAAAATCCTTTACAGATAAGCAAATGCTGAGAGACTTTGTCACCACCAGGCCTGCCTTACAAGAGCAAGGAAGCACTAAATATGGAAAGGAAAAACCGGTACCAGCCACTGCAAAAACATACCAAATTGTAAAGACCATTAACACTATGAAGAAACTGAATCAACTAATGGGCAAAATAACCAGCTAGCATCATAATGACAGGATCAAATTCACACAAAATAATATTAACCTTAAATGTAAATGGGCCAAATGCCCCAATTAAAAGACACAGATTGGCAATTTAGATAAAGAGTCAAGACCCATCAGTGTGCTGTATTCAGGAGACCCATCTCACATGCAAGCACACATACGCTCAAAATAAAGGGATAGAGGAAGATTTACTAAGCAAATGGAAAGCAAAAAAAGAGCAGGGATTGCAATCCTAGTCTCTGATAAAACAGGCTTTAAACCAGCAAAGATCGAAAAAGACAAAGAAGGGCATGACATAATGGTAAAGAGATCAATGCAACAAGAAGAGATAACTATCCTAAATATATATGCACCCAATACAGGGGCACCCAGATTCATAAAGCAAGTTCTTAAAGAGACCTACAAAGAGACTTAGACTACTCCACAATAATCGTGGGAAACTTTAAAATCCCATTGTCATTAGAAATATCAATGAGACAGAAAATTAACAAGGATATTCAGGACTTTAACACAGTTCTGGACCAAGTGGACCTAATAGACACCTACAGAACTGTCCACCCCAAATCATCAGAATATACATTCTTCTCAGCACCACATCGTACTTTTTCTAAAACTGGCCACATAATTGGAAGTAAAACACTCCTCAGCAAATGCAAAAGAACGGAAATCATAACAAACACTCTCTCAGATCACAGTGCAATCAAATAAGTACTCAGGATTAAGAAACTCACTCAAAACCACACAACCACATGGAAACTGAACAACCTGCTCCTGAATGACTACTGAGTAAATAACAAAATTTAGGCAGAAATAAATAAGTTTTTTGAAACCAATGAGAAGAAAGACACAACATACCAGAATCTCTGGGACACATTTAAAGCAGTGTTTAGAGGGAAATTTATAGCACTAAATGCTCACAGGAGAAAGCAGGAAAGATCTAAAATCAACATGCTAACATCACAATTAAAAGAACCAGAGAAGCAAGAGCAAACAAATTCAAAAGGCAGCAGAATACAAGAAATAACTAAGATCAGAGCAGAACTGAAGGAGATGCAGACATGAAAACCCCTTCAAAAAATCAGTGAATCCAGGAGCTGATTTTTTGAAAAGATTAACAAAATAGATAGACTGCTAGCAAGACTATGAAAAAAGAAAAGAGAGAAGAATCAAATAGACACAATAAAAAATGATAAAGAGGAGATCACCACTTATCCCACAGAAATACAAACTACCATCAGAAAATACTATAAACACTTCTGCACAAATAAACAAGAGAATCTAGAAGAAAAACATAAGTTCCTGGCCACATACACCCTCCCAAGACTAAACCAGGAGGATGTTGAATCCCTGAATAGACCAATAACAAGTTCTGAAATTGAGGCAGTTATTAATAGCCTACCAACCAAAATAAGCCCAGGACCAGATGGATTCACAGCCGAATTCTACCAGAGGTACAAAGAGGAGCTGGTACCATTCCTTCTGAAACTATTTCAAACGACAGAAAAAGAGGGACTCCTCCCTAACTCATTTTATGAGGTCAGCATCATCCTGATACCAAAACCTGGCAGAGACAGAACAAAAAAAGAAAATTTCAGGCCATCCCTGAAGAACATTGATGTGAAAATCCTCGATAAAATACTGGCAAACTGAATCCAGCAGCACATCAAAAAGCTTATCCACCACAATCAGGTTGGCTTCATCACTGGGAGGCAAGGCTGGTTCAACATATGCAAATCAATAAACATAATCCATCACATAAACAGAACCAATGACAAAAACCACATGATTATCTCAATAGATGCAGAAAAGGCTTTTGATAAAATTCAACATCCCTTCATGTTAAAAACTCTCAATGAACTAGGTACTGATGGAACATATTTCAAAATAATGTGAGCTATTTATGAACAAATCCACAGCCAATATCATATTGAATGTGCAAAAGCTGGAAGCATTCCCTTTGAAAACTGGCACAAGACAACAATGCCTTCTCTCACCACTCCTATTCAAAATAGTGTTGGAAGTTCTGGCCAGGGCAATCAGGCAAGAGAAGGAAATTAAGGGTATTCGAATAGGAAGAGAGGACATCAAACTGTCTCTGTTTGAAGATGACACGACTGTATATTTAGAAAACCCCATCGTCTCAGTCCTAAATCTCCTTAACCTGATAAGCAAATTCAGCAAAGTCTCAGGATACAAAATCAATGTGCAAAAATTACAGGCATTCCTATACACCAATAAAAGAGAAATAGCCAAATCATGAGTAAACCCCCATTCCCAATTGCTACAAAGAGAATAAAATACCTAGGAATACAACTCACAAGGGATGTGAAGGACATCTTCAAGAGAACTACAAACCACTGCTCAAGGAAATAACAGAGGGCTGAAACAAATAGAAAAACATTCCATGCTCATGGATAGGAAGAATCAATATCATGAAAATGGCCATACTGCCCAAAGTAATTTATAGATTCAATGCTATCCCTAATCAAGCTATCATTGACGTTCTTCACAGAATTAGAAAAAACTACTTTAAATTTAATATGGAACCAAAAAAGAGCCCATATAGCCAAGACAATCCTAAGCAAAAAGAACAAAGCTGCAGGCATCATGCTACCTGACTTCAAACTATACTGTAAGACTACAGTAACCAAAACAGACTACTGGTACCAAAATAGATATATAGACCAATGGAACAGAGCAGAGGCCTCAGAAATAACACTACACATCTACAGCAACCTGAACTTTGACAAACCTGACCGAAAAAAAAGCAATAGGGAAAGGATTCCCTATTTAATAAATGGTGTTGGGAAAACTGGCTAGCCATATGCAGAAAACTGAAACTGGATCCCTTTCTTACACCTTATACATAAATTAACTCAAGATGGATCAACGACTTAAACATAAGACCTAAAACCATGAAAACCCTAGAAGAAAACCTAGGCAATACCATTCAGGACATAGGGATGGGCAAAGACCTCATGACTATAACACAATAAATAATGGCAATAAAAGCCAAAATTGACAAATAGGATCTAATTAAATTAAAGACCTTCTGCACAGCAAAAGAAACTATCATCAGAGTGAACAGGCAACCCACAGAATGGGAGAAAATTTTTGCAATCTATCCGTCTGACAAAGGGCTAATATCCAGAATCTACAAGGAACTTAAACAAATTTTTATTTATTTATTTATTTATTTATTTATTTTTTTGAGACGAGTCTCGCTCTGTCACCCAGGCTGGCGCAAAAAAACAACCCCATCAAAAGTGGGCAAAGGATATGAACACACATTTCTCAAAAGAAGACATTTATGCAGCCAACAAACATATGAAAAAGAGGTCATCATCACTGGTCATTAGAGAAATGCAAATCAAAACCACAATGAGATACCATCTCACACCAGTTAGAATGGTGATCATTAAAAAGTCAGGAAACAACAGGTGCTGGAGAGGATGTGGAGAAATAGGAACACTTTTACACTGTTGGTGGGTGCATAAATTAGTTCAACCATTGCAGAAAACAGTGTGGTGATTTCTCAAGGATCTAGAACAAGAAATACCATTTGACACAGGAATCCCATTACTGGGTATATACCCAAAGGATTCTAAATCATTCTACTATAAAGACACATGCACACATATGATTATTGCAGCACTATTCACAATAGCAAAGACTTGGAACCAACCCAAATGCCCATCAATGATAGACTGGATAAAGAAAATACAGTACATATACACCATGGAATACTATGCAGCCATAAAAAAGGATGAGTTCATGTCCTTTGCAGGGACATGGATAAATCTGGAAACCATCATTCACAGCAAACTAACACAGGAACAGAAAACCAAACACTGTATGTTCTCACTCGTAAGAGGGAGTTGAAAAATGAGAACACGTGGACACAGGAAGGGGAACATCACACACCGGGGCCTACCAGGGGTTGGGGGCTAGGAGAGGGATAGTATTAGGAGAAATACCTGATGAAGATGACCAGTTGATGGGTGCAGCAAACTACCATGGCACATGTATACCTATGTAACAAACCTGCACATCATGCACATGCATCCCAGAACTTAAAGCATAATTTAAAAAAGCAAAACAAAAGTAGTATTTTTAATATCACCCAGTTAAAAATGTTTTCTAATTTTCATAGTTTTTGCTATTCAATTTGTAATCATGTGTTTCTTAATATTCAAATACATAGGAATATTATTGCTGTCTTTTTAATTTTTATTGCAAAGTTATTTGCGCTGTGGTCCAAGATCATGCATGGTATGGAGTTAGTCTTTTAAAATTTGCTTTATAATGTTTACAAACTTGTTTTTAACTATGGTACACATTTTAAAAATAATTCTCTTCTGGTAATTCTAATACCTAAGGTCTTTCTAGTTTGTTTCTTCTACCTAGAATTTTGTAGTTTTACTCATATTGCTCTGTTTCCTTGTGTGCTTTTTAAAATTTTACTTTTTACTGTGAGCTTTACATTTTTTCCTGAAAAAATCACTTGTGGAACGTTCATAAGGCCTATGATAAAATATATTTTTAGTGAAGAGTTTCTTTTGTTTTCCCACATGTCTTTACCAGCCCAGGACCACTTTAAACTAAATTTGAGACTGAGATATTTTTGGACTATTCAGGTGATAAAAATTCAGCTGCAAATCTGCAGGAAAGCAGGAAAACAAGCTTGCAGTTGTGAATTCTCAGGAACTTCTTTTTTCCTGTTCTGGACTTTGCCAAAGGTAATTTCCTTTGTGGTCTCTGGTGGTGGTGATGGTGAGATGGTGGGCCAGTTTTACTTCAAGGTCACTCCTAAACTGAGGTGGGAGTCCTTTGGGGCCTTGGGTTTATGGAGATACATCTCCTATTCAGCTCCCTAATTTGATGTACCATAGGAGTGGGTTTCTGTTCCCTGAAATTTTGATTTATTTAAAACAAAAGCTCACATCCTCAGTGTTTTGAATCTTTTATTAATATAAGCACCTTTGGATTTCAGTTTACCACCATTAATTTTCATTTTCAGTTAAATTTTAACCTTACTATTTTGTCAGCTCTTCACTGATTTTAAGATAACCTAAAAACAATTTACAGTGTTTTTTATTTGTTTTTCAGTGGGAGAATTTACTCAAATAACCGAATATGCCATCTGACTCCAAACAGGAGTCCTCAGCTTTATTCTTGGAGCCTGGCCTCTTCACAGAACAGACAACATGGCCGTCAGCCCATTTTCATCATGACAAGAGCACAAAGAGCAGTCCTCACCTTAGCTCCAGTCTAGCAAATATCCCTCAGATAGACTCCGATGGCCCAGCATAGATGAAATCACTGTAGCTGGAAGATAAGGTATTGTACCAGTGGCAGACTGTCACTAGGAGAAGGGAAGAAAGTGTGCTAAGGAGACCAAAGCAGTAGAGTCTGCTATGCAAACACTTTTATTGAATCCTTACACCATCACCAAAAGATAGGCATCCACTCTCTTTCACCTGACTAAAACAGTGGATTGGGGAGTGTCTTAGTCCATTTTGTGTTGCTACAACAGAATACCTGAGGCTGAGTAATTTATAAAGAAAAAAGATGTATTCATCTTATGATCCTGCAGACTGGAAAGTTCAAAAGCATGGTGCTGCAACTGGCCAGCTTCTGGTGAGGGCCACCTGCTGCGTCAAAACATGGCAGAGAAGCAGAAAAGTGATCAGGCACATGCAAAGAGATCAGCTGGTGAGAGAAGTAGCAAGAGAGACTCTAGGAAGCTGAGCTTGCTTTTATAACAACCTGCTCTCTAACAACTAAGCCATTCCTACAAGAGCAAAAACTCACTGATCCCGAGGGAGCAAGTTAATCAATTATGGGGGGATCCTTCCTTATGACCCAAACACCTCCCAACACTGCTACATCAAATTTCAACATGAGTTTTGGTGCAGACAAACCATATCCAGACCACAGCATTGGCTAAGAAGCTTGTCCAATTTCACATAACTAGGAAATACCAGAGTCAATTTAAACCTGAGTCTGTTGGATTCCATACTCCATGTTCCTAAGCACTGCACTCTCCTACCAGTTACTCATCCTTTAACTGGCCACTCACTTACTATGTCTCTCATGGAACAGGATTTGGGGCATGGTACTTCTGTTGAATGGAAGAGAAGATGAGAGAATGTGGGCCAGTCCAAGTGGGCAGCTCAAGGATTAGCGGTACCTCGGTGGAGAGGTTGAGATAGAATGAGGGAGATGTCACTAGACAAATTTAATCACACTTCGCATTTCTACCAAGGTGGGCCTGCTGCCCTGTTAGAGCTTGAGAATAAAAGTAAATCTAACACAAATAAAGCTGGAATTTTGGGGCTGCCTTACATTTACCTTTAGGCCAATCTCAATATGCCATTACATCCAAAAAGAAAAAGGCACACACCTAACTCCAAAAAAACATTGAAAGAATTATAGGCTTTTACTGGAGTTTCAAGAGGCAGAAGTAGCACATAGGTGCATGCACAGCACATATAGCATAGCAAGGTTTCTAAACGGGGTCTTTAGAGCTTTTCCTCTCTCAAAAGTTCTACTTCTCATGGAAATTGCTCAAAGCTGCTCTCAACCACCAGCTGTCAAGTTTCAGCTCATGTCCCCTCTTCTCTCTCTGTGTACCTTTAGATTCCTCTCTGACCCTGGGACTTCCTTCCCAAGTAGCTTAAGCCCATCTTAAGTACAACCTTATATTCTACTTGTTTTGGCTTGAAAAATCATTTTCTTCCCACAGTTCATTATAGTGATCAGTCCAATAAAGGCCTAGTAGTCAAAGAGCCCCAACAAAGGATTCAGGAGCCAGGAGAGAGGAGAGGTTTGTACATACTTTTCAAGTTCCCTTTTTTGCTTTCTCCTACATTATACATATATTATGGACTTTCAAGAATGGAAAATGAATCTAAGTAACAGTGAGTATGAGGTGAGGACTAAGGTTAAACAAATCCTATGGTAAATGATCTTACGAGGAAAGATATTTTATTTTCTCTGAAGACACTAAAACCACTTATTGTTGGATAGGAATCCAATGCATACCTTAGGATAGAATTGTTGTCCTTCAGTGTCTTTGTCTGTTCCCAGTGATAATGTCTCTGTAAAACACTCTAGCTAATCTAATATTGCATGGTTTTTTAAGCCTTGGATCCTTTATGACCAGCTGCCATGTAAGGTTATTCAGTATCTACCTACCAAGTAATTTCAGGAGAACTGCAGATGATGCAATGACTTGCAGACATGCACAGTTTAAGTTAACTGCCTCTCAGGAATAAATCAAACTCTGATAACTGATCTGGCAGTTTTTCACCTTGAATTTCCATTTTATTCACCAGAAGTATCCTTTTGGGAAAGCTTCAAATGCTTTTGAAATGAAAGCAAACTAAATTGCTTCTTTTGCAAAAGATAATACCCGACTTTATTGGTTCAAAAAGAAATTGGTTGGATTAATTTCCAAATTATTTGTCTTGGTCTTTGTTTTTCTATTGCCTAAGTTTATCCCTTAAGAAGTAAACATCCTTCAACAGTCACAAAATGAGCTTACAAAAGGCAAAAAAAAAGAAAGAAAAACAAACAACAACAACACACAAAAAAAACAGCAAACAAAACACAAAATGAGACAGACTCATTTAGATAAAATCATCTTTCACCCTACCCTCCAGTGTATCAAGCACTCAAATAATCTCTATGGTTACCCGCTTTTCATGACTCCTGTATGAATTACACTATCACACATAAACATTTCTTTCTCGTCACCAGCCTCTGTACTCCTTACTGAGGGAAGAGAGGGGCAATATCTGCCCTACAGAAGATTCTTAATACCATATTTCATTAATTCTATGATACATATATGAATTTGTATTTTAATAACTCTTAAATAAAAATGCATTTTTCAATAAATCACACGTCATACCTTAAATGGCAGCATTTTTTCTTAGTGGCATAAAAAATAATCATGTATTTTATAATTGATAGTTTCTTATATCCAACAAAATATGGTGTTGAATTGTACCTAATGAGTGATTCATCCAGATTTGGGGTAAACCGTTAATGCATTTTAGTTAAAAATAAAAAGTAGGTAATCAAATGATAAAAATTAGAACACACAGTAAGAAAGAAATTTGCTAAAAGCTAAGAAATCAGAGTTATAATTTAAACAATTCATGTTTATTGAGCATTTACTATTTACCCATCACTATTCTTGATGCTAAGGATATAGCAGTGAACAAAACAATCCTCGTGGACTTACATCACAGTAGGGAAAATAGACAATAAATAAATTTATGATAAGTCAGTTGATAATAAGTGCTACAAAATAAAACAAAGCAGGAATAAAGTTGGGGAGAAAAGTGGAGGGTGATTGCTATTTCAGATGAGATCATTAGGATGGTCTTCTCTGAGGAGGGGATATTTGCATAGAGAAGCAAGGATGTGAGTTATGTGTCTTCTGTGAGTAGAACATTCTGGGAAAGGGCAGAGAAGGGAAGTAGACAATTCCAGAAAAAGAGGACACATGCTGGGAGTGTTTGAGAACAGAATGAAGGCTAGTATGCTGCAGCCAGTGGGTATGCGTGGGAGTTCTAGGAGATGAGGCCAAAGAGGTAGAGCCCCTATCATATTGGACCCCAGAGGTCACTTTAAGGATTTGACTTTTATCTCGAACCACGTGGGAGGCTACTAAGAGTTTTGAACAGAGGGTCAGGCGCAGTGGCTCACACCTGTAATCCCAGCACTTTGGGAGACTGAGGCAGGCATATCAGCTGAGGTCGGGAGTTTGAGACCAGCCTGATCAACACAGAGAAACCCTGTCTCTGCTAAAAATACAAAATTAGCCAGGGATGGTGGCACTTACCTGTAATCCCAGCTACTTGGGAGGCTGAGGCAGGAGAATCACTTGAACCCGGGAGGTGGAGGTTGCGGTGAGCCAAAATCGTGCCATTGCACTCCAGCCTGGGTAACAAGAGCGAAAGTCTGTCTCAAAAAAAAAAAAATCATAATAAAACGTTTTGAACAGAGGAGTGATAGAGCCTGACTTGTGTTGTGGGGAGAGGGTGGGGGGGAGTGTAGGAGAGGGTTTGATAAGAATGGGAACATAAAGATGAGGAAGTAGGCCACTACAGTAATCCAGGTGAGAGGTAGTAGCAGTGGGAATAGGGTGGTAGTGTTACAGAAGCGCTGGAAAGGGAAGAGTTTGGTCCCTTTAAATGATAGGGAAGCGGGGAAGGGAAGTGCTGGGTAGAGACAAGCATGGTCCCTGGCTAGGACTCCACCCCCACAGACCTAGGTGAGGACAGGCATTTCTTGGACATTTCCCAAAACCACCCTGGCCTGCCATGCCCCCAACTTGTGCCTATAAAAACCCACAAGACCCTGGCAGCCACACATACAGGCGGCTGGACATTGAGAGGAGCACATCAGCAGAGGAACACAGGCGGTTAGACATCGAGAGGAACGTACCTACAGGCAGCTGCACGCCGGCAGGCCAGCGACCAGCAGAAGCAGAACAACCTGGAGTTTAGCTGGGGCAGTCGGAGGAGAGCCCAGGCCACTGAACGGCCCAACTCCAGGGGAAAACCTTCCCACTCCCTTTCCTTCTGACTTCCCCTGAGCTACATCCACTCAATAAAACCTTGCACTCATTCTCCAAACCCAGGTGTGATTCAATTCTCCCAGTAAACCAAACCAAGAACTGGGCATACACAAAGCTCTCTGTCCTTTCAACAAGGTAGAGGCTTAATTGAGTCGGTTAACACAAGCCACCTGTAGACCGCAAAACCGAAAGAGCACGCTGTAACACAGGCCCACTGGGGCTTCATTCAGGTGCTGTAAATATTCACCCCTAGACACTGCTGCGGGGTCAGAGCCCCACAGCCTGCCCGTCTGTAAGCTCCTGTGGAGGTTTGAGCAGCGGGCACTGAAGAAGCGAGCCGCACCCCCATCGCATGCCCTGTGAGGGGGACAAGAGAACCTTTCCTGTTTCAGTAGCATGGAAGTGGTGGTATTCTGGATAAACTTCAAAGGTAGACCTGTCAAGATTAACTGGTAAACTGAATGTGGAGTACAGAAGAAATAGATCAAGGAAGATGGCAAGGTTTTTACCTGAGCAAATTGTAAGGGGAGTTGTCATTTACTACAATGGGAAAGATTGTGAGAAGAATAGTTTGGAGAAGAGCAAACCAAGAGTTAATTTTGAATATATTAAACTAAGGATGTCTATTAATAGTGAAGAGAAGATTCTGAGAAATGAATCTATACTTCAGGAAAGATGTAAAAAATAGAAATATAAATTGGGAGTTATTAACATGTATGTCGAATTTTAGGAGATATGAAATATTCTAAGCTCTAGAGCAAGGCTAGAGAGAGAGAAGGGGAAGCAAGACAGAACTCTGGGGCAATCCAACCTAAACAATCAGGGGGATGAGGAGGAACCAGCAAAGGAAATGGAGAGGAGCAGTCAGGGAGGCAGGATGGGAACCAAAACAAAGTATCATCCAAGATGTCAACCAGAAGTGTTTTGGATCAAGGGAGTAACAACTTGGCCAAATTTTGCTGATGTAGGCTGAGATGTGGCCATTTTATCTGGAAGCAAGGAGGTCATTGATGACCCTTACAAGAGATGATTCAGTGGAGTATAAGCACAAAAATCTAGTTCTAACGGGTTAAAGCAAGAATAGAAGGAGAAATGAAAATGAAAACAAAAAACAGTATTATAAACAACTCTTTTTTTTTTTCTTTCTTTTTTTAGACAGAGTCTCACTCTGCCACCCAGGCTGGAGTGCAGTGGCGCATCTTGGCTCACTGCAACCTCCGCCTCCTGAGTTCAAGCGATTCTCCAGCCTCAGCCTCCCCAGTAGCTGGGACTACAGGTGCGCACCATCAAGTCTGGGTAATTTTTGTATTATTAGTAGAGATGGGGTTTCGCAATATTGGCCAGGCTGGTCTCGAACTCCTGACCTCAGGTGATCCACCTGCCTTGGCTTCCCAAAGTGCTGGGATTACAGGTGTGAGCCACTGCACCCAGCCATAAACAATTCTTTCTAAACAGATATGCTATAGATACACAGATATAGGATCCAGGAGAGGCTTTGCTGTGTGTTTTTTTTTTTTTAAAGATAAGATATATAGCATGTTTGTACTCATTTAAGATGAGTCCTGTTTCTTGGATCCCTTTTCTGTAGCCTCTCTAAATTAATTACTTAATACAATTGGGAGGGAAGTATGCAATTGAGATCCAAATTTAGCATTCTTTCTAAGTTAAAATTTGAAAGTAATATTATTTACACTTTTACTAATGATTATCTTTTTTTTTTTTTCACTTTCTTTTTTTTTTTTATTATACTTTAGGGTTTTAGGGTACATGTGCAGAATGTGCAGGTTTGTTACATATGTATCCATGTGCCATGTTGATTTCCTGCACCCATTAACTCGTCATTTAGCATTAGGTGTATCTCCTAATGCTGTCCCTCCCCCCTCCCCCCACCCCACAACAGTCCCCGGAGTGTGATGTTCCCCTTCCTGTGTCCATGAGTTCTCATTGTTCAATTCCCACCTATGAGTGAGAACATGCGGTGTTTGGTTTTTTGTCCTTGCGATAGTTTACTGAGAATGATGTTTTCCAGTTTCATCCATGTCCCTACAAAGGACACGAACTCATCATTTTTTATGGCTGCATAGTATTCCATGGTGTATATGTGCCACATTTTCTTAATCCAGTCTATCGTTGTTGGACATTTGGGTTGGTTCCAACTCTTTGCTATTGTGAATAGTGCTGCAATAAACATACGTGTGCATGTGTCTTTATAGCAGCATGATTTATAGTCCTTTGGGTATATACCCAGTAATGGGATGGCTGGGTCAAATGGTATTTCTAGTTCGAGATCCCTGAGGAATCGCCACACTGACTTCCACAATGGTTGAACTAGTTTACAGTCCCACCAACAGTGTAAAAGTGTTCCTATTTCTCCACATCCTCTCCAGCACCTGTTGTTTCCTGATTTTTTAATGATGGCCATTCTAACTGGTGTGAGATGGTATCTCACTGTGGTTTTGATTTGCATTTCTCTGATGGCCAGTGATGATGAGCATTTCTTCATGTGTTTTTTGGCTGCATAAATGTCTTCTTTTGAGAAGTGTCTGTTCATGTCCTCTGCCCACTTTTTGATGGGGTTGTTTGTTTTTTTCTTGTAAATTTGTTTGAGTTCATTGTAGATTCTGGATATTAGCCCTTTGTCAGATGAGTAGGTTGCAAAAATTTTCTCCCATTCTGTAGGTTGCCTGTTCACTCTGATGGTAGTTTCTTTTGCTGTGCAGAAGCTCTTTAGTTTAATGAGATCCCATTTGTCGATTTTTGCTTTTGTTGCCATTGCTTTTGGTGTTTTAGACATGAAGTCCTTGCCCACGCCTATGTCCTGAATGGTATTGCCTAGGTTTTCTTGTAGGATTTTAATGGTTTTAGGTCTAACATATAAGTCTTTAATCCATCTTGAATTAATTTTTATATAAGGTGTAAGGAAGGGATCCAGTTTCAGCTTTCTACATATGGCTAGCCAGTTTTCCTAGCACCATTTATTAAATAGGGAATCCTTTCCCCATTTCTTGTTTTTGTCAGGTTTGTCAAAGATCAGATAGTTGTAGCTATGCGGCATCATTTCTGAGGGCTCTGTTCTGTTCCATTGATCTATGTCTCTGTTGTGGTACCAGTACCATGCTGTTTTGGTTACTGTAGCCTTGTAGTATAGTTTAAAGTCAGGTAGCGTGATGCCTCCAGCTTTGTTCTTTTGGCTTAGGATTGACTTGGCGATGCGGGCTCTTTTTTGGTTCCATATGAACTTTAAAGTAGTTTTTTCCAATTCTGTGAAGAAAGTCATTGGTAGCTTGATGGGGATGGCATTGAATCTATAAATGACCTTGGGCAGTATGGCCATTTTGACGATATTGATTCTTCCAACCCATGAGCATGGAATGTTCTTCCATTTGTTTGTATCCTCTTTTATTTCATTGAGCAGTGGTTTGTAGTTCTCCTTGAAGAGGTCCTTCACATCCCTTGTAGTTGGATTCCTAGGTATTTTATTCTCTTTGAAGCAATTGTGAATGGGAGTTCACTCATGATTTGGCTCTCTGTTTGTCTGTTATTCGTGTACAAGAATGCTTGTGATTTTTGTACATTAATTTTGTATCCTGAGACTTTGCTGAAGTTGCTAATCAGCTTAAGGAGATTTTGGGCTGAGACAATGGGGTTTTCTAGATATACAATCATGTCATCTGCAAACAGGGACAATTTGACTTCCTCTTTTCCTAGTTGAATACCCTTTATTTCCTTCTCCTGCCTGATTGCTCTGGCCAGAACTTCCAGCACTATGTTGAATAGGAGCGGTGAGAGAGGGCATCCCTGTCTTGTGCCAGTTTTCAGAGGGAATGCTTCCAGTTTTTGCCCATTCAGTATGATATTGGCTGTGGGTTTGTCATAGGTAGCTCTTATTATCTTGAGATACGTCCCATCAATACCTAACTTATTGAGAGTTTTTAGCATGAAGGGTTGTTGAATTTTGTCAAAGGCCTTTTCTGCATCTATTGAGATAATCATGTGGTTTTTGTCTTTGGTTCTGTTTATATGCTGGATTACATTTATTGATTTGCGTATGTTGAACCAGCCTTGCATCCCAGGGATGAAGCCCACTTGATCATGGTGGATAAGCTTTTTGATGTGCTGCTGGATTCGGTTTGCCAGTATTTTATTGAGGATTTTTGCATCAATGTTCATCAAGGATATTGGTCTGCAATTCTCTTTTTTGGTTATGTCTCTGCCAGGTTTTGGTATCAGGACGATGCTGGCTTCATAAAATGTGTTAGGGAGGATTCCCTCTTTTTCTATCGATTGGAATAGTTCCAGAAGGAATGGTACCAGTTCCTCCTTGTACCTCTGGTAGAATTCAGCTGTGAATCCGTCAGGTCCTGGACTCTTTTTGGTTGGTAAGCTATTGATTATTGCCACAATTTCAGAACCTGTTATTGGTCTATTCAGAGATTCAACTTCTTCCTGGTTTAGTCTTGGGAGGGTGTATTTGTCAAGGAATTTATCCATTTCTTCTAGATTTTCTAGTTTATTTGCATAGAGGTATTTGTAGTATTCTCTGATGGTAGATTGTATTTCTGTGGGATCGGTGGTGATATCCCCTTTTTCGTTTTTTATTGTATCTATTTGATTCTTCTCTCTTTTCTTCTTTATTAGTCTTGCTAGCGGTCCATCAATTTTGTTGATCTTTTCAAAAAACCAGCTCCTGGATTCATTAATTTTTTGAAGGGTTTTTTGTGTCTCTATTTCCTTCAGTTCTGCTCTGATTTTAGTTATTTCTAGCCTTCTGCTAGCTTTTGAATGTGTTTGCTCTTGCTTTTCTAGTTCTTTTAATTGTGATGTTAGGGTGTCAATTTTGGATCTTTCCTGCTTTCTCTTGTGGGCATTTAGTGCTATAAATTTCCCTCTACACACTGCTTTGAATGTGTCCCAGAGATTCTGGTATGTTGTATCTTTGTTCTCGTTGGTTTCAAAGAACATCTTTATTTCTGCCTTCATTTCATTATGTACCCAATAGTCATTCAGGAGCAGGTTGTTCAGTTTCCATGTAGTTGAGCGGTTTTGAGTGAATTTCTTAATCCTGAGTTCTAGTTTGATTGCACTGTGGTCTGAGAGACAGTTTGTTATAATTTCTGTTGTTTTACATTTGCTGAGGAGAGCTTTACTTCCAACTATGTGGTCAATTTTGGAATAGGTGTGGTGTGGTGCTGAAAAAAATGTATATTCTGTTGAGTTGGGGTGGAGAGTTCTGTAGATGTCTATTAGGTCCACTTTATGTAGAGCTGAGTTCAATTCCTGGATATCCTTGTTAACTTTCTGTCTTGTTGATCTGTCTAATGTTGACAGTGGGGTGTTAAAATCTCCCATTATTATTGTGTGGGAGTTTAAGTCCCTTTGTAGGTCACTGAGGACTTGCTTTATGAATCTGGGTGCTCCTGTGTTGGGTGCATATATATTTAGGATAGTTAGCTCTTCTTGTTGAATTGATCCCTTTACCATTATGTAATGGCCTTCTTTGTCTCTTTTGATCTTTGTTGGTTTAAAGTCTATTTTATCAGAGACTAGGATTGCAACCCCTGCCTTTTTTTGTTTTCCAGTTGCTTGATAGATCTTCCTCCATCCCTTTATTTTGAGTCTATGTGTGTCTCTGCACGTGAGATGGGTTTCCTGAATACAGCACACTGATGGGTCCTGACTCCTTATCCAGTTTGCCAGTCTGTGTCTTTTGATTGGAGCATTTAGCCCATTTACATTTAACATTAATATTGTTATGTGTGAATCTGATCCTGTCATTATGATGTTAGTTGGTTATTTTGCTCGTTAGTTGCTATTGTTTCTTCCTAGCCTCGATGGTCTTTACAATTTGGCATTTTTTGCAGTGGCTGGTACCGGTTGTTCCTTTCCATGTTTAGTGCTTCCTTCAGGAGCTCTTTTAGGGCAGGCCTGGTGGTGACAAAATCACTCAGCGTTTGCTTGTCTGTAAAGTATTTTATTTCTCCTTCACTTATGAAGCTTAGTTTGGCTGGATAGGAAATTCTGGGT
>NW_026652277.1:81474678-81476311 GCF_009828535.3 Hylobates moloch | reverse complement strand
CTTATGAAGCTTAGTTTGGCGGGATAGCAAATTCTGGGTTGAAAATTCTTTTCTTTAAGAATGTTGAATATCGGCCCCCATTCTCTTCTGGCTTGTAGAGTTTCTGCTGAGAGATCAGCTGTTAGTCTGATGGGCTTCCCTTTGTGGGTAACCCGACCTTTCTCTCTGGCTGCCCTTAACATTTTTTCCTTCATTTCAACTTTGGTGAATCTGACAATTATGTGTCTTGGAGTTGCCCTTCTCGAGGAGTATCTTTGTGGCATTCTCTGTATTTCCTGAATCTGAATGCTGGCCTGCCTTGCTAGATTGGGGAAGTTCTCCTGGATAATATCTTGCAGAGTGTTTTCCAACTTGGTTCCATTCTCCCCATCATTTTCAGGTACACCAATCAGACGTAGGTTTGGTCTTTTCACATAGTCCCAAATTTCTTGGAGGCTTTGTTCATTTCTTTTTATTCTTTTTTCTCTAAACTTCCCTTCTCTCTTCATTTCATTCATTTCATCTTCCATCAGTGATACCCTTTCTTCCAGTTGATCGCATCTGCTACTGAGGCTTCTGCAATCTTCGCGTAGTTCTCGAAACTTGGCTTTCAGCTCCATCAGCTCCTTTAAGCCCTTCTCTCCATTGGTTATTCTAGTTATCCATTCTTCTAATATTTTTTCAAAGTTTTTAACTTCTTTGCTATTGTTTTGAATTTCCTCTCGTAGCTCAGAGTAGTTTGATCGTCTGAAGCCTTCTTCTCTCAACTCATCAAAGTCATCCTCCATCCAGCTTTGTTCCGTTGCTGGTGAGGAACTGCGTTCCTTTGGAGGAGGAGAGGTGCTCTGTTTTTTAGAGTTTCCAGTTTTTTTGTTCTGTTTTTTCCCCATCTTTGTGGTTTTATCTACTTTTGGTCTTTGATGATGGAGATGTACAGATGGGTTTTTGGTGTGGATGTCCTTTCTGTTTGTTAGTTTTCCTTCTACCAGACAGGACCCTCAGCTGCAGGTCTGTTGGAGTTTACTAGAGGTCCACTCCAGACCCTGTTTGGCTGGGTGTCAGCAGCGGTGGCTGCAGAACAGCGGATTTTCGTGAGACCACAAATTCAGCTGTCTGATAGTTCGTCTGAAAGTTTTGTCTCAGAGGAGTACCCGGTTGAATGAGGTGTCAGTCTGTCCCTACTGGGGGGGTGCCTCCCAGTTAGGCTGCTCAGGGGTGAGGGACCCACTTTAGGAGGCAGTCTGTCCGTTCTCAGATCTCCAGCTGCGTGCTGGGAGAACCACTACTCTCTTCAAAGCTGTCAGTCAGCCAGGGACATTTAAGTCTGTGGAGGTTCTTGCTGAGTTTTTGTTTGTCTGTGCCCTGCCCCTAGAGGTGGAGCCTATAGAGGCAGGCAGGCCTCCTTGAGCTGTGGTGGGCTCCACCCAGTTCGAGCTTCCTGGCTGCTTTGTTTACCTAAGCAAGCCTGGGCAATGGCGGGCGCCCCTCCCCCAGCCTCGCTGCCGCCTTGCAGCTTGATCTCAGACTGCTGTGCTAGCAATCAGCGAGACTCCGTGGGCACAGGACCCTCCGAGCCAGGTGCGGGACACAATCTCCTAGCTAGTGTGCCGTTTTCCAGGCCCGTTGGAAAAGCGCAGTATTGGGGTGGGACTGA
>NW_026652277.1:81195533-81464678 GCF_009828535.3 Hylobates moloch | reverse complement strand
GTATTATATATTATATATACATACATAATGTATGTATATATAATATATAATACATACATAATATATGTATATATAATATATAATATATACATAATATATGTATATAATATATAATATACATAATATATGTATATATAATATATAATATGTATATATGTATTTTAATAGAAATGGGGTTTCACCATGCTGCCCAGGCTGGTCTCAAACTGCTGGGCTCAAGCCATCCGCCCACCCCAGCCTCCCAAAGTGCTAGGATTATAGGCATGAGCCACCACCAGTTGATTAGTTTCTTTCAACAATGTTTTTCATTCAATTATAACAAAAAACTAATGGGGTTTTGGAACTTGAACACTAGATTCTAAACAGCTCTTTTTCATGGAAAAGCAAAAACCCACAAATACCCAACACTGCTGCCCCAAAAAGAATAAAATGAGAAGATTTGGCTTACCAAATACTTATTATTCATCAGTGTCAATTAAGAATAGATAAGTAGACCAATTAAGCAGAATAGAAAGCCCAATACGTGGATTGGGCATGATGTATGATATACTGCAGTCAGCTTCTACCAGCTCCTGAGATGATTGTTATAATCATTAAAAGATTGAGATTGATGTTTAGTTCCCTGAGGCCTGTATGCAGATTCAATTCAAAGCTAATGATTTTCCTCTTAACTGAATTTTTAATTTTTATCACTCAAAACTTTGAGAAGGTAGAAGACTTGCCTCATATTTACACTATATTATATAATACATAATTAATGAATTAAATGAATGAGTGTATTAACTGCCTCTCAACTTACAGGATTTGGAAATAATTTTTGCCTTCTCGAATTTTATTTGCTTAAATTTGCTATTCAAAGTGTTTCACACACAAAACATTTGCTTTAAAATCTATGGATTAAAAAGTATAAGATTGGCTGGGTGCAGTGGCTCATACCTGTAATCTCAAATTCGGGAGGCGGAGGCAAAAGGAGGCTTGGGCCCAGAAATTTAAGGCTGCAGTGAGCTAGGATTGCACCACTGCACTCCAGCCTAGGTAACAGGGTGAGACTTTGCCTCTTTTTTTTTTTTTTAAATGATATAAGACTGGATAACTATGAAATAAAGTAATTTGACTTTCTGCTTATATATTCTGTTCAATCTGCCATAGCCTACTGAGCGTGATGAGGTTATGGGAAGATACAACTTTAACTGCCTCAGCCTCCGGGTAGGGGGAGAGGAACAGAAGGTGTCATGGTTTCCATGTTTCTACCCAAACTGGGGCAAGGGATCTGCTTTTAGTGCAAGTTTCAACTACAAAAATGCTCTTTTAGCCAAAGGATGTTTCAAAACCTTCTATCCTTCCAACACCCAAGGATAGCAAAGAGTACAGATCACAGACGGATGGAAAACACTCAATTCAGAGAGAGGTTACACTACAGATTCCTGCAAACAGAGAGAAAAGTCCTTCAGGAGCTTAGGGATAGCAGAGATTTTTTAAGAGAGAAAGAACTTAGCAATACAATAGAGAGTTTGTACTTTAAAAGAAATTTGCACAAGTGAACAAAGAAAAGTAAAAGTTAGCTTCTGAATATGAAACTGTATCTCCCAGTATGGCTCCATAAGAATATGCTGAATATCAACAGGTCTTGTTACAGCTTGAGGGATCTGGAGTTTGGGCCACACCAGAGCAGAGACTATTCCCTAAATTCACCAAGTCTCAGAGAGAAAGAAATATAAAGTTGGTGGCAAACACCACTGACATTTATTTGAGTTTCATTGTTAGGTTAAGAATTTAGTGACATATACAGAACTTACGTAATATGAGTGGACTCATCCTTTATAAAGGATTCAATTAATCCTTTATAAATTTCAGAGTAAGCAGAATTTTTTGTCATAGATCAGGGATTATTTTTTAGAAAATTTTTTAGAGACAAGGTCCTCCTCTGTTGCCTAGGCTAGAATGAAGTGCATAGATCAGAGATTCTTTTTTTAAAAAATTATTATTTTTTTTAAGTTCAGGGTACATGTACAGAGAAATAAGAACACTTTTACACTGTTGGTAGGAATGTAAATTAGTTCAACCATTGTGGAAGACAGTGTGATGATTCCTCAAAGATTTAGAACTGGAAATACCATTTGATCCAGCAATCCTATTACTGGGTATATACCCAAAGGAATATAAATCATTGTGTTATAAAGATACATACACACATATGTTCATTGCAGCACTATTCACAATAGCAAAGACGTGGAATCAACCCAAATGCCTATCAATGATAGACTGGATAAAGAAAATGTGGTACATATACACCATGGAATACCATGCAGCCATAAAAAGGAATGAGATCATGTCCTTTGCAGGGACATGGATAGAGTTAGAAGCCATTATCCTCAGCAAACTAATGCAGGAACAGAAAACCAAAGATGTGGAATCAACCCAAATGTCTGTCAATGATAAATTGGATAAAGAAAATGTGGTACATATACACCATGGAATAGTATGCAGCCATAAAAAAGAATGAGATCATGTCCTTTTCAGGGACATGGATAGAGTTAGAAGCCATTATCCTCAGCAAACTTATGCAGGAACAGAAAACTAAACATGGCCTGTTCTCACTTGTAAGTGGGAGGTAAACAATGAGAACACATGGACACAGGGAGGGGAACAACACTTAGAGATTCTTATTTGTAGTCCCATGGATAGACTTGAAGGGTATCTTTGGGTCAAAGCTAAAATTCTATGCGAAATTTCATGTGTATATAGGGGATTCATCACTTTCTTTAGACCCTTAGAGATGTCTGTGATTCTAAAGAGTAAAGAACCAGTACTTTGGATAAATATCAGAATTGGTCTACCTCATTCATCTAGTCAAGATTCTGGTGTACAGAGCAAGAAAACCCACATATAAAACATATAAAAATATGCATGAACACGGATGTTTCTGTCTAAGTGGCCTACATATTACACAATTTTTGTGGGGAAGAAGACACACAACAAAGTATAGTATAGAGAAATGTTTTCAAAATTATTATACTCAAAAAGTGTCCACTGATTTTGAATCTTTTATTTGCAAGCATTTCCATCCACTTCCTATTCAATAACAAAATCACTTGATCTCTAAATTCAGACTCCATCTATAAATACAGCTCTGAGAAAGGACAGATGAAAAGGAAGAAAGTAGCAGAAACAAGGAACACTTAAGTGGCTTCTAGGTCTCTGCCTTGTTTCATTAGATTCTGGGCACCAATCCCAGTATTTATTTTCACACTTATACAAGCAACACAACTACCACAAGCCTGAATGTGATACTGAAGCCTGTGACATTGAACAGTGCAGTGAGTTACACCCTAGGGAAGGTAGGAGACAAAAGAACAGCTGACAATTCTCCCTGAAGACAAGAGAGCTTCACAAACAGCTCTGCAAATCCTAGAATTAACATTATTTCCATTCCACTCTTGGGAAAATATATGAAGGTAAGGAAAAGTTTGGAAAAAAAAGGACAATAGAGAGGAAGGAAGGTAGGGGTGTGTGTGTGTGTGTGTGTGTAAAGGCCAAGTAACAAGGGAAGGAGCAAGAAAAAACAAGGTATCAAAAAGAAGCGTAAGTGTGCCTAGGGAAGTAGATGGCACTTTACCAAGTAACAAGGACAATCCCTGCTTTCTGTGACAATGTAGGATAAAGTTACTTGGCCAATGCCTGATTAGATATCAGTTTGCTTATGGATGGCGTATTTAGGATGATCTACTTTTAATATATGCCTCTGTGGCCTATGAGCAAGTGAGGCAACATGTATGCATGGTGGGGGATATACATGAAGGCGCTGGGGACTACTGTCGAGTTAGATGCTGCCTGAAATGCAACTGGGAGTGGGAGAAAGGAAGGAGGATGGCTGAGAATGGCTGCTAGTAGTGTGCAGTGATTTATTCATCTGTCGGGCTAGGTGTTGTGGATACACTGATGAATAAGTTGCAGAGGGTCCCCACCCTCAGTAGATTAAGTTCACACTGAGCCAAGAGAGTGTGGGAGTACCTGGGGTTAAAATAAAATAAAAACTAAATGTGATGGTAAATTGTATGTGTCGACTTGGCTGATACAGGGTGCTCAGATATTTGGTTGAATACTATTCTGGACGTTTCTGTAAGGGTGTTTTTAGATGAGATCTACATTTAACTTAGTGGACTTTGAGTAAAGCAGATTGTCCTCCAAAATGTGGGTGGGCCTTCAGTTAAAAGCCCGAATAGCACAAAAGATCGACCTCTCCCAAGTAAGAGAGGATTCTGGAGCAGAGGGCCTTCAGATTTGAACTGCAACATCAACTCTTTCCTGGGTCTCCAACCTGCTGGCACACCCGGAAGACTTGGACTTGCCAGCCTCTATAATCATTATATACGTGTGTGTGTGTGCACATACACACACACACACACACACACATCCTATTGGTTCCATTTCTCTGGAGAACCCCAACTACTACAATAAACTAAACTAAAGCAGATATGAGATTATATTTCTGATGCTATGTAGGAGACTTTACACATTTTTTGTTTAATCTTCTAGAAGGAGCCAGACTGTCCTGTAGTTGCCACTCTCAGGGTTCAATGGAGAGACTACCAATGCACTACTTTGTTACTTTCTGAGGGTGCCAAGGTGGTAACAGTAAGCCATTTGTCTTTCAAGGAACTGCTGACTTATTTCAGAACATGAAGGCATTTCTTAGAGGAACTATTGCTCTAGCAGTAGCTCCTCTAGTTTTCAAGGCTATATGCTAGTGCTGGAGCAATAGTTCCTCCAAGAAATATTGTTTTATTTATTTGTTTTTTTACCTACCATGGATTGTTACCTACCATAAATTGTTTACCATGGATTGTTTTATTTTTTTGAAGATCATTATATGTTTTATTAGAGAGAGAATAATAGTCTTCCAGATTTGGGATCTCAGAAATTCTGATGAAAAAGAGTGTTCTAGCTAGAAGTTCAGAGAATTTACATGGTCTGGTATTTTTTTCTGCTAATGAGGGCCAACTTTATGGCAGACACTGTACAAGGGGCTGAGGAAACTATAAAGAATACAGTATTAAATGAGCATAAAACTTTCTTAGAGAAGAAAATATGTGGACACTCAAATGTTAAAATATATTTCAGGAGTTTAAAATTATGTAACACGGAAATATAAGTCAATATACTTAGCATCACATGATTCTCAGGTGAGCATTTTGGAAAATAAGATCACTAGAAAGGTCAGGAAAAGCTGTAGAGCTCATGGAGAAAATGGAACTTAACCAGAGCCTTAAATGGAACCTGTAGTATCATGGGATGACCTTTACATGGAGGTAGACATATAGGATAGGTAGACATAGAGTCTTTCAATTTAATATGACTTGGAAGAGTGAAGACACACACATACACATATACATACAATCTTTAAAAATATGGCTGTCAAAAATGTGACAGAAGTAGATGAAAAACTAGGACAGTAGAGAAAAGTTGTCTCAGTTCCTGGCTTGAATATAAACAATACTGTAAATTAAAAGAATATTTTGATATAGTCTTCTATTTTTTTCTGGTTTCTCTGACACCCTTATGATTAAGGATGAATGGATGATCACTCATAAATAAAATGTTAGGAACATGTTATTTTTTGTAAATTGCCATGGGATATTAAGCAAGTTTTTGTCTGGAGTCATAAATTATTACTTTCCCTAACAATATTCTCAAGTCATTGTTGCAGATGATGTGCAATTTGTAGGCAGTTTGAATATTTTAAAACAATAATATTGTTAATCTTCAATTCCCTTTCATTAAATCCTGCTGGTCCCAGCTACAAGGAATAAAATCTTCTAATTTTTTCACTGCTATCTTACAGCCAATGCCCTCTGGAGCATTCACTAGGAGAAAAGGTAAGACAAAACCTTTTTAAAGTTAAAATAATAAAAATAATAATAAATGAATGATACAAGATAAAATAAATTAAACAAAAGGAGCCAAAACAAGTCAAGATAAAAGAATAGTCTACAAACAAAGTTTTTACATTTAATGCATTGTGTTAGGAAACCACAAAGTGTCCTTAAGAAACTTGGAGATGGTTGGATATAGCAATCATGATATTTTTCTGTTACCTTACCAAAGCATCTCAATTGGGAGCTGCTCTAAAGCCAGAAGAGTTTAATTTCCATTTTTAAAATCTCTTTCAATAATTAAATCACCTTTTCCCGTGAGAGAAAGAATGTTCATATAAGTTTAGTGTATGATATTTCTATAGATTCCAAAGAAGGCATTGGCCACATTCAATAAACAGATTATCTTCTGAAAAAATAGCACAGGTCTTCTTATCACAGTTGATATAACCACAGATTATACTTTTGTATCAACTCAACCTTCAGACGTTCTTTTCCTAAAAATGTGCACACCTCCTACATTTTCTGTTTTCTCTTGTATCCTAAGCTTACTCCCTAGGGCATGTATTATTAGTGCACTGTTTTTCTCTCTCTCCTTGGCTTTTTCTGATTGGAATATTTAAGCTGTTTGGAACTATGAAATTCCCTTAGGATACAAACTACCGATCTCCTGTTAGATCATGAAGGTGACTCTTTAGCACCTTCTCCTAGAACTTTTCGAGAAACACTGCATATGAATGCAAGGTTACATGCCCTGGCACAAATTAGAAACCTAACAGTGGACCATATCCTAATAAGAATCATTGGCGACATTAATTCTTAGACTGTGGAAACATTGTTCAATTACCATGAGTTCTGATTTTAGTTTTTACATGCCCAAAGCATGAATTTCTAGTCACTGAGCCTGTGAGTCAGCATTAAAGAGTTTGAGGTCTATTCTTAATTAATGCATTTTTTCCTATGCTATCCTACAGACCTGGCAGGATTCACATGCATCCCAAAATGCTTTTGATCCTTCAGACCTGCCCTGACTCATGTAAACTAAGTTGAGGTGTTATCTTTTGTCAAAAGTTGATAACACCACTTAACAAAACTTGTTTTCCATTGTGCAGAGAGGGTGTGATTTTTTTTCTCCTAGGTTACAAGGTCTAAGTTTTATTTTTTTGAAAAAAGATTTCCAATTTAGAACTCAGAAAAAGATAAATGCTTCCTGGGGTTTTCGGTTATGAGAAATAAAAAAGGAAGGAGAGGCCTTCATCATAGGTCTGAGGAAGAAACGCTGATGTTTAGTCACAGGCTTCCTAGGACGTTGGAGAAAGCAAAAGAAACATTCAGTCTATCAAGTAAACCTCAGATAACTATCGCCATCTGTCAGATGAGTTTGGACTTGAGAGTACCTAAGGTTCTCTACTAGCTGGAAACTATTGTGATTATAATAGCATGGTAACGTCATACTCTAATCTTGTGATGCTGACTCTTTAATCATCCTGTGCTTATTCATGTTCTTTCCCTATATTTCCCTTTGTTATCTCATCTGAAAAATATAATCATATATAACATCTTCCCAGGAAATTTCATTATCCATCTCCCTGCCCCCAACCAACCCCAACTTTTTAACAGAAACCATTGATGTCACAGATTCTCTGGGGAGTTTATGAATATTCCTCAATGTCCTGTGTCTTTTGCCAGGACATCTACATGTTGACTTAAAGAAGTAGATTAGGCTTCTGCTTCGAGTTAGGATGTAGAATAATGCAAAAGACCTTTGTTCTCATAGTATCTACAAGAAGAGACCTAGATAAAATAAAAACCATTGTTTTCTAAGGAGTTAGTGAAGAGCAAGGGCAGCAAAGAAGCCTTGATAAATTATGTTCCAGAGAGAAATGAGCAGAAAATGCAGCAGCTTCCACACCTGGATGGGGAGACTTTCTGAGAATGAGAAGAAATAGCCAGGCCTTCCCTGAATGACTGGGCTGAAGGACAGGGTAGGAGGAGTCTGGAGTCTGGAAGAACTCAATCCAGTAAGTCTATTCATCCAGCCTTCCTCACAGTGACAGAGTAGCAATAGAGGAGGGATATATGTGAAATGTGAGGAAGCAGGAAAACATGATAATCAGGAAAAAATTGAGAGGAAGTAAAAACAGACCCGATAACCTAATTATTGAAATCAGTAGACAAAAACTTTACAACAATAATTATAAGTTTGTCAAAGAATTTACAGAAAAATGCATATTATGGATGAAGAAATAGACTTTTCTCTTGGTTTTCTATAAAAAATGGAAACTATGAAACAACAAAATGGAAATTCTAAAACTTTGAAATGCAATATTAGAAGTCAAAATTTATTGGATGGGCTTAACAGCAGATTAGATATTGCAGGAAAAAAAAATGAATGAGTGAACTTGAAGACAAGTCAATAAAAATTACCTAAATTGAAATAAGAAGAATATTGTTTAAAAACCAACAGAATATCCGTAACAATGAGATAATATCAAACAGTCAAATATAACTGGAGTCCCAGAAGGAGAGGGAAGAGAGTGGGTTAGGAAAAATTTTGAAGTAATTTCTTTCATAGCCAAGAAGTGTTCATTTCACAGTGGTGTTTCTCTCTTCTACTTTCCCCTGTGCTAGAACTCAGATAGGTATACGGGTGGTGCTGTCAGTTTGAGCATGGCTGGTCTTGAATTACAGTAATTAAATGAAAGCAAGCTTGTTCTAAGATTAAAGGTGTAGTAACCTCTAATTCCATGGAAGACAATGAACCAGTAAATTCCCTGCAGTTATAACTACTGTATAGTTCTATGTTTAGTTCAAACATGATAAAATCCAAATCCTGAATCTCTGGGAGAAAGAAGTCTAAAACAATCCTTCTCTTTATAACAATTTTAAACCAAATTTATAAACAATCCCTCTTCTTCTTCTACATGGCATTTAAAAAAAATACAAACTACAGAAGGAAAGAGCAGTGACGTAGCAAGTGAATATGGACATACTTCCTTTTTAATAAGTTATTGTCAAATCTTAATATATAATGAAATAGAAGCGGCCAGGTATGGAGAGGCTGTTAAGGAGTAGGAATTCATCCGTGAAATGCAATGATGAATGTGATTGCATTGGATGAGGTTAAAATACTAACACTAGGTCAACCAAGATTTCAAAAAATGGTGGTGAGAAGCTTTTTTTTTTCCCTTGCTAGGTTTGAGGGTTTGGGGGTGAGGGTTGTGGGGAATATTGTATCCACACTCTCAGAAGTCGAGTGGGGAGCAGTTACTATTGACTGCTACTGAAATTCATATTTCATTCCATAGTTCACATTTCCCAGCTTGTCAGTATGTAATAATTCTTTGACATAGTCACCTCACTTTTCTATGTTTTTGTAATTTTCTGACTATAAATGTTATCATTATTTAAGTGTTAGCATTATTTTGGAATAAATACGCTTGTTTGATGGAGGAAAATTGATGATATTAATTGATATGATCAGTAACTTTGGGTGATCTAGATATAATGACCAAAAAAAAAAGTTTTGCAGACAAGCCACAAAGACTTAGGGCCTACATAGCTCTCTTGTAGCATCCACTTTAGAATGAAAATAAAAGAGGAAAAGTACAAGTAGGATGGAGAAAAGGGTCAGAGACCAGAGTGGGGGTGGGGAAGTGTGCAGGATTGGGAATGAATTGATTTAACTAAATGGCTACAGTGCTGTGCAGAAAAGAGGAAGTTTAAAATTAACCAGAAAAAGGAAAAAAAAAAAACTAGTAAAATTCTGGGAGTTACTTGTGAGTAAGTTCCATGTAAGGTTACTTTCAGCTCATATTTTAATAATAGCCACCTGCTTCTCATTCTGAAAAGCTTCTAAGACCACATTCCATCATTTTTCTGTCTTGGACTCTTGGACTCCCTGAACAAACAGTCTTTGCTTTTTGAAAAGCTATAGTGAACAAGTTTCCTTTTACTTTCAAGCTGAGATAAGAAAGGATCAAAAAGAATAAGATTCTTCCTTTCTCTGACCCCATCTCCTTTTCCTAGCTAGTATTTGCAATCACATTTCTAATTCTAAAGTCATAAGCATGCATCCATATTAGCATCTTATCATTGTCTTAGTTCCATTTTGAAAACTAGAATTCTATTCTAGCAAGAGAAATGCAAGATTGGGAATTCTATATTAGATATTTGGGCAAAGAACAGTCCGAAAATAGATTCTCTCTTTTTCTAGGAACATTGACAATCCTGAAAGGGTTAATTCATTTTACCTTGGATCACCCTTTTTTCAAGATCCTGCTTGACTCTCCACGGGCTCAAAATAAGATGTGAATTAAGTCTGAAGGAGCCATAGTAAAAACAACTTTTAAAGTGATGATTCACTCAACTTGGGCAACAATTACATTTTGTTGAAAGCATATAAACACAATATTTGACATTGTTATCCCACATAGAAAAAGTGCTAGTCATAGATTACATTGCAAGAACTGATAGAAAAAATTAGGGAGCATAATAAAGGTCTTAAGGATTTTCTTCCTTTTTAGTCAAATTATTAATAACCATGGGAAAGTAAAGTGATTTAAAAAGAAAATCTTGCTGAGTACCAGCTGCTGCTGAAGTCAACTAATTACAACATTCCACTTGATATCACACTGGATACACATGCAAGAACAAGAAGGGCTCCAACACTTTACAATTAGACTTTCAAATTATCTTCTGTAAGACTCAGCTGTAAGCAAAAGTTATTTCATGCATAAATGACATTGAGAAACAAATTTCCAGCTAGGTTTCATACAACCAATTTTGACAACCTCCTTGATGTCTCACAGACACTGAATCTAGTTCTCCCCATGAAAAGACTGGGCTGTCCTTTAAAAGAGTAATCACTACTGCCAATTTAATAAACGTCCTCCTACTAAATTGTGAGCACCTCCTAGGCAGGAACCAGGTGTTTTACTTTTGTATCCACGGGTCTTACCATAGATCCTACCATCTGGTAGATAAATGCTTAGTAAATATTAGTTGAATTGATATCAAGGAGGGTACAATCACCAGCATGTCATGTTTAAAGGTGGTGCCCCATGACTCCTGAACCTTTCATTATAAGTCTCTTCTTTGGACTAAAACACGAATGGCACTCTCCTGAAAGACATAAAAGTAGATTTGATCAAATGGAAAGACCTCCCCTGTTCTTGGGTAAAACAACTCAACTTTATAAAGATATCAACTCTTTCTAAGTTAACTCATAAATTTACACCAGTTGCAGTACAATACTAACAAGATTCATGGAGTTGGACATGTTGATACTAAAGTTCATATGGAAAACAAATTACAAGAATATTCAGAAAAGCACTGAAAAAGGAAAAGTATCAGAGGAAACTAACCTCTATGATTTCAACATTGTGATACTGGTGCATGAATAGACAGACTGAAGGAAAAGAAGATAAATAGATCCAAGTACATATGGAAATGTAGTATATGATACATGTGCATCTTTAATTATTAGAGCAATGATAAACTTTTATTTTTACATTTATTTATTTTTGAGACAGAGTCTCACTCTGTCACACAGGCTGGAGAGCAATGGCACAATCTTGGCTCACCGCAACCTCTGCCTCCCAGGTTCAAGTGATTCTCCTCCCTCAGCCTCCTGTGTAGCTGGGACTACAGGTGTGCACCACCATGTCAGGCTAATTGTTTGTATTTTTAGTAGAGACAGGGTTTTGCCTTGTTGGCCAGGCTGGTGTTGAACTCCTGACCTCAAGTGATCTGCCCACCTCGGCCTCCCAAAGTGCTAGGACTACAGACCTGAGCCACCATGCCCAGCCAGAGCAATGATAAACTTTTAAATAAATATGCCATTTGGAAAGAGATGAAATTAGATCTTATCTCACTCTGTATATAGTAATAAATAGATCAGGCAAAAAGATGGATGAGTCGTGGTTTTTTGTTTTTGTTTTTGTTTTGTTGTTGTTGTTTGTTTTTGAGATGGAGTTTCGCTCTTGTTGCCCAGGCTGGGGTGCAATGGCACGATCTCGGCTCACTGCAACCCCTACTTCCTGGGTTCAAGCGATTCTCCTGCTTCAGCCTCCCAAGTAACTAGGATTACAGGCGCCCGTCACCATGCCTGGCTAATTTTGTACTTTTAGTAGAGATGGGGTTTCTCCATGTTGGTCAGGCTGGTCTTGAACTCCCAACTTCAGGTGATCTGCCCACCTTGGCCTCCCAAAGTGCTGGGATTACAGGCTTGAGCCACTGCACCCAGGCGGGATTAAGTCTTTTTTTAACCATAGTGTAGGAAAAGGCTTTCTAAATATGACTCAAATTCAGAAGCAATACAAGAAAATATTCATAAATTTGATTATATAAAACTATTTTATCTTTATTTTATTTTGAGACGGAGTCTCGCTCTGTTGCCTGGGCTGGAGTCAGTGGCATGATCTCGGCTCACTGCAACCTCCACCTCCCAGGTTCAAGCAATTCTCCTGCCTCAGACTCCCAAGTAATTGGGATTACAGGGGCTTCCCACCACGCCCAGCTAATTTTGTATTTTCAGTAGAGATGGGGTTTCACCGTGTTGGTCAGGCAGGTCTTGAACTCCCGACCTCAGGTGATCTGCCCTCCTCAGCCTCCCAAAGCACCAGGATTACAGGAGTGAGGTACCTCGCCTGGCCAATTCTCTTATTTTTTTTTTTTTTTTTTTTTTTGAGACAGAGTCTCGCTCTGTCGCCCAGGCTGGAGTGCAGTGGCGTGATCTCGGCTCACTGCAAGCTCCGCCTCCTGGGTTCACGCCATTCTCCTGCCTCAGCCTCTCCGAGTAGCTGGGACTACAGGCGCCCACCACCACGCCCGGCTAATTTTTTTTGTATTTTTAGTAGAGACGGGGTTTCACCGTGGTCTGGATCTCCTGACCTCGTGATCCACCCGCCTCGGCCTCCCAAAGTGCTGGGATTACAAGCGTGAGCCACCGCGCCCGGCCAATTCTCTTATTTTTTAACTTTTATTTTAGGTTCAGGGACTCATGTGCAGCTTTGTTGCATAGGTAAACTCGTGTCACAGGGATTTGTTGTACACATTATTTTATCACCCAGGTATTAAGCCCAGTACCCAACAGTTATTTTTTCTGCTCTTCTCCCTCCTCGACCCTCTACCCTCAAGTAGTCCCCAATGTCTGTTGTTCCTTTCTTTGTGTCCGTACTTTCTCATCAGTTAGCTCTCACTTTTAAGTAAGCACACATGGTATTTGGTTTTCTGTTCCTGCATTAGTTTGCTAAGAATAAGGCCTCCAGCTCCATCCATGTTTCCACAAAAAAATTCTTTAAAATTACATGGCAAATATCATAAACAATGTTAAAAGGCAACTGACAAGCTGGTAGAAAATACTTGCAAGACATATCCCAATAAAGGGCTAAAATACCTCATATGTAAGGAGAGCTCTTAAAAACTGGAGGGCAGGCTGGGAGCCCTGGCTCACGCCTGTAACCCCAGCACTTTGGGAGGCCAAGGTGGTGGCTCATAAGGTCAGGAGTTTGAGACCAGCCGGCCGACATGGTGAAACCCCATCTCTACTAAAAACACAAAAATTAGCTGGGTGTGGTGGTGTGTGCCTGTAATCTCAGCTACTCCGGAGGCTGAGGCAGGAGAATTGCTTAAACCTGGGAGGTGGAGGTTGCAGTGAGCCGAGATTATGCCACTGCACTCCAGCCTGGGCAACAGAGTAAGATTCCGTCTCAGGAAAACAAACGAACAAACAAACAAAAAAACTGGAGGACAAAGACTCAACCCCAAGAGAAAAAATGGTAAAAATATATGAATAGACAAATGGCTTTTAAACACACGTAAAGATATTTAAACTCCCTCATAATAAAAGAAATACAAATTAAAGCAACACTGAATTATCAGTTTTTACCTATCAGTTTGGAAAATAATCTAAAAATATGACATCATATGCTACTGGCCAGACTGTGAAAAAATATGCATTCTCTTAAATTTCTAAGAATGTCAACTGAAGCAAATTTTCAATTGGGGATGGGTAATTTGGCAATATGTAACGAAGCCATATATGCACTTACCCACACATAGAAAGTGTTTGAATAAACCACGGTATATCTACACGATGGAGTACTATGGAACTGCAGAATAAGGGCAATCATTATGGACTGATGCAGAGTAATTTCCAGGATATATTGCTAAGCACAGAAAGCAAAGTGCAAAACATTGTCTATAGTGTGTTATCTTCATTAAACAATAAGAGAAAACAAGGCAGTATACAAAAAGAAATATGAGAAGCAAAAATCAGAAATATTAGTGGGAATAGTTTTTTACAGTGGGTAGGTGGAATAAAGTGTTAAAAATAATGGAAAGTATAAATTGTTTGTATATTTCTGATTTTTAGGACTATGTTAATGTTTCACATAGCCAAAACTAATTAAAATCAACCAGGACATGGGAGAGAGGCCAAAATGGAATTCCAACAGAGTTAACCTAACTGTATTACTGACGAATAACATAGCCACACTAAAGGAATTGGTGAAGAAAAGAACTATGCTAAGTGGCGTTGGAAAACAATGTCTATTATATAAAGCTAAGGAAAAAAGTCAAATATTTTACTCTTTTTAGTACATTTTGTTTTCACAGTGGTATGAGTAATTCTGAATCTAAGTTTATTTATTTTTTATTTTATTTTTTACAATTCAGATTTTTTTAAAAATTATTATTATACTTTAAGTTTTAGGGTACATGTGCACAATGTGCAGCTTTGTTACATATGTATACATGTGCCATGTTGGTGTGCTGCACCCATTAACTCGTCATTTAGCATTAGGTATGTCTCCTAATGCTGTCCCTCCCCACTCCCCCTACCCGACAACAGTCCCCGGAGTGTGATGTTCCCCTTCCTGTGTCCATGTGTTCTCATTGTTCAATTCCCACCTATGAGTGAGAACATGTGGTGTTTGGTTTTTTGTCCTTGCGATAGTTTACTGAGAATGATGATTTCTAGTTTCATCCATGTCCCTACAAAGGACATGAACTCATCATTTTTTATGGCTGCATAGTATTCCATGGTGTATATGTGCCACATTTTCTTAATCCAGTCTATCGTTGTTGGACATTTGGGTCAGTTCCAAGTCTTTGCTATTGTGAATAGTGCCGCAATAAACATACGTGTGCATGTGTCTTTATAGCAGCATGATTTATAGTCCTTTGGGTATATACCCAGTAATGGGATGGCTGGGTCAAATGGTATTTCTAGTTCTAGGTCCCCAAGGAATCGCCACACTGACTTCCACAATGGTTGAACTAGTTTACAGTCCCACCAACAGTGTAAAAGTGTTCCTATTTCTCCACATCCTCTCCAGCACCTGTTGTTTCCTGACTTTTTAATGATGGCCATTCTAACTGGTGTGAGATGGTATCTCATTGTGGTTTTGATTTGCATTTCTCTGATGGCCAGTGATGATGAGCATTTTTTCATGTGTTTTTTGGCTGCATAAATGTCTTCTTTTGAGAAGTGTCTGTTCACATCCTTTGCCCACTTTTTGATGGGGTTGTTTTTTTCTTATAAATTTGTTTGAGTTCTTTGTAGATTCTGGATATTAGCCCTTTGTCAGATGATCTTTTCAAAACAACAGCTCCTGGATTCATTGATTTTTTGAAGGGTTTTTTTGTGTCTCCATCTCCTTCAGTTCTGCTCTCATCTTAGTTATATCTTGCCTTCTGCTAGCTTTTGAATGTGTTTGCTCTTGCTTCTCTAGTTCATTTAATTGTGATGTTAGGGTGTCAATTTTAGATCTTTCCTGCTTTCTTTTGTGGGCATTTAGTGCTATAAATTTCCCTCTACACACTGCTTTAAATGTGTCCCAGAGATTCTGGTACGTTGTAACTTTGTTCTCATTGGTTTCAAAAACATCTTTATTTCTCTCTTCATTTCGTTATTTATCCAGTAGTCATTCAGGAGCAGGTTGTTCAGTTTCCACGTAGTCGTGTGGTTTTGAGTGAGTTTCTTAATCCTGAGTCCTAATTTGACTGTACTGTGGTCTGAGAGAAAGTTTGTTGTGATTTCTGCTCTTTCACATTTGCTGTGGAGTGCTTTACTTCCAATTATGTGGTCAATTTTAGAATAACTGTGATGTGGTGCTGAGAAGAATGTATATTCTGTTGATTTGAAGTGGAGAGTTCTGTAGACGTCTATTAGGTCTGATTGGTGCAGGACTGAGTTCAAGTCCTGGATATCCTTGTTAACTTTCTGTCTCGTTGATCTGTCTAATATTGACAGTGGGGTGTTAAAGTCTCCCATTATTATTGTGTGGGAGTCTACGTCTCTTTGTAGGTCTCTAAGGACTTGCTTTATGAATCTGGGTTCTCCTGTATTGGGTGCATATATATTTTGGATAGTTAGCTCTTCTTGTTGAATTGATCCATTTACCATTATGTAATGGCCTTCTTTGTCTCTTGTGACCTTTGTTGGTTTAAAGTCTGTTTTATCAGAGACTAGGATTGCAACCCTTGGATTTTTTTTTTTCTTTCAATTTGCTTGGCAGATCTTCCTCCATACTTTATTTTGAGCCTACATTTCTCTGCATCTGAGATGGGTCTCCTGAATTTAGCACACTGATGGGTCTTGACTCTTTATACAATTTGCCAGTCTGTGTCTTTTGATTGGCACATTTAGCCCATTTACATTTAAGGTTAATATTATTATGTGTGAATTTGATCCTGTCATTATGATGCTAGCTAGTTATTTTGCCCATTAATTGATGCAGTTTCTTCATAGCATCGAAGGTCTTTACAATTTGGCATGTTTTTGCAGTGGCTTGCACCAGTTGTTCCTTTCCAAGTTTAGTGCTTCCTTCAGGAGCTCTTGTAAGGCAGGTCTGGTGGTGACAAAATCTCTCAGCACTTGCTTGTCTGTAAAGGATTTTATTTCTCCTTCACTTATGAAGCTTAGTTTGGCTGGATACGAAATTCTGGGTTGAAAATTATTTTCTTTAAGAATGCTGAATATTGGCCCCTACTCTCTTCTGGCTTGTAGGGTTTCTGCAGAGAGACCTGCTGTTAGTCAGATGGCTTCCCTTTGTGGGTAACCAGGCCTTTCTCTCTGGCTGCCCTTAACATTTTTTCCTTAATTTCAACCTTGGTGAATCTGATGCTTATGTGTCTTGGGTTTGCTCTACTCAAGGAGTATCTTTGTGGTGTTGTCTGTATTTCCTGAATTTGAATGTTGGTCTGCCTTGCTAGGTTGAGGAAGTTCTCCTGGATAATCTCCTGAAGAGTGTTTTCCAACTTGGTTCCATTCTCCCCATCACTTTCAGGTACACCAATCAAACGTATATTTGGTCTTTTCACATAGTCCTATATTTCTTGGAGGCTTTGCTCATTTCTTTTTACTCTTTTTTTTTTGAGACAGAGTCTCGCTTTGTCACTCAGGCTAGAGTGCAGTGGCGCAATCTTGGCTAACTGCAAGCTCCGCCTCCTGGGTTCATGCCATTCTCCTGCCTCAGCTTCCTGAATAGCTGGGACTATAGGTGCCCACCACCATGCCCGGATAATTTTTTGTATTTTTAGTGGAGACGGGGTTTCACTGTGTTAGCCAGGATGGTCTCAATCTCCTGACCTAGTGATCTGCCCGCCTCAGCCTCCCAAAGTGCTGGGATTACAGGCGTGAGCCACTGTGCCTGGCCTTTACTCTTTTTTCTCTGAACTTGTCTTCTCACTTTATTTCATTAATTTGATCTTCAGTCACTGATATCCTTTCTTCCATTTGATCGAATAGGCTACTGAAGCTTGTGCATGTGTCACGAAGTTCTCATGCCATGGTTTTCAGCTCCATCAGGTCATTTAAGGTCTTCTCTACACTGTTTATTCTAGTTAGCCATCTGTCTAACCTTTTTTCAAGGTTTTTAGCTTCCTTGCAATGGGTTAGAATGTGCTCCTTTAGCTCGGAGAAGTTTATTACCGACCTTCTGAAGCCTACTTTTGTCAATTCGTCAAAGTCATTCTCCATCCAGCTTTGTTCTGTTGCTGGCGAGGAGCTGCAATCCTTTGGAGGAGAAGAGGCACTCTGGTTTTTAGAATTTTTAGCTTTTCTGCTCTGGTTTCTCCCCATCTTTGTGGTTTTATCTACCTTTGGTCTTTGATGTTGGTGACCTGCAGATGGGGTTTTGGTGTGGATGTCCTTTTTGTTGATGTTGATGCTCTTCCTTTCTGTTTGTTAGTTTTCCTTCTAACAGTCAGGTCCCTCAGCTGCAGGTCTGTTGGAGTTTGCTGGAGGTCTACTCCAGACCCTGTTGGCCTGGGTATCACCAGCGGAGGCTGCAGAACAGCAAATATTGCAGAACAGCATATATTGCTGCCTCATCCTTCCTCTGGAAGATTCATCCCAGAGGGACACCTGCCTATATGAGGTGTTTGTTGGCCCCTACTGGGAGATGTCTCCCAGTTAGGCTACAGGGGGTTCAGGGACCCACTTGAGGAGGCAGTCTGTCCATTCTCAGAGCTGAAATGTGCTGGGAGAACCACTGTTCTCTTCAGAGCTGTCAGACAGGGAAGTTTAAGTATGCAGAAGTTTCTGCTGCCTTTTGTTCAGCTATGCCCTGCCCACAGAGGTGGAGTCTATGGAGGCAGTAGGCCTTGCTGAGCTGCGGTGGGGTCCACCCAGTTCAAGCTTCCCAGCCGCTTTGTTTACCTACTCAAGCCTCAGCAATGGCGGATGCCCCTCTCCCCACCAGGCTGCAGGCTCGCAGGTTGATCTTGGACTGCTGCGCTAGCAGTGAGTAAGGCTCCGTGGGCATGGGACCCACTGAGCCAGGCACAGGAGAGAATCTCTTGGTCTGCCAGTTGCTAAGACCATGGGAAAAGCACAGTATTTGGGCGAGAGTGTCCCGTTTTTCCAGGTAGTCTGTCACGGCTTCCCTTGGCTAGGAAAGGGAAATCCCCTGACCCCTTCTACTTCCCGGGTGAGGCGACACCCTGCCATGCTTCGGCTCACCCTCCGTGGGCTGCACCCACTGTCCAACCAGTCCCAGTGAGATAAATCAGATACCTCAGTTGGAAATGCAGAAATCGCCCATCTTCTCTGTCGATCATGCTGGGAGCTGTAGACAGGAGCTGTTCCTATTCATCCATCTTGGATGAGAGTTACAAGATACTTACTAATTACAACAGGAAAAATAGTAACTTTGTAGTGGAGAAACTTGGTAGACACCAAGTGAACTAAGTGATCATGGTTAAGGTCACTACTCATTATGTTATATTTGACAGAAAGTACCTCCTGCGATGATACACTGAGAAGAATACAACATTACTTCTGTGGCATTCTTGAGAAAATTATATAACCTGAATTTAATCATGAGGAAAATCGAGCTGTTAACATTTTGAATTTAAACATGAGGAAATATGTAAGCTGTTAACATTTCGATAAGCTTGCTAAAGAATATATGGATACTTTTGGTACTATTTTTGCCACTTTTTTTGGTAAATCTATTATTATTTCAAAATAAAACAAATTTTAAAAGGAATAAATGAAGACCAAAAATGACATTTTATAAATACATTAATGGCAACAAATGCAAATGGTGTCTGGGATGTATAATATGAAAAGTTATTACGAGTTACTCCACACTGTAGTTCCAGATAGTCTATCAGTTATCAAAAGAGCAGATCTCTGAGAAAATTGGACACTGGATAAGTACATTTTGGCTTGGATGAGGATAGGAAGGGACAAAAGTTTCAGTGTGCTTATCTCATTAGGGCTATAAAATGGTAGACTTTGTAGCTTCAGGGGTGAGCAGGAGGACCCTGAAGGCAGGATGAAAAAGAGGAAAAATGCAAAAGAGAGAAGGGAAGACAGAGCCCAGAATACAATTAGCCAGTGACCTGCTTAGGGGAGTTAGCCCAGCAAACACTCGGTCTTGCCCTATGCACAAATTCAGCTCTGAAGTTTTTGACATCATTTAAAAATTATTTTAATTAGAAAATAACTCAAAAACTATAAAATAATGAACACCTTCACATTCCAATGGTACTAGTTACAAGTGGCCACCACCTGTTAATTATGGGACTTAGAGAGAGGAGTTTCTCCAATTATTTGCATACTTTTCAATTCAACAAATATGTTTTAGTGTCTAACTATGGGTCAAGCTAGTGCTCCATCTGCATTGCTTTTGATGTATCTATAGTACTAGTTATTAAGCATTAAGATTGACCCTCTAGCAAGTCATCCCAAATTAGTAAAACTTGATATGAATTGTTTGGCCTAAAGATGCTTCCCTATACATTTTAAGCTCAGTCTAAAGATTTCTCCATACAGAGTGAACTGTAACCTAACTTGATGCATAAGTAAACTGCAATCTACTCTTAACATCCAAATCTAATAGCCAAATCTCAGCTAACCACAGGCAGCCAACTGCTCAAAGCAGGTTTGCTAAGGCAAACTCCAAGCTGTAACCAATCCAGCTGCTTCTGTCCCTCCCTTTTGTTTCCTGCATATCACTTACCTTTTTCCGTTCATAAATGTTATCTGACCATGCAGCAGCCCTGGAGTCACTCCGAACCTATTCTGGTTCTGGGAACTGTCTGATTAGTGAATTATTCTTTGCTCATTTAAACTCTGTTAAATTTATCTAAGGTTTTTCTTTTAACTGAATAAATGACACTTTCCTCTAATGAGGTAAAAATACTGCTGGCATAATTATTTCTAACACAGATTTGAAATCTAGATATAAAAAGGGGCATCTTGCATTCTCAAAAAAGTTAATAACTATAAATAATAATAGCCACTATTTATTGAGCACTTACTATGTGCCAGGTACTCACCATGTGCTTTTCACGCAGTATCTCATGTAATGTTTGTTAAACAGCATTGTTGTGCTGTTTAGAGATTAGGAAATGGAGATAGAGTTCACGTAACTGCCCATCAAATAACCCCAAATCTGTCTAACATCAGACTCCTCAAATATAGTCATCATGCCAAATCTTTCAAGCCCACAACAGGGTTCTCTCCTATGCTGTTGCTTTATTTCACCACCCACTGTTGTCTTATGACCATCACATAACAAGAGTAACTCCAGACTCTTAGTATCCCGCCAGGAGAAGAGCAGGATTTAGTTATTTTCCTTATCCGGATGGCTTACTTCTCTTCGTGATCTTATTTTGCACCTTATACGTTCCAGAACTCAGTTCATTCGCCGTATTCTTTATAGGAAAAGACAGAACATAATGGGAAAAAGTATTTCTAAGATTCTACCAAAAGATTTCTGAAACTGAAAAAGATTATCTTTTAGCAGAAGGCTTATCTTTAAAGTTTTGTTATTATCAACCTTTAACCAGTCTCCAGATTTATAATTGCTCTATCTATAATCTAAGGGATCCCTACAGTGCTGGATTCTCAAAAGGTGAAAGTTCTAATCACCCAGAGGTCAGGGATGTCTTCAAGGAATTTAGTTTATTTTTTCATTTCTGCCCCTTTGGCAATTCCCTTCACCTCTCCAATCTTTCTCTCCTTTGTCACTTTCTGGGATACATGAGATCTGCCAAAGAGAAGTCGAGTTACTCTATCCAGAGCCATTTTCTTAATTCACAGATTGCAGAGGAGAAATTCAAAGTTGAAAATTGTTCAGGCCCAAGAAAAATACATAAACCAGCAGCCAGTGTAGACACCAGAGGGAAAAAAAAAATGCTACACTTGGAAGAACTCCTCAATACCTTATTCAATAAAAATCTCCTGTCCTCCCAAATTATTCCTTTAAAATAAATGAGCCCACTCATTCCTAAATTGTGATGCTGTGGTGACCCTATACCATAGCTTTCAATCCCAGCTGTGTAGCCAGTCTCTCTTAAACCATGCCTAGTATGTGCTCCCCAAGGGAATGTCCAGATTTTCTAGGAAAACAGCAGTGGCTCTAGAACCTGAGGAGCTCTTCCAAAGATGGCAATGAGGCAACTTAAGTGCTACCAAAAGAATTCCTCGATGGCCAGGCTCCATGGGGAAACATCTGAGATCTAAACACTTAAGCCATGTGGCATATGTCTTCTATGTTTTTCAGGCTATTCATATCCCAAATCCCAAGAAGTTGAAAAACATGGGATTTTCATGTAAATTCTGTACAATTACTCATAGATGACGTTCTGCCACACATACTTGTAGGTGTGACATAAATCTGGACTTAGGAAATATGGTTTTTAACAGCCTTTCATTGCTGTGGATTTAGTTTTAGGGAGCTATGAAGAAACTTTAGGCTGACCCTTACAGAGTGGAAGGAAAACAGAAGACAGCAGAGGGTATGAGAGAATCGGAAGAAGAAAAAAAAATTAGGAGGCAGAACAAAAGAGAAAAAAGTGAGAAGGAAGAGATGTTCAAGCCATACATTTCTTATGGTGTGAAGGCATACATGATGTGGAAAAGGTTCCAGAAGAACTTTGCTATCAATGTAAAAATAGAATTGCCCATTTCTGGGTTAAGAATACATTTCTTCCAGGAAGAGTGTTGTGTGTTTTGTTTTATTCTTAACCTGAGTCCCTTGACCCTTAAGTGGCTCATTGTATAAGCTGTGCAGAGTTCACGAATCCCTTGAAATTACCTACAAAATGTGGCATGTGCAAATCTATGCATGTGTGGCAGTCTGGTTATATCAGTTTTTCAAATAGTTTTTTTTTTCTTTTGCCCAAAGGAAATTAAAACCAGTGCACAAAAAGGAATTTATTTGTAGTTTACCTTGGATCACCACCTGAAGTTCTGAGTTCACTTAACTGTAAAAGGATTCATTACTCTATTCCTGAGAAAATTAATCCATGAATCTCAGACCTAGAAAAAATTGAAATGCTATGTGTCCCATTTCTTTGCCTTCAGAAAGAACTATGGCCTAAAATAAGTGAAAATATATTCATTTTTCAACCTTTGCAGAGCAGATTGCCAAACCTTTTTTGGTAGCCTATTCATCTGTCACATTTCTCACCATAAGGAAGTTCTTCTTTATGTCAAGCCTAACTCCCTCATGCTGCAAAATAATTTGGTCTTATATGTTTAACAGTGCAGCATTTTTGGACACTGTTATTATATCCATCCTCAGCTTTCTCCCAGTACTTTTGACTCTTCCATGAGTCATTCTCAAAACTATAAATCATCTTCACTGGCTTTCCTTTGAATTATTTCCCTTCTATGCTTTTCTCTAAATTCAGAAGTGAGGATACTGGAAAGAGATTGATAAAGCCTTCAGTTGATTGGTAGACTTCCCTATGGTCATTGACTTACCACAGCCTATATGGCATATAATAGTAAGTTGCCAGAAATAAGAACTATAGGATTGCCCTATGAGGGTGAAATTATAAAATTAATATAAAACACCCCAGATTAAGACAGATTTAATGGGAAAAAAATCCAGAGCCAACAGGATGGTCATTTGATTAAAGATCACATACTATAAGAAAGATGGTGTCGCTCAGAAGAGCTGTTGTTGATCAACCATGAAAGCTTGAAAAGGGAGAATCACAGAGTCAGATCTTGGCAATGCCCACCCAAACAATATCCAGGGAAGAGGGTGTTGGTCAGGTTATTCTGACACCTGGCCACGATGTGGAGATTGCTATAGTAGCTCTGAAATCTTGCTGTCATTACACCAACCACGGAACCCACTGGGGATTTGGCTGCCCTTGTCACTTGCCTATAAGAAGCAGAGGTGCTGTTCAGACCACCATGACTTTCTGGTCTCTGGAAGTTATATTTTTCATAGAAAGTTAACAAATTGGTATTCTGCTAGCACCCAATTTGTGTCAGCCTGCTCTATATTTAATCAACTATATAATCAAAGAAAACAAATTTCTGCATCTGTAAGACAGAGTTAGACCCAGGGCAGAGGTGAATGCCACCTCCTAGAGCCTTATCATTTCTTCCTCCCTGGATGCTTTATTCAAACTTGAGTTCTTCCTACTTTTCTTTAGGCAAAAGGAAGGCTGGACAATTCCTAAAGTTTCCAGAAGTTCTAAGACTCTGTTTTCTTAATATCACCAATTAGTTTCTTTTTTTTTTTTTTAACACATTTAGTCAGTCCATTTTTATTTATATGTGTGCAATTTTGCATTTCTCCCACATGACTGTGCTTTATAAAAATCTAGCATTTTATATATGCTTAATTTTTTATTCTAATCCTAATTCCAGTTCACCATATTGGCCACTCAATCTCTCATTTTACTGTCTAGCTTGGTGTCATGGGAAAATAAATGAATGAATGAGATGGTCTCCTTTATATCATTTGTCAACAGAAGATTGATAATATTCTTCAGTGTGGTCTGCATGGGGAGGCCAAAGTCTGATTTGTTTGAGGTGACAAGTAGTAGTCACTCTTTGGAGACTGCTGGATGGTCTGTTGTTAACCTGACATCATGCATTCCCTCCTATGTGATGTAGGTGTGTAGGGAAATCCATTGCATAGAATGTTCTTTTTTGTGTGATTGCATGTTAGAATTTGCCAGTGAAAACAATTGATGCAAGATTGCGAAGGCAGAGGGAGGAGAAGCCATTATTTCCAAGAACAATGGTTGTGGAGGCCGAATGTGTTGGTAAACAGGTTCCTTAGGCTTCTTCAGAGTGCCTGCTTTGCTGCTTCAGACTGCTCTGTTGGTGGAAGCTTTTCTAGAGAGTCTTGGGAAGTTCACCCATTTCCCCCCAAAATTTAGAGGACATACATTTTAGGTTAAGGTAACTGTTTCCCTAGCCTCTCACCTATACAGCCTCCCTAACCCTCACTCCTCAGCTCTGTCCATATCCTGGAGGCCCTAATTCCTCTGTGAAACCCCTTTAATCCCATCATACGTGTCAAAGCCCAACTAATTCAGATACCAGGTAATGATGTACCTATATTTTTCCAGTTTTCCGAAGAAGTTATATGTGACAAATTCAAAAGTCTTGCAAAGTCAGGAAAGGTTATATCTATTATTTTGCATTGTAATGCAATGTAATTGCATTGCAAAATGCCAGACATTTTGTTATAAAAGTTTAAGCCAACAGGACTTGTTCTTTACAAATCAATGATGGTAATTCCTTATATTTCAGTCCTCTTCAGGGTGTTTATTAACTGATTTTGGTATCCCTCTGAATCGTACACTTTGTGATATGATTTTTATTAGCCTTGCTCTACTCCACAATCAAATACGAGAAAACTTACCTGGAGGTTAAATCCTGAAGGGAAGGTTTAAACATAAAGTCTATTGGTTATGATATCAAATGTTTACTTGAGTAAAAGAAAATGTTTTTTATTGAACTTTAGCATTTTCTTCCTAACATTGGCAAGTGTAGATAATTAATATTAGCTTCTAAACAGGTATCCAACTCAGAACTCTTCATTGATGGTCCATCCCTAGCAAAGCGTCCTTAACTCATTGGCTCTGAAGAAGAAAAAGGAATATGACACTAGCAGGCATCATGTGCATTTAAACAAAGTCACCCTGAAAGAAATGCTGTAACTCATACATGAAACCTAAAAGCATTCACCAAAATGTCTTAACGTGAATAAAGCATTAAGATTTTCTTGACACATGGAGCTGGTTCCAAAGAGTAGACCATCATTACTCTTCCTCTCTATCAAGAAATTAGTTAGCTAGCACAGAAGGAGAATATAATTAATAGCACTTCCATTACCCAGGGTCTGATGGGCTTCATCTGCAATAACAATTTGGAGACGTTTGCCAAGCAACCCTATTAGTACATATCTAATAGGGTTGTGAGGATTAAAATAAAATATAAGTGCTTAGAACAACACTTAGCACATAGTAAATGATTGATAAAGTCAGCCATTATTATTAATTTTCATTAGTATTTTCTACTTAAATATTTAAGTAAAACACTCAGTAGCTGAAAATGAGAAACAAAATGTAAGACCCTTGAGCCTTTAAAGTTCAAAATCAATGTGCTAATACTTTGGAGTTGTATTGGATGTTGGAGTAGTCTATAAATGTATCAGTCAGAATCCAGGCAGGAAAACAGAACCCATGCTATGTATTTCAAATAGAGAGGATTCCCCACAAAGGTGTTGGCAGGGTTAGAAGGGGAAAAGGAAGGAGTAGGGGTATCTGGAGATCAGGAAGCTGCCGATGTGCCCTCAGCTGGTGCCCACTGGGTTGCACCTGCTGCCTTGCCGCCAAAGACACTGACACTGTCAGTACTGAAACCACTGTGACTGGGGCTGAAAATGCCCTGGTCTGTTGCCAGGACTGGACTACTTGCAAGGATGTGCTGCTGGGGAGCCTACCATCACCCTTCTGCCACTCTCAGAAACTACCAGCAACTGTTAGTCCCCGCCATGGAGTGGGAGCCAGAAACAAAAATCTTCCTTCTTTCTGCCTTCTCGTCTCCCACCAGTGTCCCCCACTGAAAAAAACCTAATGGGAAGGCAGCTGGCAAGGGAGCCTGGGAAATGTAGATTTCAGACTACCAGCCCCAGTGGCACAAAACAAATAGAGAATGGCAGATATGGAGCCGAGGGACAATAGGTAAATAACACAGAAAATAAAACATACTCAGATCCATCATCAAATCAAAGGTAAAGAGTCATCAAGATAATTTAAGCAACTTGAAGTTGGAAGATAAAAATACTTATATTTTCTTTTCTGCCCACTTTTGATTGCTTTGGCATTTGATTTTGTTTTAGCTATGTTTCGTATTTATCCTGGCACAAACTCCACCAAAGAGTTTATTAGAGGTTTTACACCCTGATTTTTTTTTAAAGAGGTTAAAAAGTATTTTAAAATGAAAGAATTCTAAAATTTAGAATAGAATTTTAAAATGCCACTTTATCTTTCCTACTAATCAATGCTGCCAGATTGCTGTTTTGGTAATGTGCACTGCAGAGATGTTGATATTATCTTACTATCTGGGTCACAAGCAGGGTGTGGGAGCTTCTGAATAGCGTCCCTAGCAAATAAGAACCACGCCAAGAAACTAGTAATGGGTAATGATTATTGTCCAAAAGACATAGAAAGCAGCTTTTCAGAAAACATGACCAGTGGCAAGCCAGTACAGTGTCATTATACAGTCAGGAAAGAAAACAATAGTCATGATTTCTCCTATTTAGTTCTTAAATAATTTTTGTACTCAAAAAATCTAAGAAATCATATAAGAAGAATATTCATTCAGATGTTGAACAGCTACTAAATATACATTATCAAAAGTGTTTCCTGACATTAGGTCTGAAATAGCTAGTTCTACTAGTTAGAATCTGTGTTAATGAAACTAAGATCAGAGTTAATTCTTACTTGGGCTGGTTACTTTGCATGAGAAACACTGTCCCAGGATCAGGTACAGGTAGATATAATAGAATTTGGACACGGACATGGGTATATCATCTGAAAAGGAGTTAGCACATAAATAGAAGACAGTGGCTATTTATATGGTACCATTTGAGGGACTTCATGGTGAGACCCTCATAAAATCTGTCTCATTCTCTTATCCCTTCTCAGTATGACTGTTATTGCCCTAATAAAATAATAACCTGCCTTCTCTTCAACCTCTTTAGAGTGGTCCATATCAAATAACACCTTCATGAAGTTTAGATATTGGCCAGATAAGAAACAGGTAGAAGCCTTGGGGTGATTATGTCAGGGATCCTAAGACTGAAGAAAGGGGTGGAATGGAGAGATTGAAAGCATTAATTGAAAATTATACCTTCAGGGCAACTCACCAAATCATATATTATTTGAAAGACAACACGATGTTCTAGGAAGAACACAGGCCCTGGCATCACTCAGATGGGAACTTAAATATGTTTTTCCACTCCTCTGAACTTAGGAATAATACAGGTAAAATCACCCAACACAGAGCATACGTTCAATAAAAGGCCGCATTTGTTTTTGGTTATGTACACATAAACATCAAGTGCACAATCGGTCATTATGACATGAGTTGATTTTGTGAAGATAAAAAATGCAGATATACCAGTGGGGCATGAAGTTTCTCCTCCACACAGCACTGGAGCAGTATTTACCCATGTTTGTACAGCTGGCCTCAAAGCTGCCTGTCTGTCTGTGAGTGGGGAGCCAGCTGAGAGCAGGCCTAATCTTAGGACTCCAGGGAGCAACTAGCAGCAGAGGATACAGCCCTGAGAATTCACCAAAGAAAATTCTGCCATTTGTTCTCCTGGGATTTTATAATCTTTGATCAAAGTGATAATCTGAAAGATCTGGACTAAGTTTCTTATGTCTTAAATTAATAAATACTTAAAAATAAGATAGGAACAGGAATGAAAAAGCCTTGCTCTGCCCTCTCTGTGCTTCCTTGGGGAGCTGTTTGAACTCTTTACGATGTAACAGGCCCCTCACACTGAATATCCAGGAAGCCTTCTCAAAGCAGTGAGATCTGAGCAGAGACTTGAATGGTAAAAAAGAGCCAGTTATGGGATGGTCTGGAGAAAGAGCTGATAAGGTAGAGGAAAGAACAAGTGCAAAGGCCTTGAGGTAGGAGCCAGGTCACAGTGTCCAAGAAACGAAAAGAAGGCCAATGGGACGAGGACATGCTGAGCCACAGGGAGAATGATTTTAGCTTAGGTCCGAAAGCAGGCAAGGGCTTAATGATGGCGGGCCTTGGGTTTTGTTCCATGATGAGTGGCAGACCACTGGCGGGTCTGAGGCACACAGAGGCCATAATCTGAATACTTGTTTAAGAGACTGTTCTGGCACCTCTAAGAGTGTAGGGAGGAGGAGTGGAAGCAGGGAGGTTGCTTAAAGACCACCACAGTTTAGGCAAGAGATGACAGTGGTAGCAGTGGAGAGAAAGAGAAGGGGACAAATTCTATTTGTTGGAGGAAGATCAGTAGAACTAGTTGGTGAAGCAGCTGTGTGAGATGATAGATGGCTGCTCCAACACGGGTGCGGGGCAGGCAGAAAGCTGGGTTTAACCAACCTTGGAGTTACCCCAGGTGAACACAGTGAAGGGATGAGATGCAAAGGGAGAGGTTTTCGTAAGACAGTGATTTTAGAAAAAGAAGGAAAAAAGAAAGCAAGCTTAGAATCTTAGGAATGAAGTGAGGATACAGGTGGTTAGGTGATGGACAGTAAAAAACTCAATGAGGTCAATGGATTGAAGGTCTCTATTATCAGTCATTAAAATGAAGACGCTAGAATAATTACTATAGTCACGTTTTTCGAACATTTATATTTGTGATTCATAACAGGGAGTAACTTTACATTGTGAGGCAGTTAGACAGTTTTAAAGCATAATACCTACATTATCTTTGGTAATATATTCAACACTTTTTCAAAGCCCCAGGTTCCTCATTTGGACAATAGGACAAACAATTCCTACATTACAGAGCCATGGTTAGTATTCAATTAGCACACAAATATAAAGCCTTCAGTGCAGTGCCTGCCTGGTACAGTTACAATGGTGTAGTGCTCAGGGAAGGGCAGCTATCATTATCACTAGCCCCCTTCCCCTTTCAAACTCTTTGGGCCTCAGTTCCCTTATTTTTAAAATGAGGCTGAGAAGATTGGACTGTTAGGTCATTTCCAACTCTAACATTCTGTGAATGTCACTTGATTTGTACTTAACTGCAACACCGACGGAAATTAGAATGTGATTGTGCTTTTGAGATCATTCTCCCGTCTGGTGATTTGGTGAGGGTAAAGAGTTCAGACACAAAACTAACATCACATTTTAGTGCCAGGATACCCCTGTTCTCAATAAATTATATTTGAAAATATTTCAGTGTGTTAAAGAGGACATTGGGAATCATTTAGGTCACCTTTTACTCTTAATAAGGCAACCCTACATATAGTCAGATCCCAAGAGGGGCCATATACCAGCAGAGCCCATGTGTCTGTTTCAAAGACTTTTTGCTGCTCTCTGCTGATTGGCAGTCCAGGGCAATATCCCATCTTTTAGAGGCCAAGGACGGGCCTCTGGGAATAGGTCAGTCATTTCCAGAGGTTGCATTAACCTTTCAGGCACCATTTAGTGGATTAATGTTTTCACATTCTAAGTGGTACCCCAGTGGTCCATTCCGACAAGATGCAGTATATAAGGAGAAACTGGGTTAAAGACTCTTTCTTAGGAAAAGAAAGATGTGTAATATTTGCATTTGTCTTTATAGCATTTCTCTAAGGACCTCCCGATACTGTAGAACCCCATTATGATTCTGGTATCAAGAGACAGGAATAAAAGCTGCAAAATGACATTGAGAGCTATTTAGGAGATACAATGTATCATGTAGTCTAACAGGATAATTTATAACAATGGTAAGGATTAGCCTTATTTCACAAATGTAAATATGAAAAGATAGACATGTTCAGTGACCAAAAGATGTAATTTCTTCAAGTAATCAATGAGGTATTTTCAACAGCTGTCATGTGAGCACTTTCTATGTGCCAGGCATATTCCAAACGCTTCACATAGTTCAATTATTTACTCTTTATGAAAACTCTTATAGTTTTACTATTATCAAATGAATGCACAGAGAGGTGAAGTGACTTGCTTATATAGCTAGCAGATGATAAAGTCAGGAGTCAAATTCACAGTCTAGCCTCATAGCCTGGCCTCTTAACCATGCACTGTAGTCATTTTTTCCAAACGTTTGTGGTCACAATTCATAATGGAAGTAACTTTAAATTATGAGCCAGTAGAAAGAGTTTTAAAAAATAATACTTATCCAAACAATATGGAACACCTTTCAGTATTTTTCATTTTATTTGATTCCATTTCATTTTTAATAAATGCTGCTTGAGACACACTGAATTCTATTTATTACCTATTCTATTAACGGGCTGTGGCCTTCAGTTTTCCAAATGCTGCTGCACTACATTATGCTGTGTGCTATTTAGCACACCCTAGCTCCCCAAATAAAGGGGAGACCTGGGATTCGGAAGGAGCCTGTACTGGAAAGGAATGGAATCTGAAATTTTCTTCTCTCTCATTTCCTGCCCATCCTCCAACGTCCACCTGTTCCCAGTTAAACAATCAGCAGAGGAACGTCAAGAAGAAAAAATATTGACTTGCCAGAATGTCCTAATTCCTCCTCTGTTGCTTTCTTTCTTCTCTTATGCCATCCAAATTATGCCTGGACCATTTTAATAGAGAATAAGACACATCACTCAAAAATCTAATTCCCCTGAGCCCTAGAATAATGGCATTTTTTACTAATGAAACATGCAAACTACTGTCAGGTCCATTAATAGTCTCAACTTTTAATCTCTTAGATAATGGAACATTGTTTCCATGGCAGCAACTTCCAGCTGTTGGGAGATCCCAGGCTTTCAGTTGTGTGACAATTAGGGTGAAGCATTGCTGAGGATTTCCGGTGTTTCTGTATCTTCATTATGCGGCATTCAGTATTTTTAAAAGCACTGATTATCATGATGTATTAGTTTAAAGAGCTTGATATGTTGGTACCTATCCTGGGAAAAGATAGTCATTTCCTGCAGCCTATCACCAGGAGCTGCCTGACATATCTGGAGTGATGATCTGGGTATGATCATTATCTCCAGTGTTTGGCTTATAAGTGAATAAAAGTCTGGGTGAATTCAATTACAGACAGTTTGTGTTCCAGGACTCATGATTTTCGATGAGGACAAAATCCAGGGGTCTAACAACAAGACCAGGAAGGCCTTCTTCGTTTTTAGCATCCTTATATAAGGAGGCTACAAAGAACATGTGGAACCCAGTTAGTTTGATGGAAATTAACAAGCTTTTTGGAATAAGTATTGCTACAGAAAAAGAAAAAAATAAGTGTAGCTGGAGAAAGAGAGAAAGACATTGAGAGAGAGAAAACCAAATTCAAATACTAAGTTATAATCAGCTACCATTCCACTGATCATATGATGTACAAAAAAAGATCATTAAGTTCTAACTTCACTAATTTGAAGAATACGGCTGAAGTTACTTCTTGTAAAGAAAGGCAGGGGTGAGGAAGAAGAAGGAAGGGAGAGAGATAATGCAGAATATAGATATGATTATTCCCATTTCTCAAATATGAAAACACATCTAGAACTTAAATAATGCTCACATAAATTAAAGCATTCATACACAACACCCAATGAGGAACGTTATTAATGGCCCTGTTTTATTGATGAGATGACAGAAATTCAAGGACATTATGGCAAAATCAATGCTCCCTGTAAACCAAACCTATTTCCTTTTCCTCTTGGAGCTAGACCACACTTCTTTCTCTGCCTTGCAATTAAATAGAACCACATAGTTTATTGGCCAGTAGAACATAGGCAGAAGCAACGAGGTCTCTCCTCCCATCTGTTTGCTGGATATTTATATGCAAGATGACCTTGTGAGACACAGACTAAAGATGGAGAGGTGTCTGTGAATTTGGTTTTCTAAATAGCTATGTGAAGCAATTCCCCCTGCAGACCATATTGTAATGTGGCAGGAGCAATTAATATACTGTTAATGGGTTAACTCACTGACATTTTTATTTGGAGATTTTTGTTGAAAACCAAAAGCAGTGATAATTATCCTGCCAAATACAGGAATCGATACCTTTGATGCAGGGAGCTGCTGTAACACAAATCTAAAATATGTGACATTAGCAAAGAAACTAATATCAGGTGCCAGGAGGATGGTAATCAATGATATACTGTGGCAAAACATTCGGAAAATGGCAGTAAATTGGAAAACAGACCATGTCCCTACTGAAGTGGCCATTCTGAATGAATTGTTTGGAAATAAAATGAATGAGTAAGGGTGTGTTGTTTGCCTTGGCTGAAAGTGGCATGGGAGTGCAAGAAAAAGATGTTCTTAATAGAGAATTGGCCAGTTTCTAAAAATCTGGCCAGAGTTGGAAAACCAACTGCTTCTACATCTTAATTTAAGATTTAAGGATTTGAGTTGAGACAGCTGTTGAGTCAGAGAAACCTTTAAAACCCAGTTCTGCAACAAAATGAAATTAGGAATGTGGCCTTCTCTTTCAAGATTAATAGCCTCAAAATATCTACCATTAGTTGGGAGAAATAGGACTGGGAAGGATAGAGAGGAAGCCAATACATAAAATAAATTTGAGAATCATATCCAATAAAGAATTTATGGTAGGTTACTGGCATGTGGAATAACTAGAAAATTGGATCAGTAGCCTGCTAAAGTTTTAAGAGCATTATATGACCAAATAAGCTAGGAGCATGGACTTAGCACATTTCTAACTGTGACTTAAAAATAATTCTTGAACCTTCAATCTTCCACATGCAGGGAGCTCTATAGCTTCCAACAAGGGCATACCAAATGCTATTGCAGATGTGGCCAAGGAAGAGGGGGAAAAAGAAAGAACCTCCTAGAGAGTGGATCCAGGGGCCACGGAGTTCCTACCATAGAGCAGAATCAAGTCTAAACAGGAGCTAATCAGAAACTTCTCACATTTCCAAGGCAGAGAAACTTCACAATGCCTGACCTACAGGATTCCCTCACTGCTCTGCACCAGTGACTGCTGGGTCTTCCATTCTTCTCACAATGTTTATTGTGACTTTCCTCCCCTTGCTCCATCATTGTGTGGTATCTTTAGAGTTCAAAAGTCACCACACCATGAAGTGCCACATCTTGACCTCCACATCAGTCTGAGATCCTAGACTTTGAGCTGAATGCAGTAGCTATAGGACTTTGAATTGTGTAGCTTGAGGAGGATGTCAGTGTGTTCTATGCATGGAAGGAAGAGTAAAACAGATATTTGGGGACCAAATGGGGGTGACATGGCAGAGAAAATGTTGTGTTTACCAAACTTATTTTCTTTTCTTCTTGTGCATATAGTCCAGCTGCCTTCACAGTTAACATGGTCATTCAACTGAGTCCTAACCAAAGGAATGTAGGCATAATTGAAGCGTATACCATATCCAGAACTTGCCCACAAAATCTATGGCACTATTTCCTGTCCTCTCCCTAGCTGCTAGCTGTATGTCAACACCAGGGAAAACTTGAGAGATACATATATTTTCAATGTGTAAATTATTGACCTGAGTCCTTGGAAGATCTTATGGAGAAGACCTCCCACCCCATACCCGCAACTGACACCTAAACTACACTGGACTAAATAAGAATGTTTACAGCAGCTTTATTTATAACACCCCAAATGGGAAGCAGCCAAGATGTTCTTCAACAAGTGAATAGATAAACAAACTGTGGTATATCCATATAAAGGAATACTATTCAGCAATAAAAAGGCATGAGCCATCAAACCATGTGAAGACATGGATGAATCTTAAATGTATATTACTGAGAGAAAGAAGCTAGCCTGAAAAGGCCAGTCTGTATCTTTCCATTTATATGACATTCTGAAAAGGGGAAAACTATACAGATGGTAAACAGATCACTGGTTTCCAGAGATTCAGGAAGGGGTGGATTAGGACAAAGTGAAATAATTAAAGCACATGGGATATTTTAGGACAGTAAAACGATTCTTGATGATATTTAATGGTGGATACATGACACAATGCTTTTGAGAAAACCCATAGAATTTTAGAGTATAAAGTGTGAACCTTATTGTATGCAAATTTAAAAGAAATCATTTAAAGGTTGAAGGACCCCAGTATGGAATATAGACTGTGACTCCCCTGCCAAAAAAAATCGAATTTTGTTACAAAGTTATGAAATAACCTCATCAACAAGGAAAAAGCTACTAACTTAGGTGATTTTGGAAACGAGTGTGTCTATAAGACTAAAGGCAGAAGGAACTGTATCTAAGCACTGTTCTATAGTTGATAAAGTTATTTCCCACAGGGATATAAGTTAGTAATTCTAAAATCAGTATATGTGGAATATAACAATTACCTAAGTAGATGTCAGGTGGTAAAAGCCAGATTTCTCACTGTGAAATGGAAGGTCATAGATAAGCAAGGGGAGAAGTCTAGAACAATCCATGGGGTAACAGATTAGAGTTGGAGACATCAATATGAAATCATGTTTAGCTTAATATTTATATGGTTGGTAACATATAGAAATATTTATAGATATGTGTATATAATCAGATTAGTATCTATCCATATGTAGGTATTTCCTTGCTGTGCCAGCTGACAGTGCATATAAGCAATGACATTCCAATAGCATTGAGTAAAACTGGTATCCAGATACTAGTTTCTAATATCATTCTCCAATAAAATGAACCAGGGATAGCTGGAGAGAAGGCTGATTCTAGGATTGGGGCAAGAAATGTTTAAGATGAGCCTGGAACATCTATATTACCAGAACGTAGGAAATGCCCCAGAAAACAAAAACACAAATCAATGAGATTATATTAAAAGTGCACAGAAGCCAATTGAAGGCACTCTCAATTGTCAAAGCTGGAACAATTCAACCAATAAAATAAATATAGTATTATATCACATCTCAAAGTATAAAGTAATTATCTATGAGTCCATATGTATATAAAATATTTGAATTAATAAATAAATGAGGGAGAAGACAGAAATCTCCCATGCAGAAGAATTCCAAATAATCTATGTAGAGGGATGTACAAAGTGACTTTCTTCCAAAGAGTACAATATGTAAAATGGTTTAAAAAAAAAGTGTGACTATACTGGAGAAACTTGGCAGACACTACCCTGGCCAGATAGTCAAGGTCAACATTAACAATGTTAATCATGTTGATAGTATGTATCCTTAATGGATGTGAGCGGTTTACCTCGGTATCTTCCCCCAAACCCATAACCCCAGCTTAACCATGAGAAGAACATCAGACAAATCCCAACTGAGGAGCGTTCTACGAAATTCTTGACCAGTACTCCTTAATGCTGTCAAGGTCATTAAAAACAAGGAAAGTCTGAAAAATTGGCACAACCAAGAGAAGCCTAAGGAGTGATGACAAATAAATACAATGTGGTATTCTGGATGAGAACCTGGGACAGAAAAAAGATATTAGGAAAGAACTAAAAAAACCTGAATACAGTATTGACTTTCATAAATACTAATATATCAATATCAGTTTAGTAATTGTGACAAATGTGCCATATTAAGACATTAATAATAAGGTAAACTGTCTTTGGGTATGCAGGAATTCTCTGTACTATCTTTGCAATGTTTTGTAAATAAAATCTTTTCTAAAATTTAAGATTTAATTTTTAAGCTTAAAAAAAGAAGTATAATATACTATTATGAGTATTTATTCTTTTGTTAACTTTTTCCCAAGTTAAATTAATGGGGCTGGATTAGAGGGTTTATAAGGTTACTTCTAAGATTCTATGATTCTATGATATAAAACTACCAAGAAACTTAAACAAACAAAAAAAGAACCTCTGATGATACTGGCATTAAGAGATAGTCCAGTTTCCTAACAAATGGCCCAGTAATGTTACTATTATTATTTTTCAATTCAATGTCTATCCAACAATTAGAAAAAAACCTAATAGTTAATTTTCATATTTTTCTCAGCAATAATCAATATGCAGTGTTTCCCAAATCTTTTCTCACAAAATCACTGCCAGAGCAAAAAACCATTTTCTGATATAGAGTGTTTACTGAAAATGAACTAGCACAGCATGGGAAAGAGTGGTGATTGTTTTTATGCAGGCCCATTATATTCCTCTGGAGAGCAATGCTGTACATACTCAAGTTAATTCATTAGGACATGGGGCTGATGATGAAAGCATGTAACAAAGGAACTGCTGTGGCTTCACATTAGCAAATGTGATGATTGGTGGTGGGCTAACCCTTTGGGAACACCAAGAATAAGGAAGGGAAGAGAAAGAAAGAGTTTTCCATTTCTTCTCTAAGATGAGAGCTACCATTTCCTCTTGCTGTACTGTGCATAACGGGTGGAGAAGAGGCAGGGGGTGAGAGCGATGAAGGTTCTCAGTCGGTGGTTGCAGGGGAATGCTGATCTTCAGCAAGAAGACACAGTGGGTGAAAGATTGCTGAGTAGTTGTGTCTGACATGAAACATGTCACATATTTTATCAGTTGAACAACAACAGAGCTCAGCTCATAACTAACTTATAAAACAGGCTCTATGGCACGGTGTGGTTGAAGAGGATTCAGTGCATTCACGTTTGTATCACTCTTGCTTCTGGCAGAAAGGGAGGGTCTTTTATTATTATTATTATTATTTTTAAACTTGTGACTTGAATACCTACATCTTTTTCTTAAAATTTTCAAGAAGAGATTTAAGAAAAGCAGAGAAAAGACTGAGTTGAAATCAGAAGAACCTTGTTTGATTTATGCTTTCTGATTTTTAAAATGTCAAACAAGCAATACATGTTATTGAAGACTTTTATGTTCCTGTTATATACTCTGCTCTTTGGAGATTATAAAAATGTAAAACAAGGTCCTACTACTGTGAAGTCACTTGACCCCAATCTACAGCAGAGCCAGAGCAGGTAGGCAGACAAGGAAAATGAGAGAACATTGAAGGACCTGCCTGTTTGGAAACACCAGAGCATTCGGAGATCAGAGATGAGCAAAGCTAACAGAAAGGAAGGCCAATAAAAATTAAAATGTGATTTCTAACATATGTTTAAAGAATACATTTTTATTGTTTATGAGTGCTTGAGGAGAATTAGGCAGCAAAGGACACCTTTAACAATGGGGTAAGTGTAACCTTGCCAAAAGGACCTACTTACCTGGAAGGGCATGCCAATAAGACTATGGTCAGAAAGAACACAAATTTATAAGCAGCCAATTCCAAACATTCTGAGTCCAAAGGAAAGTCACAACATCCCTTGTCCTGTCTCCTCCGGGTGCCTGTCAGGTCATTCAGAGTTATCTAGGAATGGGCACCCCAAAATCTATTTTCCCGTCAGTCCTCCCATAGCATCTCAGCTACTTTCAGCTATTGCTTGTTGTTGTCAAACTGTGGAAAGCTATTCCTGGATCCATTCTGGGAGCATTTGTGGAGCATTTATAAAACTAAACAGATTCTTCTCTGGCCAATATTCATCATCTCTCAGGGCTGATGTATTATTTTGCAATAAAACAAAAACAAAACCTTCTCACCAATGATAATGAAGAAGAAAAGTTAAAGGAATAAAGAAAACGTTATACTATAATATGCCTAGTATATGTCGGTTTGTGGGGCCAAAGTACTTGAAAATGGCTATCAAATAGGTATTTATTAAATGGCCTTTTATTTACTCTTCCTGAATAAACATCATATTTATGCTATTTCTTTACTTAAGAAAGAAAAGTCTTGTTCTTCTACAGAAGTAGAAGTTCTTTTCAGTTTCAATTTTATCAGAATTATCAAAAATTCTTTATTAAAGGAGTCCTGATAAGTGAGATGTTACACTATTTAGATAATTTTTTTATAACTCAGTTCTTCTGAGCCATTGCCATTGCCTTGCCTGCTTGCCGTCTGGAATATTTTCATTTCTTCAGTAAATGCTTCATACTTTAGTCCTATACTAGAAATATTTTAACAAAAGGCATTGTTTTGAGAGGATATGGAATGGTTTTCAAAATAGAAGTTTTTAAAGATTCTACTTTATGCAGATGAAATGTCCCAAATGTCATTTCCATGATGTTATAATGAATAAAATGAACTCTTACTGTTAAACATAGACTCCTAGTCCCCAGTGAAGACCTGCCTATTTGTGGCAGCACAGTGAAGGAATATGTGTGCCTTGGGAGGTCTCAGTAACCAGGTCAGAGCTGTAACACTTGTTTCAGATGCTCTTTTCAAAGAAAGGAGACCCTTTTCCAGAAGGGTCCTTTCTGTATTGACAAATCCTTCTGCTGGAAGGAGGGAGGGGGCCGTTTTGCACCCTCTCCCTCAAAGACTCAATTCATTTCATTCCGGGACCACTTTATTTCTGTTTGTGCCACAATAACAAGGCAAATGGTTGATACAGGCATAATGTGTTTTCCATAATGAGATAATTCCCTTGTTCAAATCATATTGGTTTGCTACTAGGCTTTTCTATTAAAGAAATAGATTGGAATTTTATTCATATTTGTTTACATTTAGTTGTTTTTGAGATTGTGCAAAGACTGAGATTTTCTTCTTTCACCTTCATAGGCAGAGATTTAAAATAACACACATGTATAATTTAGTGAGACTAGCAAAGAAGATGGGTGAAGACAAATCTCAAACTAAAGATATTTCTCAAATACATTGATCATTCATTTATCCAATAAATATTTATGCCAGGCAATATTTTAGAGAAACTAAACTGAATGAAGTCTAGTTCCCGCCTCTGCTCTCGAGAAACTTACCAGTGGGCAAAAAAGACAAATATATGAACAATTAACTGTGATATACTATGATCAATTCTATCACACAGGCACAGGCAAATTACCCATAATTGCAAAATTTAACTAGTACAGTCTTAGCCTGCTCCTGCTGCTAGAACAAAATACCAAACTCTGGGTAAGTTATAAACAATAGAAATTTGTTTCTCACGGTTCTGGAGTCTGGGAAGTCTAAGATCAAGGTTCTGGCTGATTTGGTGTCCAGTGAAAGTTCCCTCTCCGCTTCCAAGATGGTGCCTTATTGCTGCATCCTCACATGGTGGAAGGCTGAGCACAAAAGGATAATGCTGTGTGATGCCTTTTTAATAAGGCACTGATCCCATCCACGAGTGTGGAGCCCTGATAATCTGATCACTTCCTAAAGTCCCCACCTTTTAATACTATCACATTGGCAATTGTTTCAACATATGAAGTTTTGAGGGGGACACATTCAGACTACGGCACACATTGAACCCCGTGGGCATGGCCACTCAGCACACTGGCATCTAGGCTGCTCTGGTCACAGGTCATTTGCATTCTTTGTACATGGAAGTGCAACACTTATTGGTTTATTAAATGGAAGGAGGTCAATGTCTCTATTAAGGATTGTTAATTCATAAAAAAAAAAGTCTGTTGAGCCTGGCAAAATAAAAATTATGAGTGTAAATACTATTTAGCCCCCGAGTCAAGTTGTTTTCCTATTCTGAGAGTTGCTAATGAGATAGTTAAGTGCAGGAGGAAAGAGTCATCACATTAGGTTAAAAAGTACATGGCATTCCCTGACCTTGATGGTTATGACACACAGATGTGCCTAATGAGTTTAGAGCAGCAAGAGCGGGAGCTTCCTGGTTCTGCCAAGGACTAGCAAAAGCCCTATAATTTTCCACAAGGCAGGGGTGAAGAATAACCACTGCTTTTCAGATTCGTGCTTTTATAATCATCTGAGGTGTTTTTAAGTTAACATTCCTGTTGTGGACTGCATTGCGTCCCCCAAAATTTATATGTGTGAAGCTCTAACCTCCAGTACCTCAGAATGTGTCTGTATTTAGAGACAGGCCCTTTAAAGAGTTTACTAAAACTGAAAATAAGGTCCTTTGGGTGGGTCCTCATTCAATCCGACTGGTGTCCTTCTAAGAAGAGGGAATTAGAACACATAGGGAAACATCAGAGGTGCACAGGCACAGAGAGGGACCATGTAAAGAAGCAGCAGGAAGGTGGCTGTCCACAAATTCAGGAGAGAAGTCTCCAGAGGAACTCGACCTGCTGTCAACTGTTCTTGGACTTCTAGCCTCTAGAACTCTGGGCAAATGAATTTCTGTTGTTTAAGCCACCCAATTCTTGGTAGTTTGTTATGGCAGCCCTAGCAAACTAATACAACTCCACACTCACCTCCCACGTCCCCAACCAACAGAATATTCTGATTCAGTTGGGGCTGAGTAGGCATAAATTGAATTTTTGAAAGCACATAGGTAAATCTGATGCCAGTACTCCCAAGATTACACCTTTAAAAAAGCAACTACTGGCTGAGTGCCATGGCTCATGCCTGTAGTTTCAGTGCTTTGGGAAGCTGAGGCAGGAGGATTGTTTGAGGCCAGGAGTTCAAGACCAGCATGGGCAACATAGCGGATCTCTCCAAAAAAAGTTTTAAAATTAGCCAGGTGTGGTGTCACGTGCCTGTAGTCCTGCTATTTGGGAGGCCGAGAAATAAGGATCATTTAAAGCTTGGAGTTTCAGGCTGCAGTGAACTACGTTTGTACCACTGCACCCAAGCCACCAGCCTTGGCAACAGAGCAGGACCATGTCTCATTAAAACAAAACAAAACCCAAAATCAAACAAACAAAAATCACAACTACCAAAAAGAATTACATGTGTTTTGCTATTAAGATCTCCTTCCTGTTGCATACTTTACCTGTCCTCTGCATGCGAACTCAAGAGGTTTGAGATCAAAGATGTCTGCTTAGACCTGACCCCAGTCATTACAATGCCAGAGGAGAGTGAAGGAACAGGGAGTGGGAAAGGATGCTACCTGGACTCTCACGTATCAGCACAGGCACCCTGAACACTCCTGCAATGTGACCCTGGAATCCAAACCTCACAGGCACTGCTGCTCTGAAGTTATTTCCATTTGGCAGTGCCTTTCTCCTGGGGGCTCCTTTCAGTTCTCTAACTGGATTGTAGTTAAGTTTATCAAGCTCTGCTGGAGAAAAATCACTTCCATTACTGGAGCAGTTCCTGTGGAGAAAGTTTTTTTTTTTAATAAACTGGGGTTTTCACAATATATTACTGATATAAATCTGACACTAATGCTATCAACATGTCCCAAGGCACTTGGGTACTCAGTAACAGGGTGAGCCCTTAAGTAAAATTGTGAGACTAGAGACGTTTGTCTTCTAGGTTTTAGCCTCTTCTGTTTTCCCATTATCTGAGGTCACTCAGAGACACAACACCTTGTCTGCATTTTACTGACATTTGATTTGGGGGAAATTCCCCTAACATTCATTTATTCAGTCATTCACTCAGCAAATACTTAGGATGTTTCCCCTTTGTAGCTGCTAGACAAGGGACTAAGTGCTGTGGATACAATAATACTTTCTGCTCTTAAAGAGATTATGGTCTGAGGAGAGGGATGCAAGAAATTAATCAAATACTCCTACCAAAGAAGATATAATTCCACATAAATGAAAGGGAATCAGGTCAGAAATAGGGACTATGAGGGAGCAACCCAGAAACCAACCAAAGGAACTTCCCCAGGAAAAGGAGAAAAAGTCCCAGCCCAGCCTCACACAAAGATGGATGTGACTAGTCAAGAAGCTTCAGCTGGGGGCCTGCAGCAGAGACGGCAGCAGACACAGCTTGGAAAGGTGAGCCCTGAGTAGGAGGTACAGCCAGACCAGGCAGGGGTTATGCCAGGGAGCTGGGGTGGGGGTGGCTCACTTTTCATTTAATCATTTGGTTAATGGGGAAAAAACTCAGTGCACTGTTTGGATTCCAGTGTGATCGTTAATAGCCACAATAGATTTACTGTCCAAGTCAATTTCAAATTCCTATTGTGAGTGGTGATAGAACCTGGCTTGTTGAGCACAGAAACAGACTATTTGAAATTAGCACCAAAGCACGATAGGTTTTTCTTTCTTAGTTATCCACATGGGCTATTTTTATTGTATCAGATGTAACCAGGATGACATCCTTGTATCCACCATCCAAATGTAATATTTTTTAACCAAATTTAGTAACTGGAAAGTTTTCATACAAAGTATTTGGAGATGCAATTTATCTGAAATAGCAATCCTGAAAGTGAATATGTTCTACAGAGGGCTTTTGTAGAGGACGTGTCTGTACATGCCTGGTTTACCTCCCCCTAGAAGATGAAAATAATGTCTAATCCTGGCATAGGAAATGTTTCGGGGCTTACTATACCCCACTGCCAACTCTTCTCTTGGAAAGCAAAACTATACATTTCCATACAAACAACAGCCAGTTAGCAGGCATAAATGCTTAGTGGGAAATTAGAGTGGGTGAGACAGACTACTAAAATTTTGACTATCCTGCTAAATTTAGCCGAGGAAGATCCATCTACGCCAATTTAAAATGGTTTTCAGGAGCGGCTTGATCACACATTTCAGCAAAAGACTGAAGACAAAAATAGAGAAAGGAAATATAATTATTCCCTGCGTCTAGATGTACTTCTAATTAAACTGTCTATCCACACCCTGCTTTACCAAAGAAATAAATAGCTCTTTTCTGCTGGACAAGAATTACTACATTTTGTGATGAATTCTCTGGCTGGCTTCCTCCTTCATTTAGCGATAGAGATCCAGATGAGCTAGTGCTGCAAACGAGGAAGGAAATTCAGTACTGCCATTTATGTCAGCGGGAAACCCCACGGTAATTTTTGTTCATGAATTTCAGTTCAATATTAAAATGCATCAGGTACAGATGTGTTAAAGGTATTAAATCAATTCCTTCTTCTATCCTTTCCCTACGTCTTCCTCCAGCTCTAGTCTTTTTCCAAAAGCTGCTTTATCAATACAATTAGTAGTTTCTTTTTGCAGATACTTTTTTTCATGCTTCAACTAACACCAGCGTAATGTTAGAAATAAGTGATTACACAGGTGTGACATTAATTTGGAGATTTTGAAAATGATATTTGCATTATTCTATTTTTAAAACATCCACTATATAAAGGTGTGTTTTCAGTTATTTTGCACATTAGCAGGATTATGCAGTCTATGGCTTTGGCTTTAGAATCAATACTCTGAAATAAATAGGTAGTTCTGCCCTGACTTTCCGCACAACCTTGACAAAGACATTTACCATGTCTTGGCTCAGTTCCTCTATCTGTAAAACAGGGATAAAAATATTGACTTTACTAATAAGGCCATGGTCCAGATTAGTTATCCTAGCTTTGCAAACAGCTTTTGAAAAATCATCAAGCTGCAAAAATCACACTCAGGCAAAGGATGCACTTCTGTTCATCTGTCTAAGTACCATCCTTTCCCACTCAGACCATTCATTCCTTTCTCCTACACACTAGGTTTTCTCAGGTGAGAAAATAGTCAAGTGGAAGATGTCATTAGGCATCTCTACTGAAATAATTCCATGAAGCGGAAGGTAATATATACATTGATAAATAAAATAAAGTTAGAATTAGATTCTGATACTAATGGCTTTTTAAAAATTAAGACTATGTTGAGATTTGTAGACCTTTGGTTTTGTGTTATGTTGACATTGTCATCACACTCATCATCACTGATCATGTTTATTCAGTGTTAACCACGTGGCAGGCACTATGCTAAGCTGTTAAGTATATCACAGCATTTAACCCTAACAACCATTCAGTGAGGAAAGTATTATTATTACCCCCATTTCACTGATGAGGCAGTTGAGACTTTGAGAGATTAAGTAACTTCAAGCCCCATGGCTTATAAAAGGTGGAATTAGAATTCAAATCTCGTTCCAGCTGACCCCAAAGTCTCAATTTTTAATAACTTTGCTATATTCCCATCATATTAATCTTCATGATTAAATTACTTAGCAACCAAAAGTGGTGTTAAAATCCAGTTGCAATTATGTATGGAAAGGAAGAAGACATCAAGAAGCTGACATTATTGCAGGTATAGAAAATGCCCCAAATTAAGGCAGCTTTTTAATTAAGAGAGTCAAAACTACGCTCAGCTGAAAGGTGGAAAGTCAACATTAGGAGAAAGTATGAGTGATTTTTTGAATAGAATAGAAACAGTATGAATACAATAGACTTTTATGTTGAATGTATTCAACATATTACTTTTTCACATGCCCCCTAAATTATTTTAAAATATATGTAATGCTTTTAAAATAAAATTTAAATCTGTAAAGGGTGTCTTAAAAAATATTGCATTGGGTTGAACATTATAGTAGGTAAATTCTAAGTTTCCGACTCAAAAGTTCAATGATTCTCTGAATGATTGGTGAAAATATAAATGAATTGAACAGCACTGTTTTGTGCATATCTTGTATGAGATCGGTTTCACATTTCTCACGAAAGCTTTTTAAAACTTCCCTACTCTTTATTGGTCTCCTGCAATCACTCAATTCCTTCCTCTCACCAGGTAACTTTCATTCGTACTCAGATGAACAGATAATTTTTCATCCAAGCTAGGAGGACATACTTGATCCTGAAAAGGAACCCTTAAATAACTGAAATTATATGTTGTTTTGGAAAACATGTTATTATCAATTGTTTTTTATTATATGGGTAGATTTATAAATAGTTCTATTCAAAAGTTATTTTCAAAATCAAAATTCTTCATGAAAATAAAAATGACATCTGTGTATATCTGAAGAAAATGCTTCAAAAATTTGTTATATTGATTATCTCAACACTTAAAATAATATTAGGAGAATAACCAGTTTCTGAGCTATAGCTTTTTGAAATATTAGATTGTTAGAATTTTTTTCTAAAAAAGAATCAATGTCTTTATAATTTCCTTTTCATGAAATTTCCAGAAATCTTCTTCAAAATGTATACAAATTTATCAATTACATATTTAAAATTGTTGACACTTTCAATGGACCCTTCTCTGTAAATCACAATAGTTTTCATCAAATAAGTTTATGATTTTTTAAATGTTTCCTTTGATTTAAATGCTGTAAAATTTTAGTTCTCAATTTTATTCCATTCTAGCAAAGAATATGTACTCATTGCTAGGAGATGATTCTCCATGGGTTTCTCACATTCTTTTTTTTTTTTTTTTTTTTTTTTTTTTGAGACGGAGTCTCGCTCTGTCACCCAGGCTGGAGTGCAGTGGTGCGATCTCGGCTCACTGCAAGCTCCGCTTCCCGGGTTCACGCCATTCTCCTGCCTCAGCCTCCCGAGCAGCTGGGACTACAGGCACCCGCCACCACGCCCAGCTAAATTTTTGTATTTTTTTTAGTAGAGAAGAGGTTTCACCGTGTTAGCCAGGATGGTCTCAATCTCCTGACCTCGTGATCCACCTGCCTCAGCCTCCCAAAGTGCTGGGATTACAGGCGTGAGCCACCACACCCGGCCTCTCACATTCTTGAGTATCTTCAGAGTTACAACTGAATGTCCTTTGTGTACCAGACTACCTTTCCAAGGATGTTTGTGTAGGAAACGGCCTTGAAAGATAGAACTAATATCTCCCTCTAGAGCAAAAGACAAGTTGATTTACACTCTTAGAAGATAAAGTGTCTCCCTCTGCAGCAAAGTCCAGGCATACTTCCCGCTCATTTAAAAAAGATTCAGGTTCCCTAAGGTCAAAGTTTCTCTCCTATAATCCAACTCGCTGTGTATGCAGGTGTCAATCTGGGGCTCTCCACACCAGATAGGAGAATTGGGGTTCAGGGAATCAGTGCAAAAAATGCCAGTGCTATACTCTGGCTATTGTTATTGCTCTGAGTAATGAACTCTCTTTCATCTCTAACCCAGGAGACTCATGTCTTCTACCACCATCACCAAACTCTGGCAGGCTAACATAGTAGATTGAAAATAGGGTAAAACCAAACTGGGTATGGTGGCTTACACCTATAAACTTTGGGAGGCTGAGTTGGGAAGACTGCTTGAGCCCAGGAGTTCAAGACCAGACTGGGCAATAAAGTGAAACCTCACCTCTGCAAAAAACTAAAAATTAGCTGAGTGTGGTGGTGCACATCTGTAGCACCAGCTACTCGAGAGGCTAAGGTGGGAGGATGGCTTGAGCCTATGAGGCAGAGGCTGTAGTGAGTCAAGAGCATGGTACTGCACTGTAGCCTGGGTGGCAGAGCAGAACCCTATCAAAAGAAAAAGAAAGAAGGGAAGGGAAGGGGAGGGGAGGAAAGGGGAGGAAAGGGGAGGGGAGAGAAAAGGAGGGGGGGAGGGGAGAAAAAAGAGGAAGGAAGGAAGGAAGGAAAAAAGAAAGAGGAAGGAAGGAAGGAAAAAAGAGGAAGGAAGGAAGGAAAAAGAAAGAAGGAAGGAAGGAAAAAGAGGAAGAAAGGGAAGGAAAAGAAAGAAAAGAGAAAGAAAAAAGAAAAGAAAAGGAAGGAATGAAGGAAGAAAGGAGGGAAGGAGAGGGAGAGAAAGAAAGAAAGAAAGAATGAAAGAAAGAAAAAAGAAAAGGAAGGAAGGAGAGAGAAAGAAAGAAAAAGGAAGGAAAAGAAAGAAAAGAGAGAAAGAAAGAAAAGAAAAGAAACAAACGAAGAAAGGTGGGAAGGAGAGGGAGAGAGAAAGAAAGAAAAAAGAATGAATGAAAGAAAAAAGAAAAGAAAGGAGAAAGAGAGGAAGAAAGAAAAGGGAGGAAGGAAGGAAGGAAGGAAAAAATCAGGTAAAACCTTAGATTTGTCACAGTTCTTACCAATTTTTATGATAAGGATAGCATGCTGATAGAGACATGATTTTGCGGAAGAGAGGGGAGGACCTTTTGGACCAACTGAAGGACTTTCATAATATAGTGAATATGCTGACCAAATGTATTTGGTCAATAAGTGGTCCTCCACCTTAATGCCTGTTAATGAGGAAAAATTAAGGAAATGTTTGCAGAATGAGTACTGGGAAATTAATTCAGAGACAACTGACTGCCCAAAAGGTACAGAGGTTGTTCTACCAGTAGGTGAAATTTCTTACCAGTTGGGCTGTCAGCCTTAAGCCCTCTACATTGTGACAACTAGTCCTAAGATTCATCCTGATATGAAGGTTCTGTTCCTTTCAGATGACAGAGATAAGCATTGACGTGGAGTGTGAAAGGAGGCAAATCTGCAATCATTGTGGCAGAAAACCAGGCTGTTAGTGCTTCCACTGGGTCATCGGGGAGTTGAGGGTGTCAGATGCATGATGCTTGCTAAGGATGAATGGCTAAACGTGGAACATCTTGCATGTCTCAGCCCCCTCTGCAGGCCATCAAGCCAATCTTAGATCCATTCAAATGACAGGAAAAAGACTGAGTTTTTTCACTGGGTCTTGGCTGCTATGAGAGACCTCTGACCTTCTTGGGGAGATTTCCTTGAGAAAGACAAACTTCAAGAGAAAACCACAGATGAGTCATTGACTAGTATTCACGCTCTTTCTGCCCTAAATTTGTTTTACAGTGCTGATGATCAATGGAGAATGAGAAATTAACCCAAAGTACTCTAGATATATGCTCATGATCAGCCTCATTCCTCTGGAAAACTCTCCCACTCCTATGTTAAAACTGGACATATGTTTTATGTCTTTATGTTAAGAGATGTTACAATAATAGGGCAGCAATTGACCCAGATTAAAGTGTACCTCTTTTTAAAAGTTGTTTGTGTGTCAGTTAAGCACAAATCTACAAAGGGTCCAAATCTGACCGTCCCGTTCAAAAAACAGTGTGGCTGTAGTGTCAAGGGATCCCCAAAGCCGAAATGGTGTCGCTAATAATGATCTTGCTACTCAACAGGCTTGGACTGGGATAAGGGCAAAAAAATGTGGAAGTTTTTCTGGTTGAGCTCCTACCAGCTGCTGTGCTGTTTGAAACCAAATGTAAACGTAAAACCTTGTTCAATGTCATATTGCTGCTCTCTCCCACTATACTCCGTCATCCCCTCCCTCCCCCAGACCCCTATTTCAGCTGTTTTAAGGAGAAAAATGGTTAGGGATGAGGCCAAGTCTCCCTGTTGCCAAGGGCAAGCCAAAAGCCATACACACCAGTTTGAATATCCTGGGGAATTTCAGGGTGGGAGGGATTCTAATTTGTATGATTATCTTGGCAATAGACAATCAAATCACTATCCTACTTGAAAGTGGGGAAGGAAAGGCACTTAGATTCAGTTAATGGGGTTTGGACTGGGTACACGGTGAGGAAGAAAATACTTCATGGCACCTTAAGGAACTTTGGGCCAATTGAACGTACTGTTACTATTGCTTCTACATCTGCATGTATAGTAAGAATTGAGGTGTTATACACGTGTACTTTCCTATCCCATAAATACTAGAGGGAATCTCCCAAGTGGGAAAAGCAACATATAGAGAAGTGCTACATGGAACTGTAAAGTTCTCCTCAAATCATCTGCCTGTCCCCTTCCAGGTCCAACAGAAATAGTATAGTATCCCAGGAGGCAAAAGGGAAATCACAGCCTTGAAGCCTTATTCTGAAGGCAGCAGGGGTAGTAAGAGATGCAATAGCTCAAAATAATAACTCTGTATGGCCAGTGTAAAAGGCCAATGGAGGCTTGAGACTTACTGAATTCAGCTGTTGTTCTCCAATCCCTGGCTGTATATAGACCTTACGCTGTAATGGCATTTACTGTACATCTGCTGTACATGGCACTTGATATAATGTCTTAGACATTGCCAGCACCTTGTTTTCTAGCCCACTGGCTTGCAATATTCCCCCTGGGGTACCTAAACTCCCCTACCATTTACCACCAGTGGGTGTGTCAGGATTAGTACAAATGCCTCTACCCTCTGATAGCCAAAGCTTTTGCTATATAGACAATATTAGTTAGTTGACAAGTGAGAAGATCCAGTTTTAAACACTCTACCTGCAGTGTTATCATTACTTGTGCTGGCAGAGGTGGCTGATGAACCTTACAAAAAATTCAGGGATCTGCTAGGTGAATAAGGCTTCTTAGGATTATGTAGGCAGAATCAGAATGTTCAATGCCTCTGACAGCCAAGGAAAAACTGCTGCCTCTGGCCTCCAACCACCAAAAAGAACAACACCTTATTCAATGCTTTGGTACTGGAGACAGTGTGTGCTCACTTGGACATTCTATTTGGATGTTTATATCAGCTTCCTTGAGTCTGGGCCCACACCAATAGGTGGCATTGGAAGCGGTCTAGCAAGCTATGGCTGGCTCTCAACCTTTGGGCCCCATACTCCTGATAACCCTTTTGAACTTCATATCTCTGAGACTGATGATTTTTTTCAAGTGAAGTCTCTGGCAAAGAGAGACAGTCACCACCCAAAGGTGTCCCTTGTGACCTTAAACTTGTTTCCTCCTTGAAATGGCTACCAAGAACACCACAGCTTGTTCTTGAGCCCTCGTTAAAACGGAATGCCTGACAATGGAGACCTTATGACCTTCTAGGGCCTCATATTTTCATTTTGAAGTGGATTAACTTATATTCAGCAAAAATATGGGAGGGGCCTAACAAGCCTTGATTGTCACATGGAAATGGTATATTGAAGACCATATCTGGCACAGTTTAAGTGGCATCTCAACATTACATGAAAAAATGGCAGCTCTTTCCTTGGGAGAAACTTTATTCTCCACTCTGTCACCTGAAGGAAACTGCAGGCTCAATGGGTCTCTCCATGCACTGAGGTTCACCAAAGTGCCTGGGCCTAGTTCACTAATGGTTTGGCTGAGCTGAAACCTAACAGTGTCCACTGGAATCAACAGCTTTTCAACCCCCACACCAGTTATGGAAAGCTAAAAATGGGTATGGTTATGCCACTCAGTAGGTAGAACCCAGGCCATTCTCATAGCTTGAACCAGTACCTCTTTTGATGAATTTTGTTATGCTTTTGCTAATTCTTGGGTTGCTGGCAACAGCCTGGCTATTTGGTCTGCCATTTGAAAAAACTACAGACTAGCCAATTAAAGACAACTCTAAATTTTTTATTCCAGTTAGAATGGCAATTGTGACATTACCATTTATTATTCATTATTTTCCCATTAAATTCATCCCTCACTCATAAAACATAAAATTCTCATATACTCTGAGATTTATTTTTGAGTTTCAAACTATTTGTCTCTCCCTATACCCATACTGATTATGTTGAATACCTGGTAAGGAAATTTCCCCTACACTCTTCATTCATTTCATACTTTTCCTGGCTATTTTGGGGCATTTTTCTCTTATGTATACTAAGATTATTTTATCCAATGCCCCAAATATCTTGTTACTACAATTTTATTAAAATTACGTATTAATTTTGGATGATAGAGATATTAAATCTTTCAATCTGAGATTTTTTCTATTTGTTTAAATCTTCTTCGTATATTTTCTAAGACTATAGTTTTCATATCAATCCCATGCTTTTCTTATCAAATTTTTGTCAATTTAAAAAATTATTTTATTTGTGTGTGTGTGTTTATGTTTCTGCATCTGACTGTAGTGAGCAAAATCCTTTCCCCCATTTCTATTTCTAGGTTTTGTATTGCAAGAGTAGAGGAAATCAATTTTGCTCACCTTTTGTCCAGCTACCTTACCAAATTTCTGTATTAATTTTAGTAGCATTTTCCTAGATGTTCTTTGGTTTTCAAGAAATGCAATCTGAAAAATGTTGATTTATCCCTGTTTTTCAACATTAACATTTCTTCCATTTTCTAGTTTTATTACAGTTGTGAGCACTTCAAAAATGTTGAAAAGTAACAATGATATGAATCTCTGGTTAGGTGCAAAAACTATATAGCATAGTGGCCAAGAGTACAATTTGTGGAGCACAACTGCATAGCTTTGAATCACAAATTTACCACTTGCTATTGGGAAGTTATTCAACTTCTCTGTCCTTCAGTGTTCCAATTTGCAATGTGGGGATTATCATACTATATAATATTGTATATTATTTTCATGAAGACTTACATATGTAAAGTACCTAGAACCATGCTCGCACATAGTAAACACTAAAAAAATGCTAGCTATTTATTTTTATTCTTGATTTCATTGGAAAGTTTTCATGATTTAGAATTAGTTTTCTGTTTAGAATGGTATTTACTATGAGTAAACAGTAAAACATGTTAGTACACTTAAGTAGGTTTTTTCCTAAATTTACTTTTTATTAGGAAAAATTGCTTTATTTTATCAAATGCCTCTTCAGCACTGTTTATATCATGATGTTTTCCTCTTAAACTTGTTTATACTGATATTGAATTGCCTTTGAATTCCTGAGTTACTTTTGTGATAATATATTATTCTTTTGATATATTCTACTTGCCAATATTTTATTTATAATTTTGCCTATATTAATAAATGAGTTTCATTTTATTTGGGAACTATGTTGGTACCTGATAAAGTTTTGTTATTTTGTGAGATTTATAAAATAAATGAGAATGATTTCTAGCTTCTTCTATGGCTTGACATAGTTTAAATAATCTGGAATAACTTTTCTTTAAAGGTTATATAAAACTTGGCTGAGAACTCATCTGGCCCTGGTGTGTATTTGAATGGTACATCTTTATTCACCTTTTCAATCTTGTCTTCGGTAATTGTTCTATTTAAGGATCCTACATCTTCTTAGGTCAAATATGGTATTTTATCTTTTGCTAGAAAATCATCCATCTCCTCTAGGTCTCCAAATTCATTGTCAAAATAGATGCAGTCTTCTATAATTTTTTTCAATCTCTTCTATATTCATACTTACATCTACTTTCTCATTCCTAATTTTATATATTTTTGTTTTCTCTCTTTTTAAAATAATCCGGCTTTTCCATTTTATTGTTTTCAAAAAAATCTTTTAGATTTATTTTTTCTTTTCCTATGAAGCGTTGTTTTTAAATTTTATTAAATCCAGTTTATATTTAAAAATTTCCTTTATTTTCTTTTTGTGTGTGTGTGTGAGAGGTTCATGTTTCTTTTCAAATTTCTAATCCCTTTATTTTTCCTCATCAACATTGAGGAAATTTAATACCATTAGTTTTATCTTGAGTCCCTTTTGCTGTGTATCACAGCTTCTGGGATGAAGTATTCTCATTTTCCTTGTTTCCCAGATAGCATGTAATTTCCTTTTTCATTTTCTTATTGACCCAACATAATATTTCTAGAAGCGTGTTTCCAAGAAATCAGAATTTTATATTTGCTTATTTACTATTTATTTCAAAGATTATAGGTGCATGACCAGAGAATGTGACCCATGAAAAGCTGAGAGTACCATTAAAAATTTTAACATTTTTTGACATCAAATTCATGATCAGTTCTTGTGAAACTTCCAGAGTGTATAAAATTTATTCTTTTTGAGGAATAGAAGTGCCTATTTATGCCTACTACTTGAATGTATTAATTGTATGATTCAATTCCTCTTTATCTTTACTACTTAATCTTTGTCTACAGGAACTGTTAAATTCTGAGAAAGGTATACTGAAGTTGTATGCACTCATATTAATGAATGATAATCACTGTATTCAGGTACATACATGTGAATTACTACTATACACTCTGTTGATTAGGATTGCATTCAGTAATGAGTATGAGAAAGCTCAATCAATGGTAACTTAATAGAAACAGGTTTATTTCACTTAAGGTAACAAAAAGTTGTAGGTAGGTCTAGAGCATGTGTAGGGGCTCAAGGATGCCATCAAGAAAGGAGACTTCTTGCTCTTCTGCTCCATCATCCTTAGTAAGGGCTGCTTCAACCGTGGGATGGCTTATACATTCTGGGCAGTGGAAAGGAAGAAAGAGAAGAGGCAGCCCTAATTGAAAGTACTGAAGTCTTTCAATGCTGATGTCTCATTGGCCAGAACTGAGTCACATGACCACCTCTAAGTAAAAAGTAATCTGAAAAGATGAGCTTTTAGCTTTTAAGCTTCCAAAATGGAGGAAGGCAAGTAAAAAGAAGTTGGAATGGGTGTTGAGAGAGTCAACATACAATATCTGCCTCAAGTAAGAACTCAATACATACTCAGAACTCAGTTTTTCATATTTGCTGCCTCCTGCTTTCCTCAGCACTGCTCCAGCATCACTTTGTCTCCCGTGGATACACCCTTCTTTTCTTATAAAAACATTGCAAAGGTTAACGACATGAATACCTAATTTAGGATTTTCTTTCCTGGTAATCAGAAGGATTGGCAATGAGAAAGCAATGGAAAAAAGGTGGGCATTATTTGTTACAAAGAAACAAAAAAGTGAGAATTTTTTATTCAAGAGATTCCCCTAGAGTCTGTGTCCAATAATAAATATGGGCTCATTACTTAAAAGCAAACCAGATGTGAAGATGGTACTGCAAATTTGGGTGTGCAGAAACGAAATGTCACATGATTTTACTTTCTCTAAAACAAATTAACCCTACTAAAAAGTTGTTATTTTTGCCTTTGCCATTTAAATTCCTAATTTGTGGAAGGTTGTTTTGTATATGAGGTAAAGATCAATTTTCATGCTTTTTCTATGTAGACGACCAACTTTTTCAGCTGTAACTATTGAATAATAACTCCTTTCCATGCCACCCCTATCAAAGTTATATATATGGGTCCTTTATTGAGTTCTGTATCCTATTTCATGCATGAATTTCTCTTTTCTGTGTGAATAACACACGCCAGTTAGTATAGCTCTGTATGTCTTTGTATTTATAAGAGCAACTCCATCTACATGTTTTCATTTAATAAAGAAGTATTTTGGCTATTTTGGACCTTTTTTAGTTAAAGAATCCTTTTTGGATTTTGACTAGAGTTACATTAAATCTGTAGATCTGTATAAGAAAGATTAAGGTCTTAATGATATCTTCCTGTTGATCAAGGGATACATCTCCATTTATTAGTATTTTAAAAATATTCTTCAGAAATGTTTTATAGTTTTCTACATCCAAGTTTATACATCTTTCATTAGCTTTATTCCTAAGTATTGTACTTTATACTTTTAGTTGTAAATTGTGTGTTCATAGTTATTATTCTGTTTGTTTCTGATTTATACAAGTGTAATCAACTTTTCTGTATTAATCTTATGTTCATCCACTTTGCTCAACTTCCTGTTATGTTTATTTGTTTGCTCAATTTGGGAGGATTTCAAGCAGACAATCATGTCATCTGAAAATTACAGGTTTTTTTCTCCTTTCCTAGCCTTATAACTTTTAATTCATTTCTTCATTTATGGAACTAGTTAGAAACTCCTACATGATGTATAGAAATGGTGATGTGCTGTTGAATTAAAAAGTTTAAAATTATAAGATAAAATATAGATGAATATCTTTCTGAATTTCAGGTGAATAATAATTTCTTAAACTGCCGCAAAAACACTTAATAGAAAAGATTAAAATTGTGCTACCATTTATATGTAAAGAAGTCCTACAAGCCAATAATAAATGAACACTGGGCAGAAGACCTGAATAGGCATTTCACAGAAGAGAAAATATGTATTAATAAAAAGCATATGAAGTGTTGCTCAATCTAACTCATACTCAGGGGAATGTGAAAAAAGAGTAGGAAATACTATTTTACATGCATTCTATAGGCAAGAACTGAAAAGCTGACAATACCAAGTATTCCAGAGACTGTAGATTGATGAACTCTCACACATTGTTGACAGGATGTAAATTAGAATAATCACTTGGGAAAACAATTTGGTATTATCTTATAAAGTTGAATATTTGCACACCCAGTGAGCCAGCAATTCCACTTCTAGGTATTTACCCAAGAGAGGTTTAGCAAATGTGTACGAGAAAGCAGCTGTGTGCATGATAGCGCAAATCTGGAAGCTATCCAAATACCCATTAACAAGAGTTTCAATAAACTGTGGCATAATCACAGACACATTAAATATCAATGGAAATTAATGAACCAAGCAACATGTAACACATGAATGAATCCTATTATGAAAATGAAGAGTGGAAGAGCAAATCCAAGAAGATCCATACATTTTGAACTAAGCAAAATATTTTTAGGACTACACACACATACACACAAACACAATAATGTTTCTTTAAGGCAGAATAAGGATAAAAATCAAAATCAAAATAATAGCGACTCCAAGGGAAGGTTTTTAAAAATGGAGTAGAGAGGAACATATATGTGTATATTTGTTATTAATGACTTTCTAGTTCTTGATTCAGGCAGTGAATTCATATAACTTCATCATATTGTTGATGAACATATAAAATTAAATAAATAAAATAAATGAAGGCCAGGAGTAAGCAATGATGGCAAGTATGTTATGAACCAAAAATTATGATTGGTCTTGTTTGGTGCCTAATGTCCAAAATAAATTATAATAATAATTATAACAACAATAATAATATAAATAAATTTAATTTCATTTACAAGTTCCATCCTACGAAGCCAGTAGGAAATTTAATCTTAGGTATTTGGAGGATTCCCCTCCCCACCATCCTTCAAAGGTCCTTGGGGTTTTAACAAGAACAAAAGCACTGGAGGACACCCCTGCAGACCCACAGCCATTATGTTATTACTGAGATTCCCATTTTCCAAGCTCCATGTGGTTCTTCTATCTCCATGTCAGCCTTTGTAGTCTATAAGCAATTTCTTCTTTTACTCTGTGACACAATCCTTCCCAGAGGCAAGTGAGTATGAAGACTTTGAACAATAGAAAAACAATAGAACAAATTAAAAATTAATATCTCAAAAAATTGCCCTAGACACCACTAAAAAGAAAATGCATTCCCTATTATATTTACTCACCTGTGAGACAGGTTTGGCAAGGCCACAATTTCTTCTCCCATTTCAGATTTTCCAGGCCAGGTTTATTTTATTCTTCTGAATAAATTAAGAAGATTCCAATTTGCTATACCATTAAACATTTGCTTTGCCTCTAAGCCCAAATCTTTGGTGATTGAACTTGAAGAAAAATTTAATTACAATTTTGTATGTAACCTTGTTTACTTCCCAAACTAGAAACTGCTGCAATAAATGAGAAAATGAGTAAAGGCTTAGAAAACAAATTAAGAAAGCTGTCATAGCAAGTGGGAAATGGGCCCTTTGGCAAATTGTTTTTATTGCTTTTTTTTCTATTTATCTGAACATGGGGTTTATTTGTATTATATCGCCAAATGAAGCAGCTGAGTCTAGTTCAAGTTTATTACTAATATTATCATTCATTAATAATAAATGTATAAATCAAATAAGTATTTCATAATATTTGCATGATCCAAACTGTGAACTACATTACAGCTATTTGATGAAGGATGATCCTGGGTCAACTTGCTAAAAATCAACACTGTGGTTGCCCTTATAACTTCTTTTTCTCTCTCTGACATATTTTCCTTACAACGATTAATGAGCTTTTCTATTTTTGTCTTTTCCATGTTTAACTTGCAAAGAGAAAAAAACATCTAAGTTGATACATCTGAGTGTCAGGTAGAAACGAGCTGCTGAGCAGAGAGAAAGGGGTTTTAAGCAGAGAAATAAATTTGCAGGGCAGCTGCTGAAAGAGAATCATCTAAACCATAAGAGAGAAGAGCTCTCTCCAAAAGGGAACAAGCAGAAAAGGAGAAAATAGGGAGACAACCACTTTCCAAGATACAGTCATATAGGAAAACTTTCTTTCATTTACCCAATATTAATATAAGACATCAGTTTTCCAGCCTAGAACACAAGATTAATAATAAATACAGATTTTTTTCTGTCTTCATTATTACAGACATTTTTTTCCCTGTCTTAAGCTGATAAAGAAAAATCAAAGAGTAAATCCGGATAAGAAAGGTGTTTCTTGGATTAAAGCTAAACACTTCAATAACATAGATTTAAACAGTTGAAGAAATAGATTTTAAACCTGTGAATAAACATAAGCACAAACGATATGTTTTTTAAAATCTTTGTGGGCAACTACAATTTTTTCATAAACGTGGAAAATTATATTGCAAATAATAGGCTTGGCTTATGTGATGACATAATGTGCTCTAATGAGATATATATGCAAATAATAATAGTTATTAATAATCTTAAATATTATTATTGTTATTAATATATATAATAGTGTTTATTGTCAGTCTTTATTTTGGTAGGATTACTGCCCTGATCTTTTATACCACTTTTAAATGGTGTTTAATACTTGGAATAATTAAAAAGGAAGGCAAACACATCCTAACAGTTGACTAATAATGTGTCTCAACTTGTTTCAAGTCTTCTTGCATGCCCAAGCCTCTCTTTTAGAAGTAACAAACCATTTTAAAATCTATAAATACAAACTGATGATTCACTTTCTTTTTATGTCCACTGACAAGTGTGTGAGGTCCATGAGATTTTGTTTCATTCGTCATGCATTTTACGAATGTAAGAGAGGCCTACAGAGCTCTAAGTGCTCCTGGTGCAACTTTGCCTCTCCTGACTTCAATACCACCTCATTTACCACCACAAATGGCATAAGTGTCTTATGATTAGAACTGACCATACACTTTCCCAGAAGAAATCATTTGAAGGAAACTCATCATGCCTCACAACTTTATTTATCTCAGGCACTGCTAGACGTCCAAACTTCTCAGATCATCCTTCATTATCCACACTTTATCCCTTCATAGAGCTATGTCTATCCCTATTTCAAAATCTCTTTTGACCTCCCAAACTCTTGCACTGTATTCTCGGAAGCTCGCTCTTATAATTCTTCTCTAGCTCTTCCCTAGATTTTTGTTTTGTTGTTGTTGTTGTTTAGACAGGGTCTTACTTTGTCACCCAGGCTGGAGTGCAGTGATGCAATTACAGCTTGTTGCAGACTTGAACTCCCAGGCTCAAGCGATCTTCCCATCTCAGCCTCCTGAATAGCTGGGACTACTGGCACGTTTCACCACACCCAGCTAATTTTTATATATTTTTTGTAGAAATAGGGTTTTGCCATGTTGCCCAGGCTTATCTCAACTCCTGCACTCAAGTGATTCTCCTGCCTCAGCATCCCAAAGTGCTGGGATTACAGGCGTGAGCCACTACACTCAGCCCCAAAACTCCTGACCTTTAAAGCACTTTCCATCATACTGTACCCCTGGGTACCATTCTTTATTATCATCACCATCAACCTTTGGATCGCTCTTTCTCATTTATCATTCCCTCCACTATTATTTCTCTCATCATTCTTAGTGAGTTCCCTATCCATGTCAATATCCACTTAACACTCTTCTTGTTCCTTAACTCACTTTCAACAATTTATTTTCTCCTCCTCACTGTAGCAATCCAATCCCATTTCTATGTCTTAGAAATTTTCAGTATCAGTACTCACTGCGCCACTTCCAAAATCTTCAAACAGCCTGTATTTTACCAATTCCAGATCATCTATTTCAACATCCCAACTCCAAAGGTAGTTGGTTCTCTAATCCATTGGCAAATTTTTAAAACTTTCTCATTTCCTTTATATTCTCACTGCTCCCAGCTTGGTTTCCATTAATCATCACTGTAATCATCCCATTGAATGTACTCTAAACTCTTCTCCTCACCTTCTTCTATGAAATTCTTACTAGGAAAAGGAAACAAACTCAGTGCTAGTTAAACCCAACTCCACACCAAATCTCCATCTGCTCTCTAACAGATGAATTTTCCTGCCATACGATACACAATCATTACTAAGTACTATTCAATTCATGATCCAGATCTCAAAGAACACTCCCAAGTGCCCAAACAATACTGCCACACTTTTCTTGTATTACTGTTCTCTCATTTCACAAAAGAACATTTTGTATTTCTCCCCTCTCCAATATCTGTCCCACTCATTATCAAATAATCATCTCAATTCTTATTCCTTGAGAAAATAGACAGAATCAGATGAGAATATCTCAAAATTACATTCTGAAACTACCGGCAATTCTTCTGGCTATTGTCAAAATATACCAAGCTTATTTCTGCCCCTTATTTCTTCTGTCCAGAAAGTTATTCCCTCAGATATTTCCTATGACTTGCTCCTCAACATCATGTAAGCCTCTGTTCAATTGTCAATTTCTCAGACAGATGCTCCCTGATGACCCCATCAAAAATGTACATATCCATGATTCTATTTCTTATGGAGCATTATTTCCTTTATAGCCTTTATTACTACATAAAGCTATGTTGCATATATGTTTATTGTTTGTTTTTGTCTTTCCTTCCAGAATGAAAACAGAAGACTTGCTGATCTTGTGTCTAAAGCACCTGAAACAGTGTATGACACATAGGTGCTTCAATATCTACTTTTGAACAATTAATTAAAATCAATCATTAAAAATATAATGAAAGATTCTCAAAACCTCTACACTGAAAACACCTTTGTGAGACAGAATAAACATTTGTGTAAAAAGAGAGATACACTATGTTCACTGATGAAAAGACTCTATATTTTTAAGATGTTGACTGTCCCCAAATTGATTCATAGGTTCAGCATAGTCCAGTCAAAATCAAAGCAAGCTTTCTACGTAGAAATTGACAATCTAATTTTACAATTTACATGAAAATGCAAAAGATATGTAATAGTAAAACAATTTGGAAGAAAATAAAGTTGGTGGACTTACGTTACCTGATTTCAAGGCTTGCTATAAGCTACATTAATCAAGATAGTGTGGCATTGATATAGAATTAGAAAAGTAGATCAATGAAACAGATGAGAGAATCTAGAAAGGGACACACACATACGCAATCAATTTTCAACAGAGGGAAAAATACCCTATGAGTAAATAAAATTCTTTCTAATTAATGGTGCTGGAGCAACTGTATATCCACTTGGGGAAAAAAAAAAACATGGCCTCTAACTCACGGTATGTACAGAATTTAATTTGAGTTGGATTATAGATTTAAAATATGAACTGTGAAGCTTCTAAAAGAAAATATAGGAGAATATCTTCATAACCTTAGGGTAGGAAAAATTTATTAGCACACAGAAAGCACTAATTATAAAAAACTGATAAATTAGACCTAATTGAAACAAAAGTTTTCTAATTATCAAAAGATATATTAATATTAAGAAAATGAATAAGACACACACTAGGGGAATATAGTCAAAAACCTATAAATAAAAAGCAACTGATATCAGGATATATAAAAATATCATACAACTCAGTAATAAAAAGACAACCCAATTCAAAATGAAAAAAATACTTGCACAGATACTTCTCAAAGGAAGAACCAAATGGCTATAAGAACATGGAAAAGTACTTGACATTATTATTCATTGAAAAAATGCAAATTATAAGAATAAGATGTTATTGAACACAGGAATGGTTAAAATTTAAAAGACTGACAATATAAAAGTATGCAAAGAATGTAGAGAAACAAGAACTCGTATAACTTTGCTGATAGAACTGTAAAATTTGGCAGTGGCTTTGGAAAAAGATTCAGCAGTATTTTTATGAAGTAAAATACTTTAACTTATATGTACTATATGACACTGCAATTCCACTTCTAGATATTTACCCAAGAGATATAAAAACAAATATCCACACGAAACTTGCACATGAATGTTCACAGCAATATCATTCACAGTAGGCAAAAACTGGAAACAATCCAAATCTCCTTCCACATAAAAATTGATATACAAGTTGTGGTGTATTTATTTAATGGGATAATACTTAGCAATAAAAAGGAATAAACTACCAGTACATGCAGTGGCGTGGATATACTTTTTAAAATACTGAGCGAAGGAAGTTAGTGTATTAGTTAGGGTTCTACAGGGAAACAGAACCAACAGGAGATATAGAACCAATGGGATATATATGGGAGATTATGATCTATTGGCTCATATGATTATGGAAGCCAAGATGTCCTAGCATCTGCCATCTGTGAGCTGGAGACCTGGGAAAGCCAGTGGTGTAATTCAGGCCAAGTCCAAAGGCCTGAAAACCAGAGGAGACAATGGTGTAAATCTCAGTCAAAGGGCAGGAGAAGATGAAATGAGATGCTCCAGCTCAAGTAGTTGGGCAGAAAAAAAGGGGGGTAAATTCTTCCTGGCTCCACCTTTTGTTCTATTCTGGCTCTCAATGGATTGCATGATGGCTACTCACACTAGGAAGAACAATCTCCTATACTGAGCCCACCTATTCAAATGTTAATCTCATCCAGAAACATCCTCACAGACACACCCAGAAATAATGTTTAATCTGGGCACCCCATGGCCCATTCAAGTTGATACATGAAACTAACCATTATAGTCAAATTTTTTTTAAGTACATGTGGTAGGATTCTATTTATATAAATGTTCTAGTTACCTATTGTGAAACAGGCCATCCAAAGCTTAACGGTTTAAACAAACATTATCCATTTTGGCCTCGAATGTGCAATTTGAACAAAGATTCATGGGAGCGGCTCATCTCAGCTGCATACAGTATCTGCTAGGCAGCTCTACTGAGACTGTCAGAACTATTAATACTTTCAACACAGCTCACTCATATGGCTGGAAAATTAGTGTTAGGCGTTGACTGGAAATGCAGCCAGGTCTGTTGGCTATAGGGCCTCAGTTTCTTTCCTCATGGGTTTCTCTATGGGGTACTTGGACTCCTCACAGTATGCCAGTTGGGCTTTAAGAGAGAGTATCCCAAGATTCAGGAAGCAGAAGCTGCCAGTTTCTTAAAGCACAGGCCTGAAAACTGGCACAGCATAACTTTGACTGTATTCCATTAGTTAAGCTCTTACTGTATATTCAAAGCTAGGGGACGTAGATCCCACTTTGTGATGGAAGGAATGTCAAAGAGTGTATGGGGAGGCTGAGTGCGGTGGCTCACACCTGTAATCGCAGCACTTGGGGAGGCTGAGGCGGGAGGATCACCTGAGGTCAGGAGTTTGAGCCCAGCCTGGCCAACACGGTGAAACCCCATCTCTACTAAAAACACAGAAATTAGCCAGGTGTGGTGGCACACACCTGTAGTCCCAGCTACTCAGGGAGACTGAGACAGGAGAATCACTTGAACCTAGGAGGCGAAGGTTGCAGTGAGCCGAGATCGCAGCACTGCACTCCAGCCCAGGCGACAGAGCAAGACTCTGTTTAAAAAAAAAGTGTATGGGCATCTTCAATCTCCCATACCGTAGTACTATACTACAGAAAGCGAATCTATATTGGTAGGAATCAGAACGGCATTTGCCTTGAGGGAGGGAAAGTGGCAGGGCTTGACTGGCAAAGAAGATAAGGGAAATTTCTCGGGTGGTAAAGATGTTCTATTTCTTAATTAGGTGGTGGTTACAGTAGTGTACAAATATGTAAAAATTCAAACTGTGAAACGAAAGATCTGTGAACTTAACTGTATGTAAATTATATCTCAATTTTTAAAATAACTATTAAAATTACTAGATAGATCCCTTCTAAGGAAATAGATTTATACTAAATTGAAGTTTAGGAGTCAGTAAGCTCTGAGTTCTGTTGAAAACTCTTCTGATTTTGGTTTTCAAACAATTACTCTAGTAAAAGAAATTAGGGAATAATGTCTTTTAAATTAGGATAAAAGGCATCTTTTGGTCAAACAAGGTCATAACCCAAAATTGTCAAAAAAATAAGATCAACTTTTTATTCAGCATAAGTGTTAAAATGATATACATCCAAATTTGATGGTTTTTAATGTACTTTTTACATTCTAGTTTTGAGAACACTGAAAAAAGAAATCTTAGCTAAAACAATTTAAAAACCACTTTCTGAAGTGTATTTCTTTGGTGCCATCAGATTAAGAACAGTATTTGACATCCTGAACTTGGTGAACCTCATGAGTTTTAGGCAATATGAGTTCCTCAAGGGCTTCTTAAAAATCACAAAGGAATTACTGTACTTTTAAGCATATTTTATTATCTTTCAATTATTAGTAATTGTTGCTTGCTATATAGTCCTAAAGACAAATTCCTTTAAAAAAAAATCTATTCACCAGAATATTCCCATTTTTTCAGGAATTCTGGATAAGTAAAGAAAATAGCATAATAGAACTTAAATTATAAACATTATTATTGATGAGAGTTTACTTCAGTTGCAACACTAAACTAGTATCTATGTTTGCTAAGGACTTCAGCTGGAAGCTTTATGCCCTGAGCCATAATCCTAGCAATTGACCCTTATTGAACAAGATTTCTTCATGCGAGGCTGCCCTCCAAGTAGGCCATCTCAGTGGTGAAGCAGTTGGTGTTGGTGAGTTAGCTATTGACTGTCTTCCAGGGTATTCCCAGTTGAAACAATGCTTGGGACTCTCTATGACTCTGTCTTACCTCTCTTCCAGCCTCACTGCTCTTCAAGTGATCTCCCCCCAGATCTAAGTTCCTGGCCATTAAATGTCATAGGTAAATGTATGATTCTCTTCCCAATGAGAGAGAAATTACTCTTGGCTGCCTTCCAACTCTTTTCTTGCATTTGTGTTTTCAGGTACACTCCTATTAGATAATGCTACCCAGCACAGCTGCAGCTTCAGCAAGAACTGCCATGTGCCTTTGATCGGTCTGTTTCTTATGCTGGAACCTGTATTTGCATCTGATGCCACACAAGCCCAAAGCATGAGATGTGTGGAAAGGGTCAGTCATCAGGATGGGGGTACTTGAAGTCTCCTCCTTTTTGGAAATCCTTTTCCCCTAACTACTAGGCAGCCAGTAACTTTAGGACTACTTCATGATGTCCAAGTGTTCGAATGCCTCTCTTCCACCATGTCTGCTTTCTTCTAAAGTAAATTACCTTCCAAATGATCTCTTTTCTTTCCTCACACCGCTATCCCAATCAAAGTTCCCAGATCCTCAACATAATTAACTAAATAAATCTCTCTGAAGCAGAACAATTGATAGGCCCAGACATCACAGCAATACTTATGGAAACTAATTCCTACTAAGTGGAAAAGTGTTAAAAGTAGGGTAGGTAATTTTTAGCACAAGCCACCTGTTCTATGCCTATTCTGAGATCCCGTTTTAGAATTTACCTGTTTTTCCCTCATTCTATTGTCCTGTCAAAAGAATAAGGTTCTTCTGTGACTTGAAAGCCCATTCAGAAACTTGCTAGTCAATGTTACAATGAGTTGAGAGTTGTTGTTTGAGGGGAAGTGGGATGGTGTAGTGATATTTTGTTTGTTTGCATTAGGTTATTATGGAGCTCCAGATGAGCTGGGATACTCAAGTATTTCTGCACTGGCTTATCCCTTCCATTTAAAAAATATCAAAATACTTTTATACCAGTTATTAAACAGTCACTACCCACAACCCCTTGAAGGAACTTCCTGTTTCCCCAGAGCCCCGAAGCTGCCCAGGCTCTGGCAATCCAAGGGTTGATGTCCGGCATGTCACAGTGAGGGGCCTCAGAGGCCCTGCTGCAGCGCTGTGATGGAGGTCCATTCTTTTTATTATTATTATTCTACTTTAAGTTCTAGGGTACATGTGCACAACGTGCAGGTTTTTACATATGTATACACGTGCTGTGTTGGTGTGCTGCACCCATCAACTCGTCATTTACATTAGGTATATCTCCTAATGCTATCCCTCCCCCCTCCCCTATCCCATGACAGGCCCCAGTGTGTGATGTTCCCCGCCCTCTGTCCAAGTGTTCTCACTGTTCAGTTCCCACCTATGAGTGAGAATATGTGGTGCAAACTATCACAAGGGTGTCCATTCTAATTGGGTGATGCCCACACAACACCAGTTGATTATAATATAAGCAGATTAGACCACAAACTAGATACTTTGTTCTGTTAACCATTTGCTCATATAGAGTGAACTCTGAGTTAGCTATTATCAATGGTCAACTGATAATTTAAACACAACAAACCACATTAAATGCTCTTCTATTTTACTGTATAATGCATTGTACGATTTTCAGTAAGTTCAAGTTTTTAACTATGCTTTTAGGCTAGTATTAAAGATGAGTAATACAAACCAACTTATTATTACTTCCCAATACTTAAGATAACCTGTACCCAAGGGAAAATAAGAGAATAAACAAGAATCAGGCATTTCCTTACGCTAGGCTCTGTTATCTCATTAAATTCCCACGAAAACCCTCCATCATTATTCCCATTTTACAGATGGGCAAGTTGATACTCAAAAGTGTATCTAATATCACACAACTCTCTAGGCACTAGCACATGAATGACTTATTATGTCCCCCTCCAAAAACACTGTGAGAAAGTGTGAATGTGCCCATTTTATTTTAGGAAACTAAGACTCAGGGAGGTTAAGTAGCTTGCTCAGACTTACTCCAGACTCCCTCTTCCTAGGAATATGAACTTGATAGTGTGAAAATTGCACTATTTCAGACATATATTCAACTCAAACTATCTCTCCTTCTTCAAGGCTCCTGTGTGCTTCCTTCTACCCTCCTATCCTCTGTAACCTTGGCATCCATCTTTATCAGAGCCTTATAGTCTGTCTACACACACACACACACACACACACACCCCCCGCTTCTCCTTTCCTCACTACAGCAGGACTTTCATTACTTCAATCTTAAAAGATCTCAAGAGTCTTTTCTTTTGTTTTAGGACTAAGTGTCCCTTTTTCTTGCTCACAGGGCAGTGAGAGGAGTTCAGTGTTTTGAGGCTTAATGTGCACTGGGAAGGGAAGCCTGTTCTTACAAGTCTGCAAACTATTCTTCCCCTTGTCTGGGCAAACAAATTAATCTAATCGTGAAAGAGTGTTAAGAGGGGGAGGGAAGGAGAAAAATGGAAGGGGAGTGGCAAAAAGGGGGAGGAAGGACAACAAAGTTGAGGAGGGAAGAAGCAAGAATAAAGACTTAAAACAGAGATTGCCATGGAAGAAGAAAGAATGTTTCCCATCATTAAGGGGTCTTCTTTCAGAAGAAAACTACTTTGGATGCAAAATAAGCCCTCCTACTGATAAACTATTTGACTTCATCCAGTTTCCATGGGTCCCATCCAAATTAATTTCATTCCTTTGTCAGCTCCTCCCCTCTTTAGTTCCTGACTCCATCTGTCCTCTCTGAAGAATTGCTGGGCACTCCAGCTTCACACCTTTCTTCCTGGCTGCTTTGGGCTTCCAAGACCAATCTTTCACACAAAGGCAGCTCATCCAAGGACATAGGGAGAGAAAACTAATTGGCAAGGGCCATCCTTAATGCTTCAGAGAAAACCCCAAACAAATGGAAAATGCCAAGCTTGTTTTAAATAGAAAGCTATTCCTGTAATTCTTAATTCTATAATTACCATGTTGTGTAGCTCTGGCGATGAATCTCTCCACTTACATTTTTCTCCAGAAAACTCTGCTTTTAAGGAAGTACTTACATATGTCAAATAATCTAGTAAATAAAATTTGTATGTAATGCAAACCAGTTATATAGTTAGCATTCCCTAAACAACAGAACCAGCTTCAGAGATTTAGCTCCAGAGGGGATCATTGAGATTGTCTAGTTAATAACCTCCTTGTCCGGGGCCCAAAGGGCCAGAATGAATTTCCCCGCTTCACTACACAGTTAGTGGCCATGCTAAGAATAGAAGCCAGGTCTGAGTTCTGGTCCAGTGACCTGATCTCCTTTATTGTAAAATTGGAAGGTTGATAAAGCCAGAAAGGGCTTACACTTAGAACACTGTGAAACAGTCTTATATTTATAATAAGCCCTCAACTATAAACGTGACCACTTTTCAAATTCCGGTTTTCTTTCCCTTCCAGCACTCAGGTTTTGTATTAAGAAATAAAAGCTGTTCTTCATCTAAATTCAGCAGTCATTGAAAGGGAAATATGCTGCCTCAGAAATCATACACAATGTGCTTTATGGTCACTTCTACATGTTCAGAATCATCCATTCTTCTGATTTATGCTTGACATTGTTCTTTTCCATTACTATGGACTACTATGGATAATTGTGTGTTGCCTAAATTTTTCAAAACCAGTAACAACTTCATCAAATGTGTTTTTACAGTTTTCCCAAAATATTGATTGTAATGTAAGAATGGCTTTATGTGTATTCCCACTGAATTTTCTTCATTTCAGATTTTAAAATTGTGTAGCCATAAGCCTACACTATCCTGCTTCTTCTACCTTGTTTATACTTCACTCCTTTTCTCCTTTACCGATTTTTCTTCTACCAAATAAATGTGAATGTACTTCCAAGTCTTTGCTTTTAAGCCACTCTTCATACTTTGGCCAACAAAAGTTCCAACTTTTTGCCCCTTTGAAAAGAAATCATTTCCTATATGTGTACCCCTCCCACAAACTCAGCACCTCATAATTACCCAGGATTCCTTCTCCTTTGTTGACATTAATTAGTTATACAATCCCAAGATTCTGCCTTCCATTTAATTTCAATTTAAGTTAACTTAACAAATATTTTCTACCCCTTACTTTATGTAGAGTGCTGTACTAGGCTCTGTGTGGGACAAAAATGAGCAAGTTGTATTCCCTCTTCTCGAGACACTACTTGTCAACCAGGAATGTCTTCTCCAAAGAGATAAAATGGAGCTGATAAAGTGTCAACTTTAAAGGGGTATTTTAAGGATTATTTTAAGGATTTTAAGGAATGTGTATAGTTCCTAGCATGTGCTAAATCTTTAGTATAAATTACCTGATATTATGTTACTTTTATATTATTGCCAAATCATTTCTTTGATCCTCTCCAGTACTAACATGCTGACAAAAGTATATACAGTACAAGGCTAAATGTGCTAAGAGCAACAGAAGACCTAGCAGACACCATTTTAAACTAGTGGTTACATATCCCAAGTAATGAGACAAACCAATGTAATTTAACTCCTGATATGATGCACCGAGAGGGCACCTCACGTTTGAGATATCCGTGCCATAAATGTATAATCTGAATCAAATCAGGAGAAAACATGAATGAACCTAGATAAAGAGACATTCTACAAAATAACTGTCAAGACTCTTCAAAAGTAGTAAGATTATGAAAGACAAAGAGAGACTGGGAAGCTGTCTCTGATTGAAGAAAATTAAAGAAGCATGCCAGCTAAATGCAACATGTGATTCTGGACCAGATAAAGGACATTAGTGAGAAAATTGTTAGGATCTCAATCAAGTCTGTAGATTAGTTAATGGTATTGTAGCAATGTTAATTTCCTGGCCTGGATCACTATGCTATGGCTATTCAAGTTATTAAGATTTGAAGACACTGAGCAAACAGTATATGCAATTTTTTGTACTATGTTTGCATTGTTCGAAAGTCTGAAATTATTTCAAAATAAAGGTTTTTGTTAAAATAACAGGAGTGATATAAAGTATAGGCAGAAGACAAAGGAGAGAGAATCTTTCCTCAAGTCATAAGTCAAAGCGAGGGGAGGAGGGAGGATAGCAGAAAGATTTTTGGGGATGGAAGCATTTGAGGCTGCCGATATTGAAGAAAGATATTCTAGGCAAAGAAAAGAACAGAATTAAAAGCAGCAAAGAGCAAGGTACGTTTTGGATATAAGTAATCATGTTCCTTTGGAGCTCGGTGTCTTTGAAAGGGAAGTAGTGTGAGACAACAGTGAGAGGTGGATGTTTCTGTGTCTCTGCAGTAGGCTGAATAAGGCACCTCCCCGCAAAATGTCCATATCCCCATCCCCACGACTTGAAAGTATGATACCTAACATGGCATAAAAGACTTTGCAGATGGGATTCAGTGAGGACCTTGAGATGGGGAGACAATCCTGGATGAGCCAGGTGGGCACAAAGTAATCACAAGGGTCCTTATACAAGAGAGGCAGGAAGATCAAAGGCAGAAGGAGGAGATGGGACAAAAGGAGCAAAGGTTGGAGTAATGCACTTTGAAGACCAGAGGAAGAGGCCATGAGCCTAGAAATGCAGACAGCCTCCGGAAGCTGAGAAACACAAGGAGGCAGTCCTGCCAACACCATGATTTTTGACTCTGACCTCCAGAACTGTAAGAGAAGAGATTAGTGTTACTTTAAGATTCTGAGTTTGTTGTCATTTTTTACAGCAGCAATCAGCAAGAAATATAGTCTCTATATATGACTTTGGTCTGAAACTTATTTCAATTTCACCTCCATCTGGGCTAGGGTTACAGTCTCCTACCTGTTCCCTCTGCTTCTATTCTCCATTCCTCCTTTCTATGAAAGGATGTCAGATTTATTTTTCTCATGCCCTGGACTGATCATGTCATTCCTCTAAACCAAAGCTCTTAGGCATCCACAGTAGCTGCTAAAATGAATCCACACTCACTATCCTGGCATTTAAGAGCCTCCACAATCTGGCCTCAAAGTGCATTTCCATCTTTATCTGTACTTCTCTGCAGCATTACCTTTTCACCTAGGCAAGCAGATTTAGTCACAGTCTCCAGGGCTCTCCTTCTGTATTTCAGAATGCCAGCTTTGAAGGTCCAGGTCACTTTTCCCCATTCTTCCACATGCCAGTTCATAGTGATTTCCCTCTCTGCTGAACTCTTAGAGATTTTAATGACTGTATGGTCTGAAACCCCATGTCATTTGTTCTTAGAGTCCAGAGTGCCTGAGAATTGAAACACAGGAAATCAACCTAGACTGGATGGGATTGCCATCTAAAGATATGATTCAGAATTTTATGTGTGAACCTGGGAAGCAGATTTAGAAAGTATTCAAGCCAATTAAGGTGTATAAATTGGAATTTGGGGAGCAAAACTAAAACTAATAGAGAAAAAAATGTTCCAGACAACATGATCTAATGGCTAAAGGCCCTATGCTTTCTGACGTCAAAATCCTGGATCTATTACTGAGTAGTTTTATTCCTACAGCTGAGATTATTATTGATTAAAATAACTGACTATGCTTGCTCAAGCTGTTATTCTAAGTTCATCTTCTGATTATAGTAATTTTCACATATAGCTCTTCCTATGAAGAGAGAATCTACTGGCATGAACTGTGGTTCTCATTGTAAATTGGCATTTAGTTTCATACATCAGTCTCTTATGAATTTGGTTATTAAATTGATCACTAAGGCTAAGTCCAAAATCACTAAATCAAGTGAAGGAACTAAAGCAATTTGCTGCATTGCTCTGGCCAATGAAAGAACTTTACACTATCTGCATCTGAATTATTTAGACTGTCTGTAATAATCAAATTCACCAGATTATTGCTCAACCTTCTACTGTAATTTGCATAGATAGCCTCCATGTGAACCTGGCATTGTCCCTGGAAGTGCCAGGCAGCTGCTCTATTGAAAACAATAACAGCTGTGAAGCTTAAATCACTTCATGTTTCAGTAGGATGACAACAGCATGGCATACAAGCAGCAGACTGAAAATTCTTTTCAGATAATGCTTGTTGAAAACACAGAACAGAAAAATATCACACAATACAGTTGTGTGCTTTAAATTCCACAGTTAGAGAAGCCAGGGCCTCCCTCAGAGACCCTAGGTGACTCATGGTTTTATAGTGTTGTCTAGAGCATGCTACCTTAGCACATACATTGAATCCCCTAACTCTCATTCCTAAATAAAATGCAAGAGAACTAAGAAGCACTCAGTACGAGTAATAATTTCCTTCATATTCTGGTGTTAAGTCACAGTAATTAATGTATCTATAAACACTCCTTGATGAAGCCCTTTTATATTCTTTTTACTGAAATTCTCTCTTTGGCAAATGATTACAGAATTACATAAAGTCCCAAACCCCAACAAACACATCTAGCAAAAATAAATAAATAAAATAAAACAAACATCCTATGTTTCCTTGCACAGTTCCTTATTGCACCATGGTAGTATATATCACTACAAATTAGTACAACCAATCAAATAAAATCAAACTTATAAAAACTCAGACTTCAGAAAGGGGGATGCTAAACTCAGAAGACTTCAGATTACCAGAAATTCAGAGAAAGCGGAAGTTGACAATTTCAACAAGTTTTCTAGCTGACCTTTAAATGATTTTGATGAAGAAAAGGGCAGGCCACTTGAGTAGGAGAAAGAAATGCTCACCTATGTCAAAATATTTGGCAGGCACTGGGCTGGGCCCTCTGGCCTGAATGAATCTCAAGTCACCTGTCAGAGGACCCGCGCTTCTATTACTTTTGGATTTGAAAATAAGAGACCCATGTTTAAAACCAAATATTCCAGCCAGGGCAATACCTCCCTTTGTGCCATCAGGATCCTTTTCAAAAATCTGATCTAAAACTCTTTCTCTGATCAATTTCCATTGTCTCCAGCATGAAATCCTAATATTTCTTAACATAGTCCTTCCCACTGTGGTCTTCATACCTTTTTTCTTCTCTCATTTTTTAAGCTGCAATTAACAGTTATTTTTTATTACAAAAGTAATATGTGGTTATTATAGTTACATTAGAAACACAAAAAAGCATAAATACTGGAATAAAAATAAACACCCAGAATATAACCATTATTAATCATATTTAATTTTATGTCCTGACAGTTGCTTTTTGCTATGTAGGTATACATTCTCTCTATGCCCTTTTCTTTCACTTTTTATTTGTTTTTTTCTATATCAGTTCTTTGCTCTAAGCATATTTTCATGAGTATTTTCACTCCCATTACTTACAAATTAATTAGAAAGGGATCATAATGAAACCATTTTAGTTTACAAGTTATTAAAGATAGCTACAGGAAGATAACACATGTTATTTTAACCAACATTTTCTACTATGTTTTCTATTTTTTTCTTTCTTCCATTTATTCAGGGGTGTTTATTGCCTTAGGATATTGTTACAGCAACATTTGGGGAGTGGGGGCTACATCAAATTCTTGATGTCTGAGCTTCCAAAACCTTAATATTTGAGGACCTTATAACATAAAGCTTATACCATGAAGTGTGGATCTAGAAGAATATGTTAGCAGAGTTTGCCCAGGACTGTCCTGGCTTAACATATTAAAGTCCCACGTCTCAAGAACACCCTCAATTCTGGCAAATTGGGACAGTGAATCAACTTAGCAAAAGCCAGCTCTTTGTGTTCCCTGTTGAGATAAATATTCCACATCCCTGTAGGGAAAGAGTCGTAGAAAGCAAGTCCTTGAGGCAGGGCTCTCCTTCTGTATTTCAGAATGCCAGCTTTGAAGGTCCAGGTCACTCTTCCCCATTCTTCCACATGCCAGTTCATAGTGATTTCCCTCTCTGCTGAACTCTTAGAGACTTTAATGACTGTGTGGTCTGAAACCTCATGTCATCTGTTCCTGCCAGGTGTCAGCCCTGGATTGATAAGATGGATGGTGTCCAGAGCACAGTCAGTGGCTCAAGTGATAGAAAGGAAAAAATTCTGATGATCTGCATTGGTTTTTTCCCGAGAAAAAGGAAATGAGAGAGTTAGGAAGTATGAGGAAAAGTGTGGAGGAAATAATACGTAAGAGAAATATGAAAGGGAGCTGATCAGGGACAGTGTCTACAGCTGCTGGCCCTGCTGAGGGTAGGAGACCAGGCCAGTCAACACAGCTATATCATTGTTCCCAGCCATAGCCAACAACCCACAACCAGGGGCTAATGCAAGTGCCCTTGAAGTGACTTGTCATCAAATCCCCAGGGCACAGTTGAACCCCTTCATTTTACAGATGAAAACACAGAAGCCTACAAGAAAAAAAAAAAACTTATTCAAGATCATTTACTCAGTGGTAGAGTCAGGATACAAGACCAAGATTCTATACTGGTTATGTTCACTAATTGTTTGAAACAATATAAATAACCATTATAGGACCTATTTTGGGGTTTACATAAGAAATATTTGAAAACCCTCAGGAACTCTGCAAGAGTTAAGGTTTTATTCTACTTACAAACTAACAAATGAGCCTGTTACTATTTCACTGACGGCTGACAAAAGGCATGAGACTCCTGGGATGGAAACAAAAGACTTTATTACTCATAGCAAAAGCAGTGACCAGAGTTTCACGGTTGCTTGCTTCAGGTCCCCATGTGCCCCAAGTTTTATGGGGCAACACAAAGGGCTTGTGATGGATGCCTGCAAAGAAAATGGGTTGTATTTACAGGAAAGGAACACTGAGCTTGGGGATTCATTGTTTTTATACTAAGCAGAAGCAAGCCTGCCTTTGGTTTCTGGGGAAATATTACCTCATCTTTCAAGGTTAGGTTACTCACTACAAACTCAACTCTAAGAAACATCTGGTAAAGAGCAGACAAGACCCTGTGTTCTTGGCTGGCACACCCAGCAAGAGCATGCAGGGATACTCAGAGCCCACAGAAGAAGATTGCCTCTCCCAACAACTATCATTTAAACTAAATGGAGCAACAAACCTAAGTGGTCACAAGGTATAATATTGCCCATTAGATTTCCCATTCCTTTCCAAGATTGGGAGTTGACTCACCACATTTTAGGAAACAAAATCTTTTTCAAACACTGTGGTACTTTACAAGCACTATATGGACTCCTATAGCTGTTTATTTCACTGATCAGTTCTAAATTATGGCTGTTAAACAAGGGTGATATGACAGATATTTAACATGGACACCAGTCAGTCAGAACAGAAGCTGGCTATAAACAGTGAGTATATCACATGGTTGTATCAGCTGCTAAGTTCTACTAAGACTGAACTCCGGTTTAACTTAAGATACAGGAAGTCAAACACCAAGAATCTGCTGTAGTATATAACAAATATGCCGCATTTGCCTAGGGATAAGGCAGATATATGAATGCTTGTTAGTGATGACAGTGCTAGTCTATTTGATCTAATTAAATTGGAAGTCAGTTCAGAAAATAACTTTATGGCTCAAAAAGAAAGAAATGTCGTTATTATTTTCCCCATTTTCAAATGAATATGAGGAAACCTGCGTGCACAGACATTAACTTGTTTGGGAGGCCTGGGTAAAGTATGGCTTCAGCTAGAAGAAATTTCTAGAGAGCAACTATTAGAGAAAGGTCAAAGAATTCTTCAATTTAAAAAAAGGTAAAATAATTTTGGGTTATGTTTTTATAGTCTTGAGGAAGTATTATGAGTGACTAAAGCTCTGGGGACAATTAAGTGGCACTTAAGATGCTTCCTTTACATATTGTCAGTGGAGTCTGTCTGGCTAGTCTCTCCAGGAGGTAAGATATAATTGACAGTAAAAAGTTTCCCAAAGAAATTATGCTATTTTCACTCTCATTTGGAAGAAATGCTAAGGCTCATGCACGGCTCATAGCCACTCAATCAGCCACCTACAAATCCAGAAACATCTCAAGGAGAAAGCTCTTGCTTCTTTTTCCTCATCCACTCAAGGAAAATAATTTTAAGATTTATTTCTTGGGAATCAGACCCAGATACATCTTGCCTCATGGTTCTAGAACAATTCAATGAGAAGGACACAGATGACCTCATCTGGTGATTGGAAAAACTGTGGTGCAGAAATGAAGAACTGTGAGATTCACCAAATGCCAATTGCAAGGTAGAATGAATCTGTTCAGCTGAGTTAATTCAAATTATCTGGAGAATTGTCTCATGTCTCTACCTCATAGATCTCAAACCACTGAGTCTGTAGATAGGACCAAGGAACAAAGTATGTCTCGTCTTCATTATACCCTTGCCACCACCCCATCACCAGTCCCAAAATAAAGAGAAGGCATATTTAGTTACCAAGTGACTAGCCCCATGTACTTCACATGCTATATCACTTTATTCCCATATTATGAGCTGGCTTATTGTTTATGTTCTGCAAATTAAAAAAAAAAAAGCATTACAGCCAAAGAAATGGAGCAATGAAAAAAATAGAAAAAAGAAGCAAAAGAACAAATCATACTCTATGAACTCTTTAGAATCTTATAATCAGAAAAGCTGGAAGGGAACTTTTAATTTCAGTATGGGTATTTGTTTTTCTACTTAGAAATGATTTTCTTCCAAATTACAGGTTAGGGCATGGGGTAGGGTGAAGACTGTAATCCTTTTAGTATTTGTGGGTTCTGAGGATTTTAGCCAGCTCTGGTCATCTGCAAAGTATGGTGGTATATTAATTTTCTGTGGCTTCCATAAAAAATTATCACAAATTTCAAACAAATTTGTGATGATTATGGCTTAAAACAAGAGAAATATATTCTATTACAGTTCCAGAGGCCAGAAGTCCAAAAATCAAGGTTTCAGCAGGGCTGTACTCCTTCCAAAGGCTAGAGGAGATAATCTTTTCTTGCCTTTTCTAGGAAGCTCTGATGGCTCCAAGCATTCCTTGGCTCATAGCTGTATGATTCTCATCTGCGCTTTTATCTTCACATGGCCTTCACTTCTGTGTTTGTGTCTTCTCTTATAAGGACATTGGATTTAGGTCCCATCCAGGTAATATAGGATGATCTCATCTCAAGATCCTTAATTATATCTGCAAAAACTCTTTTTCCAAATAAGATCACATTCTTAGGTTAGGAGTTAGGACATGGATGTATTTTTTGGCAGGCCACCATTCAACCCATTACAGGTGTGGTTAGACAGACTAATTTTTTTAAGTTTCCTGCCCTTGTATTACAGCGTTTATGACTAACTAATAAGAGGCACTATGAAAATACAATAAACCATGTTAAAAATAAAAATAAAAAAATAGGAGTAGGGTTTTGAATTTTCTTTTTTTTTTTTCTATGCTGCATCCAAGTGTCTGGCATGTACTAGATGCTTAATAAATATTTCTGAATGAAAGAGAATTCTGGGAGAAAAGTAAGAGATTCTAGGAGAGGAAGCATTTGAGCTAGGTATGAATGATGGGTTGCTCATTGCTTCTGAACATGGCTATGAGGCAAGATGGGATCTCCATTCTCAATGCATAGACTAAGGAGAATAAACAGCTAGACCTGGGGAGGTGGAGAAGTTTGCTTGGCTATACAATTTGTCCCCGAAATATGAAGCCAGAGTCCAAATTATAATGCCAAAAGAAGCATGGCAGAAATCAAGATTGTAATCCACTCTCGTAGATAGTCTATAGCATCATTCTCTCAAGTAAAGATGCCGAGATAAATAGGTGTGATATTTTATATGGATTCATTTAGGCAGATTAAGACCCATTCAGAGGTAGTAATAGCCTTGTAGAGTAAGAATTATCAAAAATTAGGAAGCATCAGGATCCCAGGCAAGAAGATGGGAACCTAGGGCTAGGATGCACTTCTAACATGGAACAATCAGAGTGCTGTTTTTTAAAGTACAGGTAATTGACAATTTTGCATACTGGAGAAATATAGAAGTTAAGAGAAGTCTGTGGGTTAGTGGGTATGCGTGCCCATATGTTATCACACATACCCCACTAGGATGGGGAAGGTATTATTTTATGGTCTGCCCCACCCAGGATCTTAGTTTAGGAAATGACAGGGCTGAGCCATCAGAAGGTCCTCCATATCAGAAGGTAGGCTGGATCAGGAAAGGGTTGACATTTTTGGCAGATGAAAATATGGAAGGAAGCACATTCCAGTCAGAGAGAACACATGATCAAATGCACAGGGAAATACAAAACTTGTTTCAAAAATGGTAGATAATGCATGGCTTATCTACCATTTGTTTGGGAAATGAAACGATAAAGTTCCATAGGGTGCCAGTCCTGGATAGCAAAATGAGGAATGTTTCTTTATATACTTTGTCTCATTTAATTTTATGGCAATATTTCAGGGTTCCCTTGAGAAATTAAAGGTTAGCTGGGCTAAGTAACTTGCTCAGGTTTTACCAGCAGAGTGGATAAGATTCCAATTTAGGGTTGTCTGACTGATATGCTCTTTCCATGGGATATAAACAAGCTCTTTACTGCCACTTCAGAAAGTGAAAGAGGTTCCCAGGAGTGATTAGCACAATACTGAACATGTATGTGTTTTGAAGAAGAGAAATTGACACTATAAATAAGTACAGCTGGGAGATGGCTGCAATAATCCGGGTAGAAGAAGAGAAGTCTTGAACTAGAATGATAATAGTAGGAATAACATCATAAATTTTGTTAGCCAAAGTTAACACTGTATCTGTCCCAGAAGTCCACATGATATATTTAACCATGTAGAATTTAACTTAAAAAAATTTACTTTAATTGTTTCAGGAGGTGAGATAGAAGAATAGAAGGTGCACTTTTTTTTTTTTTTTTTTTTTTTTGAGGCAGAGTCTCGACATGTAAGCCTCATTCTTGTTTTGGAAAAAAAATTACTGTTTTTTTTTCTATTGATTAACATAGGGATACTTTAAAGAAGAATTCAGCATTTTTAATTTAAAATGTTATGAGGGCCATTTATTAAATAATTTTGCTTCCCAAAGTAGTTTGATGATTTATGAATGACAGAGATGGTAAAGATCTCAGATGAAAAGTGTCATATCAGCTAAAAATATTTACAGTATTTTAATTTACTACAACTAAAGAACAGTGGAATGTTTTGTAATTCAGAATATAGATTGTCATTTAAAAATTTAAACCTGTTTTTATGACTTCATTTTTCTAACATTAGCTATAGAGAGAGTTGGGTAGAGATGGCAGCTAATGAGTTACTCATACTTCACTTGACTCCAATTTCTTAACCATAAAAACACCAAACCATCACAGAATTGGAAATATGAATATTAACCACCATCTTCCAAACTCCAGGAGGAACTGTCACTGAGTGAAGCCTAAATATAGACCTGCCCCAAAAGTACGAAACCCAAAGTAGGGAAAACAATGCTGGTTGGAAATGAACTGTCCTGAGTGAATTCTCAGCTTTCTCTGAATCTATGCCCTCATCTGTAAATGGAAGACAATTATTTCTCTTTCACAGGGTTTCTGTAAGCATTAAATGTCATAATATGTAAAGTGCTTAGCAAATGTAAAATGTAAGTGCTTAGAAAAGTTCTGGGCTCATTTTAAGAGATTAATAAAGGGAGCTGTCATGATTAGAGAGATTGTTCTCCCTCTCCCATCATGTTGCTGACCTTGGAGATGCAGGGTATTTGTAGAAGCTGGTGATCACATTCTTACCGGGATTTTTTGCTAAAGCAATCAATGCAGCATCCTTCATCCCATGCATCAGTAACTCTTTTTTCATTTGTTCATGGACTATAACACCAAGTAATGTAGTACAGCTAGAAGTAAATTTAGGTGCATTGATTGCACCTTGAGATGTGCTGGCCATGGGAGGAAGGAGCAGGAGACAGGAAGAGTCGTGAGAATGAATGGTAGATTCTGTAGGCTTTTCACACATACAATTTGACAAGGGGAAATGACAAATAGATTCAAATTATCAAGAGTAATTTCCCTCTACATATCACACAATCAGGCAGCAGAAGCAGGAACAGATTCTTTTCCAGACCAGCAGATTGACAATAGGTAAATGCCTAATGGGCATGCAGATCATATGCACTGCATGAGTTAAGGAGGTGCCTCTGAGCCCCAGGTGAATAGTGAGGGGGGTGTCAAGGGAATCCTGCACTGGAGTTGGAATATAAATGCCAGGTCTGGTTGGCGTCTTCTCATTCCAAGATAAGAAAACAGAGAAAGAGCAAGCTGAGGTTAATAAAAGAATCTTAGAAAAATGAAATGTTGCCAACTTAAACACCAGCAAAAGATCTGGAGATGTATCTTCTCACCAAAGAAGATATACGGATAGAAAATAAGCATATAAAAAAATGGTCAACATCATATATCATTAGGGAAATGCAAATTAAAAACTGAAATACCACTGTGTAGCTCTTATAGTAGCTAAAATCCAGAGAAACAAAACAAAACTGACAATATGTCAATTGCTGCTAAGGATTGGAGCAACAGGAACACTCATTCATTGTTGATGGGAATTCAAAATGTTACAGCTACTTGGAAGACAGTTTGGCAGTTTCTCACTTTGGGAGGCCGAGACGGGCGGATCACAAGGTCAGGAGATCCAGACCATCCTGGCTAACATGGTGAAACCCTGTCTCTACTAAAAATACAAAAAATTAGCCGGGCATAGTGGCGGGCGCCTGTAGTCCCAGCTACTCGGGAGGCTGAGGCAGGAGAATAGCGTGAACCTGGGAGGCGGAGCTTGCAGTGAGCCGAGATCGCGCCACTGCACTCCAGCCTGGGCGACAGAGCGAGACTCCGTCTCAAAACAAAACAAAACAAAACAAGACAGTTTGGCAGTTTCTTACAAAGCTAAACCCAGTCTTCCCATACGATCTAGCGATATACTCCTAGGTATCCTGAGTAATCACACATCCAACCGATTTGTAAACTTGTATGCACACAAGAACCTGCATGTGAAAGTTTATAGCAGCTTTATTTAAATTGCCAAAAACTGGAAGCAACAGAGCTGTCCTTTAACAAATGAATGGACAAGTAAATTGTAGTACCATTATTTCATGATAAAATATTCAATGATAAAAAATATGAGCTATCAAACCACATGTCTTAAGTGTGTATTGCTAAATAAAAGAAGTCATTCTGAAAAGGCCATTTATATAACATTAAACTATAGAAAAGGTGAACAAATCAGTGGCATATGCAGAATAATTCCAAATCTATGTGAATACTCTACCTTCTAGGAGGGGCAGCGTAACTCTCTACCCTTTAAATGTGGGTTGTGCATTGTAGCATCCTTCTGAAGAGTACAGTATGGAAAGGAGGGAAAAAATAACTTTACATTGAAAAAAAATCTGACAAACATCTTTGTCAAGTGATCAAAGTTAATACCAATGGTGATAAGCCATGTTGATAGTATGCAGGCTTGATATGATCAGGATGGCACTTTACCTCTGTGGGCTTCCTCCCCAAAACCCATAACCCCAGTCTAATCATGAGAAAAATATCAGACAAATCCTAAATGACAGGTGTATTAGTGTGTTCTCACACTGCTATGAAGAAATACCCAAGACTGGGTAGTTTATAAAGAAAAGAGTTTTAATTGACTTACAGTTCCACATGGCTGGGGAGGCCTCAGGTGACTTACAATCATGGTGGAAGGGGAAGCAAACATGTCCTTCTTCACACGGCAGCAGGAAGGAGAAGTGCTGAGCAAAAGGGAAAAAGCCCCTATCAAACCATCAGATCTCATGAGAACTCACTATCACCGAGAACAGCATGAGGGTAACCGCCTCCATGACTCAATTACCTCCCACTGGCTCCCTCCCATGACACATGGAGATTATGGAAACTACAATTCAAAGTAAGATTTGGGTGGGGACACAGCCAAATCATATCAAGGGACATGCCACAAAATATATGATCAGTACTCTTCAAATCTGTCAAGGTCATCAAAAATAAGGAAAGTCTGAGAAACTGCCAACAGGAATCTAAGGAGACACAGTGACTGGTATGGTCTGAATGTGTGCCCCAAATTCATATTGAAATCCTTACCCCTGTGTGATAGTATTAGGAGGTGGAGCCTTTGGGAGGTGATTAGGTCATGAAGGTAGAGCCCTCATGAATGGGATTAGTGCCCTTGTATTATATAAAAGAGACCCCAGAGACCTCTCGTCCCTTCCACCATGTGAGGATATGATGAGAAGTCACTATCTACGAGGAAGCAATTCACCACACACCAAATCTCACTCCTTCATCTTGGACTTTTCAGCCTCCAGACTGCAGGAAGTAAATGTCTGTTATTATAAGCCACCCAGTTGATTGTATTTTGCTATAGCAGTCCAAGCAGACTAAAGACAATGACTGAATGTAATGTGGAATCCTGGATGAGTCCATGTTTGAGTTAGGAATTTAGCCCCACCTACGTTTCTAAACTTTGGGGTTCAACAGAGTTAAGGGAATCTTCTGTGGTTCACAAAACACTCTAATCCTTGGGCTATATAGGCTACCAACTCTGTTGCTTGAGATCTGGAGACAAAGTTCATCTCTTGGTATTCCCCTCCCCACCACTGCACCTAACTGCTAACCCTGGTCAAGTATTTAATGCGCCTAGTAGATTTTATTTTATTTTTCAACTCAGAGTTTAGTGTGTTTCCTAATTTCACAAAGACAGAGTTTGCTATTTCTTGTTCTTCTCTTTGTAAAAGTTGATTTTTGCATGGAAAGAGGGAAAGAAATATCCCTATATCATCATGCTTACCCTGAAAGCCCAAATCATTTTAATTTTAAAGTAAGAATCAAAAAGGCAAGTTAACTGCAACACTCAACATTTCCCCCCACTCCTTTCTACTATCTTGTATTAGTTTTAAATTTTGAGAAAGTAGATTGCAATGGTGTTTTGTGGCACCTTTTAAAACTTTATAGCAGCCAGAAGACTAATGTCATATATATATATATTTTAGTATAACAGCAACAGTATAATTGCTGAAACAAAAAATAAAATCAATTTACGTTCCCTGTAAGATTTTGCCGAGCTTCTAGTTAGTAGCAAGGAATTCTAACACAGATGACATGTGATTTCAAGATTCTGCCTAAACCTTGCAATAAAATTCCTCATATTTAAGTGTTTGCACTGCCCCAAATAGAACTTTTCCATTAAGTTATTTATTCCTACTATATGTGAGGTATTGAGCCTCAGTACCAGTTGAATTTGACTTTTCTAAGTTTGTGGAAAATAGTACATAAGATTTGATATTGCCATCAAATTTTCCCCCAAAATTCTTTTTGTTATATTAATTTATTTTCTTTCCTGTATACCCACTTGGTATACATTAAACAGGAGGGCTCAGGAAATAACAATGTGCTATGAATACACTGCAGTAAGTTAGCAATTTACATTTACAGGATTTACCTGCTAAAGATGCTGTAGAAAATAAAAACGGTAATGAAGATCCCTTTTAAAAGAAAGGTATAGAGGCATGAGGCTCAAATAACCCTCTTTAAGATTTCACTGAAAAGAAAATATGTGAGATTTTTCTATAACTTTCTACCTATTCCCAAACTTTCTATCTCCTTAAATAGGTAAAGATAGTTCTCCGTTAGCCTTCTTTGCAATATTTGGGCTGCTTACACTGCTGTCGGAGCAGCATCAGGTGCACATACCTTCAGGGGTTAGGGAATATGTGTTCTTTGTAGATTGCATAAGGTTGGGTGCTGTCCTTTGGAGAGTATGCAGACTGCCACCTAGGCTTCTGCCTTCTGCCCTCAGGCATCTGTGCTTGTTCCCAGGGACATTTCAGCCCAGCAGAGCAGCTTTTACTAATAGTCTTTGGGACATTTCATTAGGCTAATGGTCTAATGGGACATTTCAGCCTGGCAGGGCAGCCTTTACATCTTGTCCTTTGTTTTCTACTTCCTCCTTCTTCATTGAAACTGTATTTATTTTAAATGTGTTCTAACTTCACAGGGGCTACTATTTTAGCAGAGTTTAATCTTTTAAGATTGTCATTTCATCTATACTAAGCTGTAGCATATATGATCAAGGGGTCAAAAGACCCTGGATCTGAAGGCAGGTGACTTGTGTTCAAGCCCAGAGCCACACACCTTCCCAGCCAGTAACTGCAAGGGAACCATTCACCTGTGTGCCTCACTTTCCTCCTGCTTCGAAGGAAGATGAAAGTGGTAGCACTGACCTCAAAGGGTGATTGAAAGGATTACATGAATTAATGTAAAGCTCTTGGTACCAGTACGCTCCTACAAAAAGGTGTCTATTGTAATTCTACTCATTATATGTTTTTCTTTTGTTTTGGTTAGGTTTGGTTGGTTGGTTGGTTGGTTTTTTGAGACAGAGTCTCGCTTTGTCGCCAGGCTGGAGTGCAACGGTGCCATCTCGGCTCACTGCAACCTCCGCCTCCCGGGTTCAAGCGATGCTCCTGCCTCAACCTCCCAAGTAGCTGGGACTACAGGCATGCGCCACCGCGCCCGGCTAATTTTTGTATTTTTAGTAGAGATGGGGTTTCACCATGCTGGCCAGACTGGTCTTGACCTCCTTGGCCAGACTGGTCTCAAACGCCTGACCTTGTGATCCGCCCGCCTCGGCCTCCCCGAAAGTGCTGGGATTACAGGCGTGAGCCACCGCTCCCGGCCTTTATTTTGTTTTTAATTATTATATGTTTTTCTTCTCTATTGTTGCTGTCATTTAAATACGGCTCCCAAAATTCATGTGCTGGAAATTCAATCCCCAATGCAACAGTGTTGGGGGGTGGGGCCTAATGGGAGGTGTTCAGCTCACAAATGGATTGATACCACTGTAAAAAGGGATTGCAAGAATAGGTTTGCTCTTTTCTGCTTTTCCTACAAGTGAGGATGCAGAGTTGGCCTGTCTTTTGCCGTTCCACCATGTGAGCGTGCAGTAAGAAGGTGCACACCAGGTACATTCATCTTGGGCTTTCCAGCCTCCAGAACTGTGAAAAATAAACTTCTTTTTTGTATAAATTACCCAATCTGTGATATTCTGTTATAGCAGCATAAAACAGACTAAGACAATTGGGATATTTTATCTTCTTTTAGTTTTTAAGCTTCCTGATTTTAGTTTTTAAGCTTCCTGATTTTACCATTTCTCTCTTAAATGGTTGTATTTTTTTCTTAATATTTTTATACTACTATAATCTTTTACTTTGTCCTTCAAAGATTAGGTATTTTTGTCTCTTTCATTTATTTCTCAAATTTTATCATTGTAATTACCTTCACTTCTTTCACAGTTGCATTTGTTTTATTCCCGAGCCTTTTTCCTTTTTCTCCTTTTATATATTACCTCTCTCTTTGTTGAGCCCTTTTAATTTTATGTGGTTCTGGGGTTTTGTTTGATAAAATTTGGTTTGGCTTTATCTATATTTTGTTTACTCATTTATGTCTCAACTTTTAAATATCTCTTACTTTTGCTTCTTTTTTTATTTTTTTATTTTTTATTTTATTTATTTATTTATTTTTAGATGGGAGTCTCGCTCTGTCGCCCAGGCTGGAGTGCAGTGGCACGATCTTGGCTCACATCAAACTCCATCTCCTTTGTTCACGCCATTCTCTTGCCTCAGCCTCCTGAGTAGCTGGGACTACAGGTGCCTGCCACCACGCCTGGCTAATTTTTTAATATTTTTTAGTAGAGATGGGGTTTCACCATGTTAGCCAGGATGGTCTCCATCTCCTGACCTCGTGATCTGCCCTCCTCAGCCTCCCAAAGTGCTGGGATTACAGGCGTGAGCCACCGCGCCCGGCCACTTTTGCTTCTTTTATTCTTTCTGTTCTTTGCACTTTAGTCTCTTAATTGCTGCTCTTCTTAAACTTTTGCCTCTGTGAGTTTATCTATTTCTAATTTCTTTAGCATCTTGACATTGGTTCTTTGACTTCTTTCATTGTTTATTTCATACAGGCACAGGAGTATAGAAAAAAGGACTGTATGGAGCAGGTACCTCAATAGCAGGAATGATTAGTACCTGTTTGCTTCTAGTTCCCACCTCCCCAGCTGTCCCTCTGGCTCCCATTAATGAAGCTCATGTTTCCTTCAATGTTATTCAATATATTTCTATATATATCTATATAATATTTATATATAACATATATAATATTTTTATATGTAATATTATATATATATTATAAATATCTATAATTGATGTATATAAATAATTTTATGTCCCGGCATGGTGGCTCAAGCCTGTAATCCCAGCACTTTGGGAGGCCAAGGGCGGCAGATCACTTGAGGCCAGAAGTTCGTGACCAACCTGGCCAACATGGCAAAACCCCGTCTTTACTAAAAATACAAAAGTTAGCTAGGTGTGGTGCTATGCACCTGTAATCCCAGCTACTCGGGAGGCTGAGGCACAAGAATTACTTGAGCCTGGGAAGTAGAGGCTACAGTGAGCCGAGATTGTACCACTGCACTCCAGCTGGGGCAAGAGAGTGAAACTCTGTCTCAAAAATAAATGAATAAATGTTTATATTTACATATAAATAATTTATATAGAATATATAAAATGTATAGATAAATATATTTTTAAAATAATTTATATGTAAAATATATTTATATTTATAATATATATTATATAATATGTAAATATATTTTATATAATATAATATATAAAATACAAATATATATTATAAAATTTATAATAATTTATGATATATAAATATAGAGATATAGTTATCTATACTTAGAGATAATTATGTAGCTATTTATATATTTATATATTTATACACATATCTATATTTATATATAATATATACATATATAATTCTATATGTCTATATAAAAACATGTATGAATATATATAATCTATATACACTATGTATTTATATATGTATAGTGTATATGCACTATATATTTTAGTGTATATACAGTATATGTTCTATACACACTATATACACTTTATATATTATATACATGAATATTTATAGATTATATTTATATGATGCATATTTATAATTTATATATGTATTTATTTATATATATACACACACACAAACTGAGTAACTCGGGATACCCACAGGCTAAAAATCTTCCCTAGGACCATAACAGAGTTTATTAAAGTGGTACATTTATATTGCTGGAATAATGCTATATTCATTTATTTAAAAGATTACTTATTTTCTGATTAGAAAGGTAATAGATACTCAGGAGAAAATCTGGAAAATTCAAGAAATTATTACAAAATAAAAAACAAAAATTACCTACAATCCCAGTAACCTGAGATCACCAACTTTTTTTTCCAGTATGTTTCTTTCCTCTCAGACTTTTTCGATGAATGTATCTGTATATTTTTTCTTTATAATTAGGATTATACTAGATGTAGTAATACAGTCAGCATTTTTCTAATTAACAACATATAGTGATTACTTTTCTTTGCCTTAAAAATCTTTCTAAAAATCAGTTGTAATGGTTCCCTATATGCCACTCACTAGATATGTCATGTTTAAGCATGCCTCTGTGCTTTTTGTTGTTGTTGTTATTTCTGCTCATGCTTAATCTTATCTCTCTATTGGAAGTTAGATGGTCTTAGCTCAGTCTATGCCACATGTACAATAGGAGGGGACATACTAGATAAAGCTCAAGCACAGGTTATCTTTAATAAGTTAGGACCTAGATGATGATGGATCTCTGGGCTAAGAATCACAAACTCAAATGGCCATCAGGGCCTAGCAGGTAATGTAAACACAGGGCCTGGTCCACACATGGTGGCAACAATGGGGAGTGATAAGGACTATGGTGATCCAGAAAGCATGGGCCCTTATAAAGACAGCAGCCTCACCCAGCTCAAAACGATTGTTTCTATGCCTGAAGTCAGGTCCTGGTCTTCTCATTTTTTTCAAGAGAAGCCAGAATTCAAATTTTTGATGTATCATCTGATTTTTAAAAATTGACAACTAGTGGAATATTTTAGGAAACACTATTTGAGCCAATACTATGCAAGACAAATGAAACTGAGAGTTAGACTCAGTCCATGGGCCACAAGTCTGAGGCCTCTACATTAGCTGGGTTCTTATGGAAAGAGCCAAGTTAAGAATTAGAAAACTGGATCCTGCTTGAATCATAAAATTTGATTGAAGTTTATTGTACTATTATAATTTTAGTTTCATCTATCAACCAGACATGGACAAAGGGTAGGTTCTATCCTTTTGAAACAGACTCAGGAACACATCTATAATAAGGTATCCAGGTGAGAGGCCCAGAAGCACTCAAGACTGTGACCCCCTCCTGCCTTGAGAAAAAAGTGTATGCAAAGGACAGTGTTGGGAGGGGAAGGGGGCGTCTCTGTTCCCTCAGCTCTGTTAGCGCAAACTGCTACCCTGACACAGGTGAGGAACCTGAGAATGATGGCTTTCAGAGACGTCTAAATCTGCATAAGAATATGACTGCGCAGCACCTTGAAAGAAAGATTGGGGATATGGAGAGTTTCAGAGGTATAGGATACAAGAGAGATGCTGTGAACTAAAGTTCACCTTCCGACATACTTCCTCCTGCCCTGGTCTACAGGGCTTCAAGATTATGTCAAAACTCAGCATTTCAGACTGGTAAAGGATCATTCAGAGCCTGAATAAGACAAGATCATGGAGAAATAATAATGGTTATAGTGCTGGTTTCTTCAAGGACAGCTGAAATTCAGCCCCAAGAGCATGCTAATTTTGAGACTTAGTTGGGGTAGGAAGTCAGCATTTATTCTTTCAACAAGTTTTCATTAAGTGCTTATTACATGATAGGCTCTTTACTATTCATGGAAATTCAACTGTGAACATGATAGACATGATCTCTTATAATCAGGGGGAAGAGATGAGGGTAACAGATAACTAAACAGGCAATTATCATCTGGTATTAATATAATAATGCTACAACAGGGGAGGTATAAGGTGTGATAGAAAACTACCTAACCCAAACTGGGTGTCTTAGAAGGATAAGCTGAATGAACTATAGAATTTGTTAGGGCGGTCTGTGCTTGGAGGAGAAGGAGCTGAAGTAGAAAAACTGTTCCACACAAAGGGAAATGTGCATGAAAATATTCAGATACCAGAGAGAGCCTGATGCCTTGGAAGAACTGACAGAAGCTTATGGCTAGATAATTGAGTAGCAGGGGTGAAGCAATGAGAGATGAGAAATCCAAGCAGATCCAGTACCCTAGCTAAGGCACTTGAAGAGGAATCCCAATAGTGGTTATGAATTTAAGTAATTGGTCAATAGCAACTATTCTTTGGCTAGTGGATTGAGTGGGTGCAGGGAGCAGGACTCTACTCTCAGAGAAAAGGGAGGGTTAGAGCCTGGCAAGGTACAAGGGGCTACCCAAATGGACTTGAGTTGAAGATGGTGAAGAGTTGGGTGCTATTCAAAGACTGAGGCAAAAGCTTTGTTGTACAAATTGGTCTAAGTCTACAGTAATATGACTAATTCCCACTGGGTGTGGACATCTATTCTTCCGTTTTCATACTGCTATAAAGAACTGCCTGCGACTGGGTAATTTTTAAAGGAAAGAGGTTTAATTAACTCACAGTTCAGCATGGCTGGGGTGGCCTCAGGAGACTCACAATTATGGAAGAAGGTGAAGGGGAAGCAAGGCACCTTCTTCACAAGGTAGCAGAAAGGAAAAGTGCCAAGTGAAGGGAGAAGAGCCCCTTATAAAACCATCAGATCTCATGAGAACTCACTATCATGAGAACAGCATGGGGGAAACTGCCCCCATGATTCAATTACCTCCACCTGGTCTCTCCCTTGACGTGTAGGGATTATGGGGATTACAATTCAAGATGAGATTTGGGTAGGGACACAAAGCCTAATCATATCAGTACATAGCTGCATGATTAGGATTGGTTCATGGCTGGAGCTAGACTGTGGAAAGTGAAGCCTAGGTTAGATGGCATTAATTAGTTATTTCTCCTGTGAGAGAGAGACAGGAATGAATAGGTAAGTTACCAACATAGCAAGTATCCTATCCACTGAATTCCTAGTTGAACTTGTTTTTTAATTTTTTTTAAGAAAAATTAAGTGGAATTTCAGGCTCTGGAAGGAGACCTCTTCGAAATTAGTTACTTTAAGAAACCCCATATACACTGCATATGTGATAATTCAGAAATTCTATTATGGAAAAAATTAGTCCTGCTAATACATTAAAGGCAATTAAATTGCAATTTGGCAATAAAGCTTAAATAAACAAGCAAAAAAGGCATATATGAAACGAACAAGTAATTTCAGGCCTCACTTCATGTTGAAAAAGATTTTTCCATGCTTCCATTACACATTTATTAATTAGAAACACATTAGTAGCTGAGAATTGAAGTGAGCTTATACTAGACAGACACTCTAAGCCCAATAGCATAAACTCATGTTGCAGAAATAAAAATGTGTCTTTGTAAACATCCATTAAGCATTAATCTCAAATTCTACAAACTAGCAACACAATGTGGAATGTTTTTAAATGTAAGCCAAGCAAAACAGCCAAATCAGGATTCACCTCTTCTCCAAACAAAGATGAAAAAGTGAACCATGTGCGATAGCTGTTCTCTTTTGTATATATATGCTCAGTGTTTTTCAAACAGTTACCTGTGAATGAATATTTGACGTCATCTTATTCTCACCCTTAATGAAGACTTAGTGGAAATATTTAATATCATGCATAAATCATCATATCTCAGTGCATTCTCACAATGACTCCATGAGGTAAGTATTATTTAAAACTTTGAGAGGATAATCAAGTTGTCCAAGGATGGAACTAGAGCTCATATTTTGATCTCATACCTCTAAATACAATATTATTTTTAATAAACACATTAATAGGTTCTCTTTCTTTAATGAATTGGGGTTTTAATTCCAAAGAACTGTTTCCTTTTCTTCTCTTTAAAAATCTTTATCTTTGATCTTTGTCTTTTCAAGCTCAAACATTAGGACACAAAATCTCTTCTTCCAGCTAGACACTAATATGCTCATTTAATTCTCAAACATTTATTAAGTTTCAACCATGCTCCTGTGTGGGGGTGGGTAGACAGCTCACCTGGCCCTACACTCATTCTATTAATATTAGAAGATCATGTTGAACCTATATACATTGCCACACAATAAGCCTATAAAAAGTTGACATGCAGTAATAAGATGGAATCAACCAATTTAAGTAAACCAGCTAGTTGCCCCTTCCCAACAGGCAGGATCTAGGGAAACTGGATTGAGTCCAGACCTCAGACTTGAACTTGCTTTGGGCTACAGTATATGAAAATAGGACTGAGCGGAATCTTAGGTGGAACTGTGAAACAAAGATGAGTAGAACATTTTACTGGGGCATGCTGTCAAGCTGTGGGAGTTGTAAAGAGGCAAGCTGGAGATGTTTGAGCAAAAATGATCAGGAGACATGAGGCAAGAACAAATAGAATGCAAGAAGAAACAGATGAATCTACTATTATGATTATAGACTTCAATATCCCTCTATCAATAATGGATAGATCCAGGCAGGAAATTAGTAAGGATATAGTTGAACTCAACACCATGACCAATTAACTGGATATAATGGACATCTATTAAACTACTTCATCTAACAAGAGCATAATACACATTCTTCTCAAGCTCATATGGAAAATTCACCAAGAATAAACTACACACTGAACCATAAAACACACATAAACAAATTTAAAACAATAGAAATAATATTGTGTATGCTCTCAGACCACAGTAGAATCGAACTAGAAATCAATAGCCAAAAGAAAGTTGGAAAATCCGTAAATACTTGGAGATTAAACAATACACTACTAAATAACACATAGGTTCCTCAAGAAATTAAAAATAGAACTACCATATGATCTAGCAATCGATTTTCTGGGTATACACCCAAAAGAATTGGAATCAGGATCTCATAGAAATATTTGTACTTCCATGTTCATTGCATTATTACACAATAGCAAAGATATAGAACAACCCAAATGTTCATTGATGGGAAAAATAATAAAGAAAATGTGGTATATACATGGAATAGTATTCAGCCTTTAGAAGAAAGAAATCTTGCCATATACACCAACATGGATAAACCTGGAAGATATTAACCTAAATAAAATAAGCCAATTATAGAGGCACAAATACTGCATGATTCCACTTACATAAGGTATTTAAAAATAATCAAACTCATAAAAACAGAGAGTAGAATGGTAGTTTTCAGGGGAGTGAAGAAATGGTAGTGGGGAGGCAGAAATGGGAAGTTGTTCAATGGATATCTGGAGATATGCTGTACAACATAGCGCCTATAGTAAACACTGTATTAAGCACTTAAAAAATGTAAGGGGTAGATTTTATGTTAAGTGTTCTTATCACAAAGAAGAAGAAAGAGGAGTATGAAGAAACTTTTGGAAGTTATGGATATGTTTATTATCTTGATTGTGGTGATGACTTCATGTGTGTATGCATATGCCCAAGCTCATGAAGCGGTCTACATTAAATATGTGCAATTTTTATATATCAAGTATACCTAAATAAAGCTATTTAAAAAATAAAATGGGTTCCAAAAACCCACATAGGTCAAAGAAGAAATCTCAAAAGAAATTTTAAAATATTTTCAAGTAAATGAAAAGGAAAATATAACTTACTAAAATTTATGGGATATAGCAAAAACAGTGCTTAGAGGGAGATTTATAGCATTAAATGCATATCTTAGAAAAGAAAAAAGGTCTTTCCTGATCCTCTCCCTCCTCCCAACACACACTGTTAGGCCCCAGTGTGTGTTGTTCCCCTCTATGTGCCCATGTGTTCTCATCATTTAGCTCCCACTTATAAGTGAGAACATGTGGTATTTTGTTTTATGTTCCTGCATTAGTTTCCTGAAGCCTCTAACTTCATCCATGTTCCAGCAAAGGACATAATCTCATTCTTTTTTTTATGGATGCATACTAGGCTTAATACCTGGGTGACAAAATAATCTGTACAACAGACTCCCGTGACACAAGTTTACCTGTATAACAAACCTGATCGCGTATCCCTTAACTTAAAATAAAAGTTAAAAAAGAAGAAAGATCTATAATTAATAGTCTAAGCTTCCATCTTAGGAAACTAGAAAAAGGAGAGTGAATTAAGTCTAAAGTAAGCAGAAGTAAAGAAATAATACAAATTAGAGGGGAAATCAATGGAGAAACTGAAAATATTAAATAAATTAAACTGAAAACAGGAAATCAATGGAGAAAATCAACAAAACCAAAAGCTGCTTCTTTGAAAAGATAAATAAATGTGATAAGCCTCTAGCCAGGTTAACCAAGAAAAATGAGAGTGAGGACATAAATTATTAATATCAAAAATGAAAGAGGGAATATCACTATAAATCCCATGGATATTAAAAGTATATTAAAAGAAAACTATGAACAACCCTATGCCAACAAATTTGGTGATCTAGATAAAATGGACCAATTTTTTGACCAAAACTCATACAAGAAGAAATAGACCATATGAACTGGCCTTTGTCTATTAAATAAATTGAATCAATAATTAATCACCTTCTAAAACAGAAAGCACCAGGCCAAGATGGGTTCACTAATGAATTTTACAAAACATTTAAGGAAGAAATTATACAAATTATCTATCACTTCTTTCAGAAGATAGAAGCAGAGGGAATACTTTATAACTATTCGGAGTCCAGCCTTATCCTAATACCAAACTCAGACAAAGATATTACAAGAAAACTAAACTACAAGCAATACCTTTCATGAACATAAATGCAAACATCTTCAACAAAATATTAGCAAATGAGATTCTACAATATATAAAATGGATTATACAACATGACCAAGTGGGATTTATTCCAGGTATGCAAGGCTGGTTCATCATTTGAAAATAAATTAATGTAATCCATCACATCAACTGGCTAAAGAAGAAAAATCTCATGGTCATATCAATAGAAATAGAAAAAGAATTTGATAAAACCCAATGCCCATTTATAACAAAAACTCATGGAAAATTTAGAGTAGAGGGAAACTTCCTGACCTTGCTAAAGAACATGTACAAAAATCCGACTTCTCATGTCATACTTAATAGTGAGAACCTAGAAGCTTTCCTACTAAGACTAGGACAAAATAGGGATGTCCTCTATCACCACACTTTCAATGTCATACTAGAATATATAACTAATGCAATAACACAAGGAAATAGAAATAAAGAAAATAAAGTAAAAGGTATACAGCTTGGGAAGGAAGAAATGAAACCTTATTTTGCAGATGATGTGATCGACTATGTAGAAAATCTGAAAGAATTGGGAATAAACCTGCTGGAATTAATAAGTGATTATAGCAAGTGAGTATAGCAAGCAAAACTCCTGGAAGAAAACATGAAAAAATCTAGATGACCTTGAGCTTGGCAATGAATTTTTAGATACAACACCAAAGGCACAATCTATGAAAGAAAGAATTAATAAGCTGGACTTCAATATAATTTAAAACTTCTGCTCTACAAAAAACACTTTCAAGAAAATGAAAAGACAAGCCATAGACTGGGAGAAAATTATTGCAAAAGACATACCTGATTAAAAACTGTTATCCAAAGTATACAGAGAACTATTAAACTCAACAATAGAAAAATGAAGAACCTGATTTTTTTTTTTTTTTTTTTTTTTTTTTTGAGACGGAGTCTCGCTCGCCCAGGCTAGAGTGCGGTGGTGCCATCTCAGCTCACTGCAAGCTCCGCCTCCCGGGTTCATGCCATTCTCCCTCCTCAGCCTCCCGAGTAGCTGGAACTACAGAGGCCCGCCACCTCGCCCAGCTAATTTTGTTTCTGTATTTTTAGCAGAGACGGGGTTTCACCGTGTTAGCCAGGATGGTCTTCATCTCCTAAACTCAAGTGGTCTGCTGCCCTCGGCCTCCCAAAGTGCTAGGATTACAGGTGTGAGACACCGTGCCCAGCCAAGAACCTGATTTTTAAAACGGGCAAAAGATCTAAACAGACACATCACAAAAAAGCATACAGATAGCAAATAAATATATAAAAAGATGCTCAACATCATACACTGTGAGAAGATTGCAAATTAAAATAACATAAGAGTCAGGGAAGATGGCAGATAACATCATACATTATAAGGGGATTGCAAATTAAAATAACACTTAAAAGAGTCAGGGGAGATGGAAGATAGGAGACAGGGCTTGTTACTTGTGGAAGGGATCTGAGTTATTAGGGGCAAATCCATATGGGTCTGCAGCAACCTCAATTCTTGCCTCCTCAGAAGAAAGAATTGTACTGAGGGGCATAAGGCAGATAAAGGGACTGAGGCAAGCTTCAGAGCAGGAGTGGAAGTTTATTTTAAAAGGCTTTAGAAAAGGAAAGAAAGGCAAATATGCTTGGAAGACACCCAAGCAGGCACCTGAAGGTCAAGTGCAGTGTTTGACCTCGATACTAGGACATTATAGGCTGGTCCCTTTACCCACGATTCTTCCCTTAGGGTGGGCTGTCTGCATGCACAGCGTCCCCCTTACCCTTGGGAAGTGAGCATGTGCAGTGTGTTTAGGAAGTTGTACACATGCCCACCTGAGGCTTTTTTCCCTTTTCTGGTTGAGTGCCTCCAGAAGGTCATACTCTGCCATTTTGTCTCTTAATGTGCATACCCAGGAAGTTGCTACTTCCTGAGCCTGAATTCAATCAACACTTTAGTGCAACAGATGTGGACCATCAGGAAATGGCCTCTCCCTGGCACCAGCTGCCAATTTATCACTTCTAGAGAAGCAATGAGATAATTGCTGAACCATTACCTGACGTTCCTAGTGGGTGAGAGAGCCCTCTTCTGCCCCACTCATGCCTGTCTAACTACCTGTAACAGGCTGATGTACAACTCCCACTTGGACAGACAGAACAGCATGTGGAGACTCACACTATGGACTTTTGCTCCGGGAACCACTGCAGGAGTGTACAAGGAAAACCAAAAGAAGTCACAGATCCTTAGAAAGAAGCAGCAGACTGCTGCAAATTCCAGGCAAAAAATTGAGTTCCCAAAGTGTGAAAGTGAGAAAATCTGCCTTAGAACACATATCCCCACTGGGGAACCTGAAAATCGAGATTATGGGAGAAAGATTTAGCTTTACCCAGAGCTGAAATAGATTTAGTATTAAATATAAAAGTAGATGCAGCAATGGGAAGAGCCTTGCAGGCACTCCCATTCTCTGGCTTGAATCCAGAGAAGCCATCCCTGACTATATTTCACAGGAGGCTTTGGGGAAGGTAGCTGGCAAAATTTGTGAGGGGTCACAAGGTGAAAGAAGTTTCCAACTAAACTTAGTAACAATTTTGACTGGCGCAAAATCTTTTCAGCAGAATCCAGGGCAAACGGGAACTGCTGCAGAAAGGAGAGCAGGAGTTGCGACTGAGGGACAGTGTGGGCAGATGAGGAGAGGCATAGCCTGAAAACCCTGTTTCCTTTCTCAGCATGGAAGCTTATAGTCTGGGCTAGGTCTGAGTCCCCTCTTCAGGCTGCCTGGAGGTAAATTTGGTGCTATTAGTGGGGTGTGCAAGGAGCAAGACTGGGCTTGCCAACTGCCTGGGAGCTGGGTGGTGCCTATCACTACTGGCTTTCCCCCATTTCCCTAGCAACAGAGGCACCCATAATCCCCTCTGAAACATAACCCCATTGGCCCAAGTACTACCCATCCCCCACAGTGACTGCAGAAACCCCCACCCAAGGAGAGGGTGAGCTCAGACCCACCTAACCCTTCCCCCACCTGATGGAACTTCTCCATTGGTCCTGGTAGATGATCACAAAAGACATAAACTCTTGGGAGCTTTCTCACCTCACCCATCACCTGAGAAAACTGAATATTTACCCTGGCCACCTTAGGGCAAGCTTATATCCCCCTCCTACTATTGCAGCTGGTGCTGTCTCAAAAGTGCCACCTCCTGGCTGGAGGCCAACTCAGGACATTACAGCAACTCATGACAGAACAATCCTGCTCCAAAGAAGAAGAAAACAACAGCTAATTCCACTGCCTGCAACATCCTGGCTAACCAGTGGTTCTGAATCTGTCCACATGACAACTTCACTGCTAGCGTAACCATCATTTGAGAAAGCCAGCACACTAAACATATCTACAACCAAGGACTCTCACAGAGTCTACTCCATTCCCCTGCCATCTCCACCAAAACAGGTGCTGATATTCATGGCTGGTAGATGTGAAGATGGATGACATCACAGGACTCTTTGCAGACATTCCCCAGCACCAGCCCAGAGCCTGGTAGCGCCACTGGGTGGCTAGACCCAAAAGAGCAATAAAAATCTCTGCAGTCTAGCTCACAGGAAGCCCCACCCCTATGGATAGGAAGAGTGCACCACTTCAAGGGATCACCCTGTGGGACAAGAGAATCTGAAGGGCAGCTCTTAAGTTCCACATTTTTCCACTGAAATAGTCTGCCCAAATGAGAAAGAATCAGAAAAGGATTACTCATAATATGACAAAACAAAGTTCTATACCACCCTCAAAAGACCACACTGGCTCCCCAGCAACAGATCCAAACCAAAAAGAAATCTCTGAACTGCCAGATAAAGAATTCAGAAGGTTGGTTTTTAAGCTACTTAAGGTGATACCAGAGAAAGGTAAAAACCAACTTTAAGATATTTAAAAAACAATACAGTATATGAATGAAAAATGCTCCAGAGAAATAGATACATAGAGAAAAAAACAATCACAACTTCTGGAAATGAAAGACACGCTTGGAGAAATACAAAATGCTCTGGAAGATTTCAGCAATAGACTTGAACAAGTAGAAGACAGGACTTCAGAGCTCAAAAACAAGGCTTTTGAATTAATCCAATCAGACAAAGACAAAGAAAAAAGAATTTTAAAAAATGAACAAAACCTTCAAGGATTTAGGGATTATGTTAAATGGCCAAACCTAAAAATAATTGGTGTTCCTTGAAAAGAAGAGAAATCTAAAACTTTGGAAAACATATTTGAGGTAATAAGCCAGGAAAACTTCCCTACCTTGCTAGAGGGCTAGACATCCAAATAAAAGAAGTTCAAAGAATACCTGGGAAATTCATCACAAAAAGATCATCACCTAGGCAAATAGTCTTTAGGTTATCTAAAGTCAAGATGAAGGATAGAATCTCAAGAGCTTTCAGGCAAAAGCATTGGGTGACCTATAGAGGAAAACCTATCAGATTAACAGCAGATTTCTCAGCGGAAAGACTACAAGCCAGAAGGGATTGGGGTCTTATTGTAGCCTCCTTAAACAAATTAATTGCCAGCTAAGAAGTTTGTATCCACAAAATTTATCTTCATAAGTGAAAGAGAGATAGTCTTTTTCAGACAAACAAATGCTGAAAGAATTCACCACTACCAAGCCAGCACTACAAGAAATGCTAAAGGGAGTTCTAAACCTTGAAACAAAACCTTCAAATACACCAAAACAGAACCTCCTTACAGCATAAATCTTACATGCTTTATAGCCTATAAAAACAATAACACAATGAAAAAATCCCAAGGAATTCAGGCAACAACTAGCATGATGAATAAAACAGTACTTCATATCTCAATACTAATGTTGAATATAAATGGCCTAAATGCTCCACTTAAAAGATACAGAAAGGTAAAATGGATACAAATCCACCAACCAAGTATCTGCTGTCTTCAAGAGACTCACCTAATGCATAAGGACTCATACAAACTTAAGATGAAGGGGTGGAAAAAGATATTCCATGCAAACGGACATTAAAAGTGAGCAGGAGTATCTGTTCTTATACCAGACAAAACAGACTTTAAAGCAACAACAGTTTAAAAAGACAAAGAGAGACAATAATAAAAGAATCAGTCCAACAGGAAAATATTACAACCCTAAATATATATGAACCTAACATGGGAGCCCCCATATTTATAAAACAATTATTACTAGACATAGGAAATGAGACAGACAACAGCACAATAATAGTAGGGGACTTCAGTACTCCACTGACAGCACTAGACAGGTCATCAAGACAGAAAGTCAAAAAAGAAGCAGTGGACTTGAACTATACCCTAGAACAAATGAACTTAACAGATATTTACAGAACATTCTACCCAACAATTGCAGAACATACATTTTTTTCATCAGCACATGGAACATTCTCCAAGATAGACCATATGATAGGCCACAAAACAAATCTCAACAAATGTAGGAAAATCAAAATTATATTAAGTACCCTCTCAGACCACAGTGGAATAAAAGTTGAAATCAATTCCAAAAGGAATCCTCAAAACTATATAAATACATGGAAATTAAATAATCTGCTCTTGAATGATCTTTGGGTCAACAATGAAATCAAGATGGAAATTAAAAAATTATTTGAACTGAACAATAATAGTGACACAACTTATTAAAACCTCTGGAACACAGCAAAAGTGGTGCTAAGAGAAAAGTTTATAGCATCAAATGCCTAATCACAAATCCGAAAGAGCACAAATAGACAATTTAGATTGCTAAGGTCACATCTCAAGGAACTAGAGAAACAAGAACAAACCAAACCCACATCCAGCAGGAGAAAGTAATTAACAAAGGTCAGAGCAGAACTAAATGAAAATGAAACAACAGCAACAATAACAAAAATACAAAAGATAAATAAAACAAAAAGGTGGTTCTCTGAAAAGATAAACAAAATTCATAGACCATTAGCAAGATTAACCAATAAAAGATCCAAATAAGTTCAATTAGAAACAAAATAGGAGATATTACAACCAATATCACAGAAATACAAAAGATCATTCAAGGCTACTATGAATGCCTTTACACACACTAACTAGATCTAGAGGAGACAGATAAATTCCTGGAAATATATAATCCTCCTAGATTAAATCAGGAAGAAATAGAAACTCTGAGCAGACCAATAACAAGTAGCCAAATTGAAACAGTAATTTTAAAATTGCCAACAAAAAAAAGTCCAGGACCAGATGGTTTCACAGCTGAAGTCTATCAGGCATTCAGAAAAGAATTGGTAGCAACCTTACTGAAACTATTCCAAAAGACAGAGAAAGAGGAAATCCTTTAAATCATTCTATGAAGCCAGTATTACCCTAATACCAAAACCAGGAAAGGACATAACAAAAAAAGAAAATTACAGACCAATATCGCTGGTGAACATAGATGCAAAAATCCTCAACAAAATACTAGCTAACCAAATCCAACAGCATATCAAAAAGATAATACACCATGATCAAGTGGGTTTTATACCAGGGATGCAGGGATGGTTTAATATAGGCAAGTCAGTAAATGTGATATATCACATAAACAGAATTAAAAACAAAAATCATATGATCATCTCAATAGATGCAGAAAAAGCATTTGACAACATCCAGCATCTCTTTATGATTAAAACCCTCAGTAAAATCAGTATAGAAGGGACATATTTCAAGGTAATAAAAGCCATTTATGATAAACCCACAACCAACATTATACTGAATGGGGAAAAGTTGAAAGCATTCATCCTGAGAACTGGAAAAAGAAAAGGATGCCCACTTTCACCACTTCTATTCAACATAGAACTGGAAGTCCTAGCCAGAGCAATCAGACAAGAGAGAGAAATAAAGGGCATCCAAATCAGTAAAGAGGAAGTCAAACTGTCACTGTTCACTGATGATATGATCATATACCTAGAAAACCCTAAAGACTCATCCAAAAAGCTCCTAGATCTGGTAAATGAATTCCATAATGTTTCAGGATAAAGAATTAAGGTACACAAATCAGTAGCACTGCTATACACCAACAATGATCAAACAGGGAATTGAATCAAGAACTCAACCCTCTTTACAACAGCTAAACAAATAAAATTCTTAGGAGTATACATAAATAAGGAGGTGAAAGCTCTCTACAAGGAAAACTACAAAACACTGCTGAAAGAAATCATAGATGACACAAACAAATGGAAATACATCCCAGACTCATGCATGGGTAGAAACAACACTGGAAATGACCATACTGCCAAAAGCAATCTACAAATTCAATGCAATTTGCCTCAAAATGTCATCATCATTCTTCACAAAGCTAGAAAAAAAAATCCTAAAATTCATATGGAACCCAAAAAGAGCCCACATAGCCAAAGCAAGACTAAGCAAAAAGAACAAATCTGGAGGCATCACATTACCTAACTTCAAACTATACTAAAAGAATATAGTTACCAAAAACAGCATGGTACTCATATAAAAACAGCATGGCACTGGTATAAAAACAGGCATGTAAACCAACGGAACAGAATAGAGAATCCAGAAATAAAGCCAAACACTTACAGCCAACTGATCATTGACAAAACAAACCAAAATATAAAGTGGGGAAAGGCTGCCCTATTCAACAAATGGTGCTGGGATAATTGGCACAAATAGAGGAATGAAGCTGGATCCTCATCTCTCACCTTATATAAAAATCAACTCAAGATGGGTCAAAGACTTGAACCTAAGACCTGAAACCTTAAAAATTCTAGAAGATAATATCAGAAAAACTCTTCTAGACATTGGCTTAGGCAAAGACTTCATGACCAAGAACCCAAAAGCAAATGCAACAGAAACAAACAAAATAGATGGGACCTAATTAAGCTTAAGTTTCTGTAGAACAAAATAAATAATCAGCAGAATAAACAGACAACCCACAGAGTGGGAGAAAATATTTGAAAACTATGCATCTAAAGAAGGACTAATATCCATAATCTACAAAGAACTCAAATAAATCAGCAAGAAAAAAGGAAATAATCCCCATCAAAAAGTGGGCAAAAGATGTGAATAGACAATTCTCAGAAGAAGATACACAAATGGCCAGCAAACATATGAAAAAATGCTCAACATCACTAATTAACAGGGGAAATGCAAATCAAAAACACAATGAGATACCACCTTACTCCTGCAAGAATGGACATAATTAAAAAACAAAAAAAAAATTGATGTTGACATGAATGTGGTGAAAGGGAACACTTTTACACTACTGATGGGAACGTAAACTAGTACAACCACTATGGAAAACAGCATGGAGATTCCTTAAAGAATTAAAAGTAGATCTACCATTTGATCCAGTAATCCCACTACTGGGTATTTACCCAGTGGAAAAGACATCATTCCAAGAAAAAGACACTTGCACACACATGTTTATAGAGCACAGTTCACAATTGAAAAAATATAGAAACAGCCTAAATGCCCATCAACCAATGAGTGGATAAAGAAAATGTGATACACACACACACACACACACACACACACACACACACCATGGAATACTACTCAGCCATAAAAAGGAACAAAATAATGGCATTCACATAACCTGGATGGAGTTCAAGACCATTATTCTTCTAAGTGAATTAACTCAGGGATGGAAAACCAAACATCCAACCCTCCTGGGTTCAAGCGATTCTCCTGCTCAGCCTCCCTAGTAGCTAGGACTACAGGTGTGTGCCACCATACCCAGCTAAGTTTTGCATTTTTAGTTGAGACAGGGTTTCACCATGTTGGCCAGGATGGTCTCAATCTCTTGACCTCATGATCCGCCCGCCTCGGCCTCCCAAAGTGCTAGGATTACAGGCATGAACCACTGCGCCCAGCCATTTTTTGTTTTGTTTTGTTTTCGCTTATAAGCAGGAGCTAAGCTATGAGGACCCAAAGACATAAGAATGATACAATGGATTTTGGGGACTCAGGGGGAAGTGTGGGAGGGGAGTGAGGGATAAAAGACTACACACTGGGTAGAGTGTACGCTGCTCAGGTGATGGGTGCACCAAAATCTCAGAAATCACCACTAAAGAACTTTTCCATGCAACCAAACACAGCCTGCTCCCGCAAAACTATTGAAATATAAATAAATAAATAACACTACACATCTATTAGAATGGCTAAAATCCAAAACTCCGGCAACATGAAATGCTGACAAGGATATGGACTAACAGGAACTTTCATTCATTCCTGGTGGGAATGCAAAATGGGAGAGTCACTTAGAATATAGTTTAGCAGTTTCTTACGAAGCTGAACACATTCTTACCAATGACCCAGAAGTCATGCTCCTTGATTTACCCAAATGAGTTGAAAACTTATGTCTAGATAAGCCATACATGGATATTTATAGGAGCTTTATTTGTGCAGATTGAGAATCTCATATCTGAAATGCTTGGGACGAAAAGTGTTTCAGATTTTGAATGTTTTCAGGTTTTGGAATATTTGTAAATACATAATAAAATATCTTGGGGATGGGGCCCAAGTCTTAACATGACATTTCTTTATGTTTTATATATACCTTATATATATATATGTTATATATATAGCCTGAGGTAATTGATAGAATATTTTTTAAAATTTTGTGCATGAAATGAAGTTTGTATACATTAAGCCATCAGAAAGCAAATATATCACTATCTCAGCACTTGTGTAGACAATCTGTGGCTGTTTGGCATCATCATCATTCCTGACTCTGAATTTATAGCTACCAATAAACAATCATTTTCTCATATTTATTCACATATAAGTACTTAACAGTAAAAAAATGACATATCATTAATATAGTAAAAAAAATGTGTTCAGGATAACTAAGCAGCATAGCAGCATCATTAGGATACTTGCATCAACTGTTAAACATCAGCAGGAACTAACAATGGCATGTGAGTTCAGGTGTGGAATTTTCCACTTGTGGCATCATGTTGGTGCTCAAAAAGTTTTGGATTTTGAAGCATTTTGGATTTCAGATTTTCTGACTACAGATGCTTCGCCCATAATTAACAAAACTTGGATATAACCAAGATGTCCTTCAATAAGTGAATAGTCGAACAAACTGTGGTATATCCCAATAGTGGAATTTATTCAGCACAAAGAAGAAATATGCTGTCTAGTTACAAAAAAAGACAGAAGAACTTTAAGTGCATATTGTTATGTGAAAGAAGCCAATCTGAAAAGGTCAACATTCTGTATGATTCCAAGTATATAACATTCTGAAAAAGGCTTAGTAATACAAACTACCAGTCTTATGAAAGATTGAACCATAGAAAGGCACAATACCTAGACAAAAGAAATAATCCAAGGCTGCCAAGAGAAGGGCCTGAAATGTCCAAGTTGCAGGAAAGGATATTGGGAGAAGAATAAACTAGTTTTGATGAGTGATTATTTATGGGATAGGTGGGAACAGGGAGAAGTCAACAGTGACCTCAAGGTTCCCTATCGGTGGTACAGAAAAACAGTGGACATGTATCCCTCAGAACCAGAACAAGTTAGGAGAGGACAAGCAGTTCTTGATGGAAGGTGGTGAGTTAGGTTCATCCAGGCTACATTTTAGTTTCCAAGTAGAAACATCCAGTGAATAATTTTGAATGTGTGACAGACACTCAGAAGAGAGATTGAGATACAGAGTTGAAAGCCATCTGCTTTAAGCTGTTAGAAGACACAAGCACCAATGAGATCCAGAGGTATAGGGCAGAGAGAAAAGCAAAGGGCAGGGAACAGACCATCTCTGTGGCTGAATCTGCCTGAAGAGCTCAAGCTCCTAGATCACAGGTGGGCTGTAGAACAAAGTCACCAGGCATCCATCACTCCAAACTTTGCCTTTGAGATCCTCCTCCACCAATGTAAATCTAAGGTAATTAATCAAATGAGACAAAAACTTCCAGAGGTTTGCTCTTCTTTTGTACTAACCATCTTTCTTCTCCAGTCTCCTCTCCAGAGTCGTAATTGCATATTTCATAAGCCTGTTTGGAACTTTTACTAGCTGTCACCTTCAGTAAATACCGGCCAAGAAAAGTCTTCAAGTGTGTGATATCTAACACGCTGGATACTTAAAGCAGTCATTGAAATAGGGCCTGCAGATATGACAGCTTGTGCTAACAGCTCCAGAACTATTACAGGTGAACATTTCAAAGCTCTTCACAAGATTTTTTTTTTAATTCCTGGATCGTTGACCTCATTAGCTCCTTGGCTCTTATGCCCATGTGAGCTCAATTCTTTCCTGTCCATTGTCAGAGTCAACAATAGCCCTGTCCTCCCTGGTCCAATTGTGTCTCAAGTGCTGTCATGGATACATTAATCTACATAACCCTTAACATTTCAAGGACAATGGCTGTCCAAAATTGACCACTCAAAGAGAAGTTTGGATTTTTTCTTGTTCTTTATAACTTTGATAATTTGTGGTCATTTTTTGAGCAAATGAGGCTTTTGGGTTTTTGTTTGGTAAGGGTTTTTGGCCTCTGCTTTCAGCAAAGGGATGAAGCAAGTCATTTCATCCACATATTTCATTGCCCCAGGGCCAGGCTCACATCTATTGCAGGCGGGTCTTGGCACCAGCTGCCCATGCTTCCTGAGAGAAGAAGGGCATAGAGAAAGGGGTGTTCAGAGGGATTGGAATCAGTCGTCTTTTCCTTACACTCAGCACAGCATCCACATGGGTGCCTTAGTTCAACCTAGGCCCACAAGTTTGAACTTGAGAAACTCATTCCTGTGCACGGAAATAAACATCAGCTCCCAATGTACCCCTAGTGACACCCCTATCTCCAAGATACTTTTTGACAACTAAAAAGAGTCCTAACAGGAGATTTAAAAGGATACTGTGAACTGTGATCTTTATTTTAAGTGACTCACAGCCCTTTTCCACTTTTCAAACATTGACTCATTATCCAAGCACATTTAATACTTTCTTGTGTATAGAGCTGTGCTGGGCATTTTACAGAGCTAATTAAACAGACATGATGCCTAACCTCTAGGCATTTATGATTTAAGGAAGACAGTGTCAGTGAGAACAGAGGAACCAATTCAGAACATAACAGAAATGGAACAACTACCATACGGCTATGCAGATAAACTACAAGAGTAAATGTGTTATTGGGTGTCTACTGGCAGCAACAGGACCATCCAGCTCACCTGGGGAATTCCAAAGCTCCTAAAGTAAGTTCATTGTGACTATTATTTATCTTTTCAATCCTGTACATTCATTGGTAGGAGCTAGTGATACCCAACAAATGTGGATCACTGACAATATATTTCTGTCTTTCCATTCTGCAGACAGAACTTCACAGAAGTAGATAGACACCCCTGAAGCCAGGCCTCTGGCCCTTCCTTATCTCACCCTCCTCAGTCCAAGTTCTGTATATCTTTGCTTGCTCAGCTTTAGTCTAGTCTGATCATTCCAACTTGGGATCCATTCTTTCTTCCCTAGACTTCCTTCTCAGAACCATCTGCTCACCCACAGAGGACAAAGCCCAGGTTTACCCACCTTAATCCCAATAACTCACCTATTTCAGACAGTCAAGAGCTGTGCACAGTAGCTAAAATCAAAGAAAGGACCAGAGTTGCTAGGGTCACCATTTAATATTGAGGTCTCAAATTTCCCAAAGAAGTAAGAATCATATTAGAGTTTGAATAACACTGCAAAGTAGATTAGGAAAAAAACACAATAGAGTTAGGGCCTGGTAAAGAGTTTTAAAACAGAGAATAAAGTTGTTGCTATGCCTTGTAGGAAAGCAGAGCTACATTTTTTTGAGACGGAGTGTCGCTGTTGCCCAGGTTGGAGTGCAGTGGCGTGATCTCGGCTCATTGCAGGCTCCGCGCCCCGGGGGTTCACGCCATTCTCCTGCCTCAGCCTCCCTAGTAGCTGGGACTACAGGCGCCCGCCACCTCGCCCAGCTAATTTTTTGTATTTTTAGTAGAGACGGGGGTTTCACCGTGTTAGCCAGGATGGTCCCGATCTCCTGACCTCGTGATCCGTCGGCCTCGGCCTTCCGAAGTGCTGGGATTACAGGCGTGAGCCACCGCACCCGGTCTACATTTTTTATTAACAATGGTCAGTTTTGTTATGAGGGCATTGGTTACTTTAAACTATTGGACAGAAGGCATATCTGAAATCGTTCTGGGAGTAACCCAGCAGGGCCAGGCAAACACCAAAACTCTCTGATAGTAACAAAGCACCAGGAGGCCCTGAGGCCATCAGCTCAAAGTCTTCTGTGGCTGGCGGAATATACCCACTGTAGAGTCGGCATGGTCCCTTCAGATTCAGCCCTATTGCTCTGTCCCAGTGTGGGAAATGGGCATCTATACAGAGTCCCCAGCCTTACCCTCTGAGTCATGCCGTCTTCTCAGGTGCTGCTTCAGAGCAGAATGCAAGCCCCTGCTCTTTCTGGGTACTATGCCCTTCATCCCCCAGATTCTACTAACTCTCTGCTATCCTATTTTATTTTCTTCTCCTTTTTTTTTTTTTTTTTTTTTTGATGGAGTTTCACTCTTGTTGCCCAGGTTAGAGTACAATGGCGTGATCTTGGCTCACTGCAACCTCTGCCTCCTGGGTTCAAGCGATTATACTGCCTCGGCCTCCCAAGTAGCTAGTAATACACGTGCCCACCACAATGCCTGACTAATTTTTGTATTTTTAGTAGAGAGGGAGTTTCACTATGTTGGCCAGGCTAGTCTCGAACTCCTGACCTCAGGTGATCCACCCACCTACAGCCTCTCAAAGGCCCAATCCTCTCTAAGCCATTGGCCTCCAACATACCTTGCGTATCTCTTCAATGGGTTCAGGCTTTTCAAAAATCTGAAAGGTATGTGTCTGGCAGGAAACTTTGGCTTTTAGCCCAGGAACATAAACCATCCTGAAATCAGTAGGCTAAAAAGTTCTGAATACTTGTTTGAAATGAGGAGCGGGGAAAATATAGGAAGCATTATGATGTTATAAGAAGTAGACTGTGGGGTACAATCAAATTAGAACTAAGGATTAAGACACTCACTCAAAACCTCACAACTACATGGAAACTGAACAACCTGCTTCTGAAGACTACTGGGTAAATAATGAAATTAAGGCAGAAATAAATAAGTTATTTGAAACCAATGAGAACAAAGACACAATGTACCAGAATCTCTGGGACACAGCTAAAGCATTGTTTAGAAGGAAATTTATAGCACTAAATGCTCACAGGAGAAAGCAAGAAAGATCTAAAATCAACACCCTAACATCACAATTAAAAGAACAATTAACATTACAATTAAGAGAAGCAAGAGCATACAAATCCAAAAGCTAGCAGAAGACAATAAATAAGATCACAGCAGAACCGAAGGAGATAGAGACATGAAAAACCCTTCAAAAAATCAATGAATCCAGGAGCTGATTTTCTGAAAAGATTAACAAAGTAGATAGACCACTGGCCAGACTATTAAGAAGAAGAATCAATAGACACAATAAAAAATGATAAAGAAGAGATCACCACTGATCCCACAGAAATACAAACTACCATCAGAGAATACTACAAACACCTCTAGGCAAATAAAATAGAACATCTAGAAGAAATGGATAAGTTCCTGGACACATACACCATCCCAAGACTAAACCAGGAAGAAGTTGAATCCCTGAATAGATCAATAACAAGTTCTGAAATTGAGGCAGTAATTAATAGCCTACCAACCAAAAAAATCCCAGAACCAGATGGATTCACAGCCGAATTCTACCAGAGGTACAAAGAGGAGTTGGTACCATTCCTTCTGAAACTATTTCAAACAATAGAAAAAGAGGGACTCCTCCCTAACTCATTTTGTGAGGTCAGCATCATCCTGATACCAAAACTTGGCAGAGACACAACAAAAAAAGAAAATTTCAGGCCAATATCCCTGATGAACATCGCTGTAAAAACCCTCAGTAAAATACTGGCAAACCGAATCCAGCAGCACATCAAAAAGCTTATCCACCATGATGATCAAGTTGGCTTCATCCTAGGATGCAGGGCTGGTTCACCATATGCAAATCAATAAATGTAATCCATCGCATAAACAGAACCAATGACAAAAACCACATGATTATTTCAATTGATGCAGAAATGGCCTTTGATGAAATTCAAAACCCCTTTACTCTAAAAACTCTCAATAAACTAGGTATCAGTGGAACATATCTCAAAATAATAAGAGCTATTTATGACAAACCCACAGCCACTATCATACTCAATGGGCAAAATCTGGAAGCATTCCCTTTGAAAACCAGCAAAAGACAAGGATGCCTTCTCTCATCACACCTATTCAACACAGTATTGGAAGTTCTGGCCAGGGTGATCAGGCAAGAGAAAGAAATCAAGGGTATCCAAATAGGAAGAGAGGAAGTCTAATTGTCTCTGTTTGCAGATGACAAGACTGTATATTTAGAAAACCCCATTGTCTAAGCCCAAAATCTCCTTAAGCTGATAAGAAACTTCAGCAAAGTCTCAGAATACAAAATCAATGTGCAAAAATTGCAAGCATTTCTATACACAAATAATAGGCAAACAGAGAGCCAAATCATCAGTGAACTCCCATTCACAATTGCTACAAAGAGAATAAAATACCTAGGAATACAACTCACAAGGGATGGGAAGGACCTCTTCAAGGAGAACTACAAACCACTGCTCAAGGAAATAAGAGAGGACACAAACAAATGGAAAAACATTCCATGCTCACGGATAGGAAGAATCAATATTGTGAAAATGGCCATACTGCCCAAAGTAATTTGTAGATTCAATGCTATCTGCATCAAGCTACCATTGACTTTCTTCACAGAATTAGAAAAAATTACTTTACACTTTATGTGGAACCAAAAAAGAGCCCATATAGTCAAGATCATCCTAAGCAAAAAGTACAAAGCTGGAGGCATCATGCTACCTGACTTCAAACTATACTACAACTCCACAGTAACCAAAACAGCATGGTATTGGTACCAAAACAGATATATAGACCAATGCAACAGAACAGAGTCCTCAGAAATAACACCACACATCTACAACCATCTGATCTTTGACAAACCTGACCAAAAAAAATGGGGAAAAGATTCCCTATTTAATAAATAGTGTTGGGAAAACTGGCTAGCCATATACAGAAAACTGAAACTGGACCCCTTCCTTACACCTTATACAAAAATCAACTCAAGATGGATTAAAGACTTAAATGTAAGACCTAAAACCATAAAAATCCTAGAAGAAGACCTAGGCAATACCATTCAGAACATAGGCATGGGCAAAGACTTTAAGACTAAAACACCAAAAGCAATGGCAACAAAAGCCAAAACTGACAAGTGGGATCTAATTAAACTAAAGACCTTCTGCACAGCAAAAGAAACTATCATCAGAGTGAACAGGCAACCTGCAGAATGGGAGAAAATTTTTGCAATCTGTCCATCTGACAAAGGACTAATATCCAGAATCTACAAGGAACTTAAACAAATTTACAAGAAAAAAACAACTCCATCAAAAAGTGGGTGAAGGATATGAACAGACACTTCTCAAAAGAAGACATTTATGGGGCCAACAAACATATGCAAAAAAAAGCTCATCATCACTGGTCATTGGAGAAATGCAAATCAAAACCACAATGAGATACCATCTCACACCAGTTAGAATGGTGATCATTAAAAAGTCAGGAAACAACAGATGCTGGAGAGGATGTGGAGAAATAGGAATGCTTTTACACTGTTGGTGGGAGTGTAAATTAGTTCAACCATTGTGGAAGACAGTGTGGCAATTCCTCAAGGACCTAGAACCAGAAATACCATTTGGCCCAGCAATCCCATTATTGGATATATACCCAAAGGATTATAAACCATTCTACTATAAAGACACATGCACACGCATGTTTATTGCAGCACTGTTCACAATAGCAAAGACTTGGAACCACCCCAAATGCCCATCAATGATAGACTGGATAAAGAAAATGTAGCACACATATACCATGAAATACTATGCAACCACCACAAAAAAGGATGAGTTCATGTCCTTTGTAGGGACATGGACGAAGCTGAAACCATCATTCTCAGCAAACTAACACAGGAACAGAAAACCAAATACTACATGTTCTCATCCATAAGTGGGAGTTAAACAATGAGAACACATGGACACAGGGAGGGGAATATCACACACTGGGTCCTTTCTGGGGGTGAGGGGCTAGGGGAGGGATAGCATTAGGAGAAATACCTAATGTAGATGACGGGTTGATGGGTACAGCAAACCACAATGGCACGTGTATACCTTTGTAACAAGCATGCACATTCTGCCCTTGTATCCCAGAACTTAAAGTATAATAAAAAATAAAATAAAAGAAGAAGAAGTAGACTGTGGGTATAATGGAGACACAAAGGGCAGGGGTCTAACTCTGTCAAAGGCAAACATGAAGCTCATTGACGGTTTCACAGAGAAATGACTCCAAGATGAGTCTTTAGCTATATAAAATTTATTTTACATTTGACCTTCCAGAATATATGCTTTATAAACTGGAGAAAACCTGCAGAAATCCTGTTTTTTTTCCTCCAAATTCAAAAATTGCACTCCATTTGATCTAGGAATGTAACCAAAAAAATCACATTATTTTACCATGTGGCAAATTTTCTAGTGATGACAATAATAGTAGTGACAATTACAATGAAAACACAGAATGGCATGAATTACTAAAAACTTTCTGACATCTGAGTCCATATACTTTTTAGGCTTGCCTGGAGGAATTGTGGAGCTGAAGTTAGTCCTTATTTTCCACTAGCCTTACTGCTCATGCCTAACTGTAATGTGCATAGAGAATGACATGAGTTTGAGTGATTGAGTGAAATCAGACACATTGAATTTCCCAGGTGTAGTAATTAATACCTTGTCAAGTACAAAGACAGTGGTGCACTCAAGAGGAAAAGCCCAAGAGTAATTATACAGTGGCCAGGTTAGGGCTCAGTAAGTGACACTGACTTATTGGCCCTGAGCTTCTGACACTGCCTGTCAAGATCGATTTATAACAGAAATGACTCATCTACCCTTCTCATTCTAAGATCAAGTGTGTGTCCTCTGCTCAGGGGAGTCTAACTTTCTTTGGCAGACTGATAGAGTCAAAGTTTAATTAACATGATGATAAATCACATGGAAGCCATCGCGTATTACCAATTCTCAGATAACCCATTCCATGTCCTATGCTGTCTTTTGCCTAGTCCCTGTGCCTTTATAAAGGATTCAATACAAGGAGTATTTAGTAGAAATACTAAATTACAGTATTTATTTGGGGGAAGAAATCAAATACAATAAAACTTGTATCTTTTTAGAAAACAAAACATAGGAAAGAAGAAAAAAAGAAGGAAGGACGGAAGGAAGGAGGAGAGAGACTATGTTGAGCATCTTTAAGACACAACTAGGCTCTTTCTCTTACAGAGTTGTGTATATTTTTCAGAAGTCTGCTTGATACAACCAAAAAGGCCACTAAGTAGAATCTTACTTGGACAGAATTATCCAGGTTGGGAGTACCTACAGCTGGACTAAAAAGGGTTTTTTTCAAAATGACTAGGGAATCTGTGGAGACTCCATCCCAATGTTAGACAAGAAATTGCAATCCAGCAAATGTTACAAAATTTAGAAAAAACAAAAGTTTATGTGGCCAATGTATGCATCCTTTTTCCACTGTGGTCCAGCTGGAAGACCTGAGATCAGTTATTTAACCTCTTTAAGTTTCAGTTTTCTCATCTCTAAAATAGGGAATTAAATGGCATTATGTATATAAAATCCTCACTACAGTGCTTGGCAAATATTAGATACTCAATAAAACCTTAGTTTTTATCACCATCATCACTAGAATGGAGGGACTTGACAGAAGAGAACAGGAGAACAAGAGAGAATCCATACTTGAAAGCTAAGGGCTATTATCTAAAACTTACCCAACTAGGAAGTCCAGTGGTTTAAAAACAAAAACATATCTTTTATTTTACTAAGACCAAATAGATTTACATCTCAAAAAATGTTAGGACAAATTGCATTTTTCAGAAACTTAATTATGCATTCTGAACCTTCATAAATTCCATTAAACAAGGTGTTTATAATAGTTACTGGATGAAGTTATATTTTATAATTTGGTATTTTCAAATATTATTTGTCACTTGATTTTACTGTGCTTTCTGTGTGGTGTCACTTTTTAAAAGGTAAACAAATTGACACTTTATATAACAAAGTTGAACTTATATAAAAACCTCAGTCTTCAAATGCAGGATGAGACTTAATTCAATTTTGGCCAGGTAGCAACTCGTCAGTAAATCACTGCCTAGAATGTAATGCAGAAATAATGGCATAAGGCCTTGTCATTGACATAGATGTTTGAAGCAGTGTTTGAAGTCAATCAAGATCTCAGAAGCTTCAGTTAAAACAGTAATTTCCATGACTACGGCATTACTGAGGTTTTAAAATGTTTGTACAGGCTAAGGGATGGAAAATATCTATCAAAATTAGAGAACCCATACCAAGTTTGGGCACCAAAGATAGTCATCAAACAGTGGCAGCAATAAATCTTCTCTTACCCCCTTATGTGATCTCAAACACCTGAAATGGGGATGGGAAAGTACTAAGTCTGTTAGGACTGCCCCTTCTTCTGCATAAAAACATAATTTTTAAAAAATCCCCACTCTGTCCATACCATCTCATGGGCCTCCATGTCTCCAACATTTGGGATGGGGGTGGTGATGGGAGAAACTCAGGAGGTCACTCTGTGTTTGTAAACCTTGGAAGTAGAGACTTTTGAATAAAACTCATCAAAAGGGGATTTCAGGCCTGGCGTGGTGGCTCCTGCCTGTAACCCCAGCACTTTGGGAAGCCAAGGCAGGCGGATCACCTGAGGTCAGTAGTTCAAGACCAGCCTGGCCAACATGGTGAAACCCTGTCTCTAGTAAAAATACAAAAATCAGCCAGTTGTGGTGGTGTGCGCCTGTAATCCCAGCTACTCTGGAGGCTCAGGAAGGAGAATCGCTTGAACCTGGGAGGTGGAGCTTGCAGTGAGCCGAGATCGTACCACCGCACTCCAGCCTGGGCAAAGAGCAAAACTCTGTCTCAGTTAAAAAAAAAAAAATGGGATTTCAAAAGTTGTGCTAGTTTCATGTTTATGACTTGAATCTGGGGCACCATAAAGCTAATGATAGTTTCAATGTTGACATAGGATTCTCTAGGCAAAATGGAGGAAATAATTTCAGACAGTTTGGTTTACAATCAGCTAAGTCACTGTCATCACAGCCACTGTCCTCATAGCTGCCACCATCCTATGGCTGGAAAGCATAACCCCAGGGGCTCAGTGCATATCCATGAAGGCTACATCCATCAGATCTCTCAGCTCAGGTGAGGAGGACCCTAGCCTCACAGGCAGAAAGGGCAGTTCCATTTGATAATACTCCCCAAGGTAAGAACAGAGATAAATGTCTACTAAAGTGCATAATCTAAAGGCTGCCCAGTTCCAATAGTGAAGGGAAAGGTTTTTAAGGGTAACCTAATTTTAGTGTCTCAATTCTCTCCCAGAAATGTCCTTGCTCCTGCCATGGGGCCCGGCCCCCCCATGGAATTTATGTTAGCAAAGAAACCAGGGGCTCTGGATTCTGTCCCTGGTTGTTACTCTACACCATTTTATCTACACTTCAAGAAGTCACTTAACTAAGCTGTGGTACAGTTTCCATTTATGTCATATGGGTATGATATCAATTCATTGACATTCATTAGAAAAAAGCATCCAGTTCAGAAAATGAATTACTACAATTAGCTCCCAAATTCCATCTTGGTTCCCAAACCCTCCATTTTATCTAAAATGACCTAATTAAAAGAAAATTGAGATAGTATTATGCTGTCCTATAATATACTTTAAAATAGTCAACATACATAGTATGATATCATGTGCATATTACTTACAGTGAGCTTCACTCAGGCACTAATCAAGAATGCACAAACCAGATGGTTTTCTGGCATTCCACCCAGGAAATCTGTTCCCCAAAACAGCTACCATAATAACTTGAATGATTCACATCTTGGCCAATAACCAACACTTTGCTATTAGCTTAATGAATATCAGCAATGGATTTTCATTGATTAAAAATAGTGACCTAGTGAGTAGCATGACAAATTTTAGAACCAGCTCTTATTGATTACATTGAAGGTATCTAGGTATGGGTTGGTTTAAGGCATTTTGGTGACACTCAACTCCTTATGAACAGGGTATAAAATCCAGTGAGTGAGATCTATGCTTTCACCTTCAAGGATGACACTCCACTAGCCGGTCCTGTGTTCAGCCATTGGGTTAGGAGGCTTTCTAGTTGCCTGATACTGCCTATAAAAGGATGGATTCCTGCTGCTGGAATATGGTTATGTTTGTCCCCAATAAACTCTGCATGTAAGACAGGGGTTAGAATATGCCAAAGGACAGACAGAAGGGATTTCATTGGGATTACACAGCTGGTTGTATGTGCAATTTTATGCTTGCTTTCTAATTATATTTGTTTAAAAATATCTGTATGTGTAGCAGAATTTGATCTGAGATCTGCTGTTATAAATAAGTGATACTGCAGTTATGAGGAGGTGTTTACCCTTATCGATTTTAACTTTCTCCAGCAGCTTCCTTTATCTGCCAAAAAGAACCAAAGAGTTTCTGTACGGCCAATTGGCTTGCCACACACAGCTAGTAAGATTGGTGTAAGTAAAATTGCTTATTAAAAAAAACTCCATTCTCATCAGGCTAGCCCAGAATTTGATTTAATAACTGAGCATCTAACTATTCTTTGTATTAGAATATCAATTCAAATAAAAGCTTATCTTAGGTGCCATTCAGGAGTGTGTTACACTTGCTGCTGCTTCTCCCCTCATCTGATTTTTGCTTTGGAAAAGACCCAATAAACATTTATTTGAAAACTAAGTGCAAGGTACTATGCTGGGCACTAACAAGGGTACAATGGCATACGACTCGAGGTTTGGGAGCTTCAGGAACTTTCATGAAATGACGAAGTAAGCTGGAAGTTAAACTGGACTAGAAGTCAGGCGATCCAGGCTCTAGTCTGGATTAGCCCACTAGTACTTCTTTGGGCAAGCCAGCCTGTGTCTCTGAGCTTCACCTCTTTGTGTGACAGCAAAGGCGAGGCCCCTCCAGTTTCTTCCATTTTACCCATCTATGATGCTATTAATCAAAGGCTGTGAACTTATTCCTGCTGTGAGCCAGGCTCTTTACTAGTTCTTACGATTAAAAAGACAAAAAAGATATGGCCCCTCCCCTAAGCAGGTCATACGACGTGAGAAAAACAAAGTAGAAATAATCTCAATAATACTATATTTTTATAGTTTATATAATATTATGACCCCCATTTCATTGAGAAATATCCAAGGAGCTTAAACCAATGCTGTTGTTTTTCCCCTCACAGTAGGTGGATGGCAAAAGTCAGAAGATCATCTAAGACTATAGGAGAGGTGAAACCCATCATAGTTGGGCTGAGTAATTTTGACTCAAGTTATAAAGTGGAACACTGATGTCACTCCCTGTTCATCAAGTATCATCTAAGGAATATAAAAAGACTTTGTTCAAGTACATATGCTGTGCTATTTTTCCTGGAATTTCTGTCATTAAAATCACTCTGAGGCAACATAACCATAAACCTTTGATAATTTTACCTGAAAAGGATAATTATTCACAAAGTCGTTTTTACATCATGATAAATAACCTTACCAAATACATGATAGGTAAGTTTTATCAACCTAAGAAAAGGATAAATGGTATCTTTTTAGCTCTTCTTCTCAAATTACCACCACCAAGATGTCCCACCAGATCCTCCAGGTGAACGTTTTAAAATCCAAGTCATCATCTCCACCAAACCTTTCTACCCCAACCACCCACACCAACCTTCTCCACCCAATTTCTCCCTTACTACTAATGTTGCCATTTTTCTCTCAGTCAGTCATATAAGCTTAAAATCTTAAAGCTAACTTTGATCCCTTTTTTTGCTCTCCACTGCTCAAGCTCTATGGACACACTCTGGCATATCTCTTTCTGTCTCCCTTTCAAAATTCTGATAAAATATGGATAACATAAAATTTATCATCTTAACCACTAGAAGTGTACAGTTCAATATTGTTAAGTATGTGCAACCAATCTCCAAAACTATTTTCATGTTGTGAAACTCTAGACCCTTTAAATAACCCCACATTTTGTCCTCACCCCAGCCTGTCAACCACCATTTTGTATTCTGTCTCTATGAATTTGACCATTCTATAGGTACCTCATATCAATGAATAACACAGTATTTGCCTTTTTCTGACTGGCTTATTTTGCTTAGCTTAATGTCCTCAAGGTTCCTCCAAGTTGTAGCATGTGTTACAGTTTCCTTCATTTTTAAGGCTGAAAAAATATTTCACTGTGTGTATACACCATATTTTGTTTATCCATTTATCTATCAATGGACAGTTGGGTTGCTTCCACCATTAGGCTATTGTGAATAATGCTGCTGTGAACATGGGAATACAAATATTTCTTAGAAACTCTGCTTTCAGTTCTTTTGGGTATATACCAAGAAGTAGAATTGCCAAATCATACAGTAACTCTATTTTTAATTTTCTGAGGGACACCATACTATTTTCCATAGTCTACCAAGCCCTTCCCTCATTCCTTGGCCCATGCCCTCTGCCTTCCCAGCCACATTAGCTCCACCTGCTGAAACACTCGCACCCCTTGGAAACAATTTCACTTGGTACTGGCATTGCATAGTCAAAATGCTCCCTCCAAATTCAAATGTCTATCAGCCTATGATTCATCTTCATAGCTCTTATGCATCCATGTATGTGCCCTCGGAAACAAGCATGTGCAATGTCTTCTTTGCTACAATGAAAAGCCTTAAAGGCAGGGAAGTGGACAATTTTATTTGCTGCTAAAACTCCAGCACTCTACATTGCTAGGCATACAACAAACAGGGAAGAATTGATTATCTTCAAATGTTGAAGGCTTCATATTTTCCTAAATATGACTTCTATTCTCACTTTTGAAATTCCAAACTCTTAGAATTGAATCAAGTTTATAAATGACCCTTCTGGAGATTATCTGAGAGCTCTTTATTTGAGGCTTTAATTTTCTAGTTTGACTGTCTGTAATGATCAGATCAAAGAGATAATGGCTAAATAGCTGCTTCTCTTGGGGCAATATAGAACCAGTCATCACTGGATCTCATATTGGACTTTCTGCAATTAGCTCTCTTTCCTTTCATTACAATCATTGTCTTCCAAATGCTGTATGCTAAGAAATAAATAATAAATATCTAATATTGTAGGAGTCTCACAGTAACAGATTCAAGGAACAGATTCAGTAGGTATAGTATTACTATCTCAGTGAGAAATTTAAAACTTGCCTCCTTTTTAATTGGTTTGTTTTATTATTATTTTCCTTCTCTATTGGACAGATTATAATAAAAGAATCATGACTTTTGCCAAGGAGAGACGACATAAAAATAACTTAAGACAGGAGAGAATTCTACATGCGTGGTACAATTTTAAAATAAAATTATAATACATAATAAAACACAAAATGAGTTGCAGCTGTGGTTTGAAAAATCTTAAATAGGTAATTGAAAAGAAAATTGACTAATAAACAATCTCCCACACACTAACAAATCAGTGTACATATGCAAATAAAATTAACTCATGCTATAAAAGGCTGAAAAGAAATCCATAAAACATGTTGTAAGCTGCCATTTTTCCAGAATCATTGGAGGAGAGAGGCAAAGGGTGGTCAGGTCCTGTTGAGCCTGGGTTGGGGAGGATAAGATCACGAAGTGAGGGAGAGGAAGGTGGGAGCAAAACCAGGAAGTGACAAAAGAGCATTGAACGCTTGGTTCTGAGAATTCTAAGTTTCTCTGGCTGCCTTGATACATCTTACCGGGCCAGAAGCAGCATCTTAAAGAGCCAAACCATGCTGCACATACCTATCTTTTATCTCCTATTTGTAAGCTTTTTGAGGCCTGTGTATTAGATTCATGTTTATACACACTAACAAAGAACTAGCACACCATAAAACAGTTAGTGCATGCTTAAGACATTTTTAAAGAGTGAAATACTATGATATCTTACAGTCTCTGTTAACTTATTAATTAAGATTTTTCTGTGAACTATAACCAGGGTCTTCATATATTTCACTTTGCCTGGAACATCCCAGTTAACAATACAGTCCAAGCACAGTTCTCTCTTTCACTCTCAAAAGTGCTCAGGTTTGGAAGATAAATTTCATGATGAATCGATATAGTCATCTAGTTTATGGCAGTCTGAAAGTTGATTTCTAGAATTCTCTGTCGTCAACTTGTTTACTGGCCGTTGTCTCTTCTTCATCAAAACAGAATACATTATGCAAGTTATCACTGAAAAGACTATAACTCTGGATTCCAGGTAAACAAATTTAGTTATGATTCTAACATTAGCAGTTTTTTATAGAAAAATAATTTTCTAAAGTCAAAGAATATTTAAAGCAACATAACATTTTATATAATTAATTTCTTCCCAATATGAATGTATAGCAGAAATGTTACTACCTTTAACCTTCTGGCATATCATTAAATATGGGGCAACAACCATATTGAAAATTAATTTACTCCATATATGTGTTACATGTGTGTATACATATGTGTGTATTTGGGAGAATGGAAACATTTCTGATGCTCCCAGGAACGTAAGAGACTTTGGGTTATGATTGCCGTACTTGGCAATGACTTCATTGGTGGATTTGTATAAAAAGATAAATGAGGGGCAATTTTTATCTTTTGTAGAAAAATTTTTTAATTGCTTTAATGTATCTTACTATGGCTGCTTCTAGCATGTGCCATGTGGTTTGTAGGAATTAGGAAAAAGTCACCTCTTTGGATGGACCCTGTAGAAAAAGGAGTTTTCCTTTCTCCATGCTGGACCAAGGCTAGATCATAGGCTGGATTGAACCCTTTTTCACTGAGAGAGGTGGCCCTGATTGTAAAACTAATTTTTTCTACCTTACAAAATAGACACAGTTCCATAAAGACTGCCTGTGAAGGAAATCACCATATTTTACATCCTACTTTTTCACTAGAATTTTTCAAAGGTGTCCATCTAAGAGGAGAAAAAAAAAAACACCCTTTAGAATGCATGATAGTGGTAGAGGGAAGCAGAGGGATTCTATTTTAGTATGCAGAGAAGCTTTGGAAATCTCAAAGTTTAAAGAAACGTAACAAACACTTGATAAAAATCTTAAATCTACAATTCAAATAAGTAAAAATCTATGAATTAAAAATAGCTAGAATGCTTTTATTTTGAGGATTTTATTGCCAAAGACCAAAAGATTAAAAGAACAGATCAAACTGAGCTTAAAAGTCCCTGGTTTTTAATTAAATTTCTAAAATACTAGAACATGCAAACATGCTGTTCTCTTATATGAATCTCAGATAAATAATCATCATGATGACGACAACGATGAATATTAATAACAGGGCTAGAGAGGAACAAAAACACAAATACATGAGAGGGTGAAATTCAGAATGTGGTGAAAAGCAGCAGATAAAAGAGATATAGCATAGACTCTAGAATCCACACAATCGTCACAGCCATAATGCAGCTGCCTATTCACCAAAAAAAAAAAAAAAAAATCTGTGGCCGAGGAGGTCCCAAAATTCTGAAAGCAAGCCTTGATAAAAAGCATCATAAATCATTTTTCTGATTTATGACCCATGTAGGAGTCCATTTCTGAGCATCCAATACCCGAGTAAGGAGACATACTGGTAGCTCTAAATTTTACCTCAAGCTCTAATTGCAATATCAAAATAAAACTACCAGACTGGCTTTTGTATAGATGTTGCAACTGGAATGGTGCTGCGTAAACAGTATTTTTATATATTCTGAATTTATCTGTCTGTTCTTCATTTCTGCTATCACAATGGTGCCCAAATCTAAAAAATATAAATGTTTAAAGTGGTATTTTTTAAATCAAAATATCTGTAGTTTCCTAGAATAAGAGAAAACTTTCCAATTTTGATGCAACATTTTTACTGACTGACAAACCAAACAATATCCACTGCACTGATCAGTTCAGAACTGAATCCAGAGAATGCAATTCTTAAACATTGCTGGTTGAACTGTAAAGAAATCACATCATTAATTGTTTCTCTCATCATGGGATTTTCTCCATCTGACTTTTCCATGTACAATCAACCTGAGATTTATTGACTTAACAGTATTTTAAATAGATTTGTTAAGAAAAATAAATAGGCAGGTTGCTTATACTAGTGCTTCCCAATCTCTTTCCATTAAAGACTCTTTTTACGTTTTAATATATCTTACAGTTGACATTTACACATTTTCCATTTCCTTTAGTGTCTCATCTCTGCATTCAAGTACTTTGTTTTGAGACCTTACAGTAAGTTTAAATATAGATTCCTTTCTCTACCTTCATGTCTGCCATTATTCAAACAATCATTCTGCCCAAATCTATTGATACATGTGCTTTTTCCCCAAAAAAATACTTCAGCTCAAATCCTGAATCTTTAAGTTAAAACTAAGCTTCTACCCCCTCAGCCCCCACAAGGCCTCAGCACCCAGTCTGGGCCCTGGTTTGATTCCTTGCAATGTTAAAGTCACACTACAGGTAGCTTGGACCCATTCTCTGTGAAATAATTCCTGTAGTGATTGAAAAGAGCACATCTTCAGAAACATTGGTACCAAAAATATATAGGAGATCAAGGGTGCTTTTTAAAAGACCAAGAAAGAAAAGGAATAGCACAAAAATAAAATTAAGCACTAAAATATTTCATTTCGATATCCTCTAATCTCTACGAGGGGTCTTAGATAATGGGGCAGATGAGTTAAAATTAAAGGAAAAGGAATAGGGGTACATGCAAAATGTTGCTCTGTGACTGGCATCTGTAAGTGTGGCCCATCACTCCTCCTACCAGGGACCAAAGGCATCCATGTTCTGTGCTCAGAGGAGCACAGTAGCACTTCAGCTAGCAGATCCTCTGAAGCAAAATACCTTCCTAGAAAGGGACATTGCTTATTAATATAAACAAGCAAAAAAAGTAGCATTATTTAAGAGACATATGTTGGCTTGCTTCTTTTGTCTCCGGATTCTCCTTATAATATGCCAGTATGAGTGTCACAACCAAAATATCATTCACAGAGCACAGAGTCAATCTTTTAAATTTAATTTTCATTGAAAATAAAGTGTATGCATTCATTTGATAACTAAACCAAAAGCTCCTTAAAGCAAGTGCCTATGTGTTAATGATTGCTTCCTTATATACCAGATAAGTTAATGAAGGCATGAATAACCTTTTTGAAACTAGAATGATGGATACATGCTAGCTGAAAGTGAAAACAAATAATAAAATAGCACCATTCGCAAAGTGCATCTCTGTGGAACCACCAGGCTAAAGATTCAACACAAGAGCTCATAGTTTTCCCATATCTGCTGCCTCAAAAGCAAATGCTTAAATTACAAAAGCTCAATCCAAGGAATCCTTCTGACAAGCAGAAATATTACCTTTGTGCTCTCCAAGATCCTGTTAAAGCTACCAGAAGCAGAACAGCAAGGAAACAGTACAAAGTTACTGCAATAATAACATCAATGATGTTGATAGAGCGTTAAGGCACTTATTAGGTGTCCCTTTGGAAGAACGGGGGAAAAGATTATTAAGAATAACAACCGCCAAGGATGACCAGATTCATTGGCTCCTTGTGACTGAAAGCCCCAGGCAGTTCCTGAGCCTATTAGAAGGTCTGAGACAGCCAGGCCAACAGAGTATCAATTTGTGTCCAGAAGCCAATAAGTAGACAATAACACAAATGTGTGGGTTAGGTTTGCCATCTTGCTGTTCCGGGTATTCTCGGCAAATTTGGTTTATTAGTATGAGGATGAACACTCTTTAATGAAACCAAGGTTTATTGACAAACTGTGCACAACCCGTGAAAGCATCCCTGGGAGAAAAGGCCCATTTCCTCCCCTGAAGATCCCCACAGTTATGTGATGGTTTTGTTTGTTTTTCTAACCAGAAATCCTCTTTAAATAAATAAAGTGTCATTTATTATCTCCAAAAGTCACATGTTTTACAAGCAATCTGTTCTGTCTCCTTTACTAGTCTCTTAATCGAATTCTCTTTCTGTGGAGACTTTGGTACTGAACTGTATTGAAAACCATTATATGTGTCTAAATATCATAGGTGATAAGATTAATTCCACTTCTAAAAGATTGCTTTGGACAGCCTAAGACATGAAACAGAAGCATATTTAATGTCACTAACCCTAGAGACAGGGCATTCAATACAATTCATTAAGCATAATTGAAAAAGAAATCCTACAATGAAAACGTAACAAGAAACATTGTGTAAATTAACTTTTTGAAGTATATTCTTCCCTCAGTGCACATAGTCAGCTCTCATTAATTTTAATGGACATAACTTGCTCATATATCAGCTGAAGAATTTCACCTGCTTCTTGTAAAACTGGCTGCATAAAGAAAAATGTGCCCACAAAGAAAAATGGACATTGTTGCTAAGATTGCCTAAATAATGAAGTCTAAAGGCATTATAGTTAATTAAATCTAAGTTGTTGCATAGACTCATAAATGAGGAATTATGAAATTAAGCAAATTGTTTTTTAAAAAAAGAAAGCACCTGGGAAAATAACGCTGAGGTCAGGCCACATGTATTGTTGACTGCTTTTCCACTCAAGATATAATTCTCCTACCAATATGAACTGTGAGTTTGAGGGTAGAGATAGTGTCTTACTCTCCAGCACTACACACAGCATCTACCTACTGGCGCTCTGTAGATAGTCGAATTGAAATGGACTGACTATTCATTGTTTCCTAAATTCTCTCCAAAGTTTCACAACTCCGGGCCTCAGCTCATACTGATCCCTCTGTCTAGAACATCCTCTTATATGCCCAACCCTAATCTTCAATTGCCAAATCCCCAGCCAAGCCACAAAAGCTCTATCAAACGCTAGGAAGTTTTTCCTGACACTCCCAAATGAAGATTGTTGGATCAGCATAATCTCATAATGCTGTTACATTCTTAAAACTTACTGAAGACCCCAAAAGGGTTTTATTTATATTAATCATACCTATCAAAATTTAAGAAGTTAAAATGGAAAAATAATTTAAGTATCTATTAATTTACTAAAATAACAATATACTCATTTCATATTGGCATAAATAACATTTTTATAAAAATAAATCCATAATTTCTCCTCAAATGTGAACAGACTGATATTATTTAGCATTTTGTGAATCTTTTTCTTTTTTTTTTTTTTTTTTTTGGTTGAGATGATGTCTCTCTCTGTAGCCCAGTCTAGAGTGCAGTGGCACAATATGGGCTCACTGCAACCTCTGCCTCCGGGTTCAAGTGATTCTCCTGCCTCAGCCTCCCGAGTAGCTGGGATTACAAGCATGCACCGCCACGTCCAGCTAATTTTTTATTTTTAGTAGAGACAGAGTTTCACCATGTTGGCCAGGCTGGTCTCTAACTCCTGCCCTCAAGTGATCTGCCTGCCTCAGCCTCCCAAAGTGCTGGGATTACAGGCATAAGCCACCGCACCTGGCCAGATCTCTTTAATTTCTGGCTTAAAACAGAACACTAGATTCTCATATCCATTTCTGCACTCGATATGTTGCAATAAATTGTTGGGTTGAAACATTTGAAGAAAAACTGGCCCACATGACACGTAGTTGGAAAAGAAAGGAGTATTTTCAGTTAGTTGTGGGTGTTCTTGATATTACGTCGAAATTCTACAAATGGTAATTTCTTAAATGTTAGTTGCAATATGAAATCTGAAACAATATTAATGAACTTTGTATATTTTGTTACATTATATTATTGTTCTATTTTGTATTTTGAATAAATGTTTTTACTTATGCATGGTTCACAATATTATGCATCTGGTTTTTTTTTTTGAAACACTTCAGATGATTCCAATGTGCAGCCATATTTGAAAATTATTGCTCTAGAATTTGTGATCACAGCCATAAAGAATTAGAATGTGTTTCTCTTACTTCCACTATCCCTGGCCATAATAATATCTCCTCTCTGTTATTCTGGATGTGACACAGAGAGAGAGAGAGAGAGAGAGAGAGGGAGAGAGAATTTGAAGATTAGGAGAAGGAGGAAAACCAGATAAAGCTAGGAAACATATGTGGATCGTAACATATCTGTTATTTTGTGAGTGCCTAGTGTGCACTATACACACACAGAAATGCATTTTTTTCCAGAACCATGTAAGATTATATTGTAATGCCTCCTTACTTTGCAAAGCCACATACTTTCATGTATGTTTCTTAGAAACAATGACTACACACCTATTCGAATGGCTAAAATCCAAAACACTGACAATACCAAATGCTGATGAGTACGTGGAGCAACAGAAACTCTCATTCATTATTCCTGGAAGTGCAAAATGGAAAAGACACTTTGGAAAATCATTTGCCAGTTTCTTACAACACTGAATATACTTTTATCATGTGATCTAGCAATCACGCTCCTTGATATTTACCCAAATGAGTTAAAAACTTTTATGTCCACATAAAAACCAGGACATTAATGTTTATGGCAACTTTATTCACAATAGCCAAAACTTCGAAGCAAGCAAGATGTCCTTCAGTAGGTGAATATGTAAATAAACTGTTGTACATTCAGGCAATGGAATATTATTTAACAGTAAAAATAAATGAGCTCTCAAGCCACAAAAAGATACAGAGGAACCTTAAATCCACATTGCTGTCATTGAAAGAATCCAATCCAAAAAGGCTAACATACTGTATGATTCCAACAATATAACATTCTGAAAGAGGCAAAACTATGGAGACAGTAAAAAGATGAGTGGTTACCAGGGGTTGGGAGGAAGAAGGCAAAAATAAGCAACGCATATAGGATTTTTAGGGCCTATGGCAGTGAATACATGTCATTACACATTTGTCAAAACTCATAGAATGTACAACACCGAGAGTGAACCCTAATGTAAACTATGAGCTTTGGGTGACAATGATATGTCAATGCAGGTTCGTTGTTTGTAAGAAATGTGCCACTGTGGTGCAAGATGTCAATAGTGGGGGAGGCTGTACATATGTGAGGACAGGGGTATGTGTCCTATCTGCTCAATTGCACTGTGAAACTAAAACTAAAAGTTTATTAATTAGAAAACAAGGGCAAGGGCATTCTTTTACAAGCACAGTTTAATTATCAAAATCAAGAACTTACTATTTATGTGACTATTATCTAATCTACGGAATTTAGTCAAATTTCACTAATTATTACACTAATGTCCTTGATAGCAAAAGGAAGAAAATGTCTTTTTTTTCTGATCCAGAATTATATGTTGCATTTAGTTGTCATGTCTCTTTATCACCTTATAATTCCTCAATCTTTCTTTGTCTTTCATTACCTCGACAATCAAGGTACACAAGCCCTTAGTTTGGGTTTATCTGATGTTTCCTCATAAATAGATTTAGGTTTTGCATTTTTGGAAGGATTAGCACAGAAATAAAGTGTTGTGTCCTTTTCAGAGCATAAGAAGAAGCACATGATATCTCTGTCTCATTACTAGTGGCATTTACTTTGATCACTTACTTAAGGTGATTTCTGCCATGTTTCCTCAGTGTAAATCTTTTTTCCCTTTGTAATTAATAAATACCTTCTGGAGACCTACTTTGATGTGATGTAAATGTCCTATTTTTCATCAAATCTTCAACCACTAGTTTCTTTCTTGGTTCTTGGCTAAAATTATTGTTACTACAGTGGCTGCCAACTGGTGATGTGTCTACTTTTTAATTCCTTTCAGGTTCTCCCTTCTCTTTCAGCAACATCAAATATTTCTGTTATTCTGGGAGTGACATAACACTAACTAAGCAGCAACATTGCTTAACTGCATTCTCAGAAGTGATCAGATTCTAATCAGTCTAATTAGGTTTGTGTCATTCAGTACATTCTAGGGCATTGCTAATGGGGCTGCCATCAAGCAGATACCTGAAAAATCCCTGGTTGGCATATCTCTTCTAGGCTCACTGAAGATTTCCAACTGTTGTTTAGCAGAGGTAAGAACACTAAAAACTCCTTGAATTTTCCTGAGTTTTAAGATCCTTGACCCAGAAAAAGAGTGGATTCCTGGGGTCCTTGAAAAGGTTATTGGAGGCCAGGCACAGTGGCTCACACCTGTAATCCTAGCGCTTTGGGAGGCTGAGGCGGGTGGATCACGAGGTCAAGAGTTCAAGACCAGCCTGGCCAAGATGGTGAAACCCCGTATCAACTAAAAATACAAAAATTAGCCAGGCGCAGTGGCAGGCGCCTGTAATCCCAGCTACTTGGGAAGCTGAGGCAGGAGAATCACTTGAACCCGGGTGGCAGAGGTTGCAGTGAGCCAAGATCACACCACTGCACTCCAGCCTGGGTGACAAAGTGAGACTCCATCTCAAAAAAAAAAAAAAAAAAAAGTAATTGGAAAGTCTTTAGACCAGCCATAACTGTCATTTCAAAGTTTCGAACTAGGAATCATAGAACCAAATCACCTCATTGAATTCAGAGGATTTAGCTTCAGAATAAACTGAGTTTTTCTCCTATCATATGCATTCTTCCTTTAAGCCTATGCAGTGGAATTTTTAAACTTCAGAGAATGTATTTTTCAGTTCTAGAATTCCCATTTGATACCTTTTTATAATATCTATTTTCCTATTAAGAATTATTACCTTTTAGGGGGATGGAGCCAAGATGGCCGAATAGGAACAGCTCCGGTCTCCAGCTCCAAGCCTGAGCGACACAGAAGACAGGTGATTTCTGCATTTCTGCTTGAGGTACCCGTTTCATCTCACTAGGGAGTGCCAAACAGTGGGTGCAGGACAGTAGGTGAAGTGCACTGTGCGCGAGCCGAAGCAGGGTGAGGCATTGCCTCACGCGGGAAGCACAAGGGGTCAGGGAGTTCCCTTTCCTAGTCAAAGAAAGGGGAAACAGACGGCACCTGGAATATCGGGTCAGTCCCACCCTAATACTGCGCTTTTCCAACGGGCCTGGAAAACGGCACACTAGGAGATTGTGTCCCGCACCTGGCTCGGAGGGTCCTATGCCCACGGAGTCTCGCTGATTGCTAGCACAGCAGTCTGAAATCAAGCTGCAAGGCAGCAGCGAGGCTGGGGGAGGGGCGCCCCCCATTGCCCAGGCTTGCTTAGGTAAACAAAGCAGCCAGGAAGCTCAAACTGGGTGGAGCCCACCACAGCTCAAGGAGGCCTGCCTGCCTCTGTAGGCTCCACCTCTGGGGGCAGGGCACAGACAAACAAAAAGTCAGCAGGAACCTCCACAGACTTAAATGTCCCTGTCTGACTGACAGCTTTGAAGAGAGTAGTGGTTCTCCCAGCATGCAGCTGGAGATCTGAGAACAGACAGACTGCCTCCTCAAGTGGGTCCCTCACCCCCGAGCAGCCTAACTGGGAAGCACCCCCCCAGTAGGGACAGACTGACACCTCACTCGGCCAGGTACTCCTCTGAGACAAAACTTCCAGAAGAACTATCAGACAGCGGAATTTGTGGTCTCACGAAAATCTGCTTTTCTGCAGCCACCGCTGCTGACACCCAGCCAAACAGGGTCTGGAGTGGACCTCTAGTAAACTCCAACAGACCTGTAGCTGAGGGTCCTGTCTGGTAGAAGGAAAACTAACAAACAGAAAGGACATCCACACCAAAAACCCATCTGTACATCACCATCATCAAAGACCAAAAGTAGATAAAACCACAAAGATGGGGAAAAAACAGAGCAGAAAAACTGGAGACTCTAAAAAGCAGAGCACCTCTGTTCCTGCAAAGGAACGCAGTTCCTCACCAGCAACGGAACAAAGCTGGATGGAGGATGACTTTGACGAGTTGAGAGAAGAAGGCTTCAGACGATCAAACTACTCTGAGTTACGGGAGGAAATTCAAAACAATAGCAAAGAAGTTAAAAACTTTGAAAAAAAATTAGAAGAATGGATAACTAGAATAACCAATGGACAGAAGGGCTTAAAGGAGCTGATGGAGCTGAAAGCCAAGTATAGAGAACTATGCAAAGATTGCAGAAGCCTCAGTAGCAGATGCGATCAACTGGAAGAAAGGGTATTGCTGATGGAAGATGAAATGAATGAAATGAAGCGAGAAGGGAAGTTTAGAGAAAAAAGAATAAAAAGAAATGAACAAAGCCTCCAAGAAATTTGGGACTATGTGAAAAGACCAAACCTACGTCTGCTTGGTGTACCTGAAAATGACGGGGAGAATGGAACCAAGTTGGAAAACACTCTGCAAGATATTATCCAGGAGAACTTCCCCAATCTAGCAAGGCAGGCCAACATTCAGATTCAGGAAATACAGAGAAGGCCACAAAGATACTCCTCGAGAAGAGCAACTCCAAGACACATAATTGTCAGATTCACCAAAGTTGAAATGAAGGAAAAAATGTTAAGGGCAGCCAGAGAGAAAGGTCGGGTTACCCACAAAGGGAAGCCCATCAGACTAACAGCTGATCTCTCGGCAGAAACTCTACAAGCCAGAAGAGAATGGGGGCCGATATTCAACATTCTTAAAGAAAAGAATTTTCAACCCAGAATTTCATATCCAGCCAAACTAAGCTTCATAAGTGAAGGAGAAATAAAATACTTTACAGACAAGCAAACGCTGAGTGATTTCGTCACCAACAGGCCTGCCCTAAAAGAGCTCCTGAAGGAAGCACTAAACATGGAAAGGAACAACCGGTACCAGCCACTGCAAAAACAGGCCAAATTGTAAAGACCATCGGGGCTAGGAAGAAACTATAGCAACTAATGAGCAAAATAACCAACTAACATCATAATGACAGGATCAGATTCACACATAACAATATTAACTTTAAATGTAAATGGGCTAAATGCTCCAATTAAAAGACACAGACTGGCAAACTGGATAAGGAGTCAGGACCCATCAGTGTGCTGTATTCAGGAAACCCATCTCACATGCAGAGACACACATAGACTCAAAATAAAGAGATGGAGGAAGATCTGTCAAGCAACTGGAAAACAAAAAAAGGCAGGGGTTGCAATCCTAGTCTCTGATAAAATAGACTTTAAACCAACAAAGATCAAAAGAGACAAAGAAGGCCATTACATAATGGTAAAGGGATCAATTCAACAAGAAGAGCTAACTATCCTAAATATATATGCACCCAACACAGGAGCACCCAGATTCATAAAGGAACTCCTGAGGGACCTACAAAGGGACTTAAACTCCCACACAATACTAATGGGAGATTATAACACCCCACTGTCAACATTAGACAGATCAATGAGACAGAAAGTTAACAAGGATATCCAGGAATTGAACTCAGCTCTACACAAAGTGGAACTAATAGAACTCTCCACCCCAAATCAACAGAATATACATTTTTTTCAGCACCACACCACACCTATTCCAAAATTGACCACATAGTTGGAAGTAAAGCTCTCCTCAGCAAATGTAAAACAACAGAAATTATAACAAACTGTCTCTCAGACCACAGTGCAATCAAACTAGAAATCAGGATTAAGAAAGTCACTCAAAACCGCTCAACTACATGGAAACTGAACAACCTGCTCCTGAATGACTATTGGGTACATAATGAAATGAAGGCAGAAATAAAGATGTTCTTTGAAACCAACGAGAACAAAGACACAACATACCAGAATCTCTGGGACACGTTCAAAGCAGTGTGTAGAGGGAAATTTATAGCACTAAATGCCCCACAAGAGAAAGCAGGAAAGATCCAAAATTGACACCCTAACATCACAATTAAAAGAACTAGAAAAGCAAGAGCAAACACATTCAAAAGCTAGCAGAAGGCTAGAAATAACTAAAATCAGAGCAGAACTGAAGGAAATAGAGACACAAAAAACTCTTCAAAAAATTAATGAATGCAGGAGCTGGTTTTTTGAAAAAAGATCAACAAAATTGATAGACCGCTAGCAAGACTAATAAAGAAGAAAAGAGAGAAGAATCAAATAGATGCAATAAAAAATGAAAAAGGGGATATCACCACCGATCCCACAGAAATACAATCTACCATCAGAGAATACTACAAACACCTCTATGCAAATAAACTAGAAAATCTAGAAGAAATGGATAAATTCCTCGACAAATGCACCCTCCCAAGACTAAATCAGGAAGTAGTTGAATCTCTGAATAGACCAATAACAGGTTCTGAAATTGTGGCAATAATCAATAGCTTACCAACCAAAAAGAGTCCAGGACCTGATGGATTCACAGCCGAATTCTACCAGAGGTACAAGGAGGAACTGGTACCATTCCTTCTGAAATTATTCCAATCGATAGAAAAAGAGGGAATCCTCCCTAACACATTTTATGAAGCCAGCATCGTCCTGACACCAAAGCCTGGCAGAGACATAGCCAAAAAAGAGAATTTCAGACCAATATCCTTGATGAACATTGATGCAAAAATCCTCAATAAAATACTGGCAAATCAAATACAGCAGCACATCAAAAAGCTTATCCACCATAATCAAGTGGGCTTCATCCCTGGGATGCAAGTCTGGTTCAACATACACAAATCAATAAATGTAATCCAGCATATAAACAGAACCAAAGACAAAAACCACATGATTATCTCAATAGATGCAGAAAAGGCCTTTGACAAAATTCAACAACCCTTCATGCTAAAAACTCTCAATAAATTAGGTATTGATGGGACGTATCTCAAAATAATAAGAGCTATCTACGACAAACCCACAGCCAATATCATACTGAATGGGCAAAAACTGGAAGCATTCCCTCTGAAAACTGGCACAAGACAGGGATGCCCTCTCTCACTGCTCCTATTCAACATAGTGCTGGAAGTTCTGGCCAGAGCAATCAGGCAGGAGAAGGAAATAAAGGGTATTCCATTAGGAAAAGAGGAAGTCAAATTGTCCATGTTTGCAGATGACATGATTGTATATCTAGAAAACCCCATTGTCTCAGCCCAAAATCTCCTGAAGCTGATTAGCAACTTCAGCAAAGTCTCAGGATACAAAATCAATGTACAAAAATCACAAGCATTCTTGTATACCCGTCACAAACAGAGAGCCAAATCATGAGTGAACTCCCATTCACAATTGCTTCAAAGAGAATAAAATACCTAGGAATCCAACTTACAAGGGATGTGAAGGACCTCTTCAAGGAGAACTACAAACCACCGCTCAATGAAATAAAAGAGGATGCAAACAAATGGAAGAACATTCCATGCTCATGGGTTGGAAGAATCAATATCGTGAAAATGGCCATACTGCCCAAGGTAATTTATAGATTCAATGCCATCCCTGTCAAGCTACCAATGACTTTCTTCACAGAATTGGAAAAAACTAATTTAAAGTTCATATGGAACCAAAAAAGAGCCCGCATCGCCAAGTCAATCCGAAGCCAAAAGAACAAAGCTGGAGGCATCACGCTACCTGACTTCAAACTATACTACAAGGCTACAGTAACCAAAACAGCATGGTACTGGTACCACAACAGAGACATAGATCAGTGGAACAGAACAGAGTCCTCAGAAATGATGCCGCATATCTACAACTATCTGATCTTTGACAAGCCTGACAAAAACAAGAAATGGGGAAAGGATTCCCTATTTAATAAATGGTGCTGGGAAAACTGGCTAGCCATATGTAGAAAGTTGAAACTGGATCCCTTCCTTACACCTTATACAAAAATTAATTCGACATGGATTAAAGACTTAAATATTAGACCTAAAACCATTAAAATCCTACAAGAAAACCTAGGCAATACCATTCAGGCCATAGGCATGGGCAAGGACTTCATGTGTAAAACACCAAAAGCAATGGCAACAAAAGCCAAAATTGACAAATGGGATCTCATTAAACTAAAGAGCTTCTGCACAGCAAAAGAAACTACCATCAGAGTGAACAGGCAACCTACAGAATGGGAGAAAATTTTTGCAACCTACTCATCTGACAAAGGGCTAATATCCAGAATCTACAAGGCTCATGTCTTTCAAGCATGCCTTCTGTTGGGCTCCCTTGGCTCCTTGTCTATACTCTGTAGCAATTACATCATCACACTGTACTAACTGAATAGTTCTGTGCCAAACTTCTTGAAATGGCAAGTCACTTTCATTTATCTATATCCAGCATTTAGCCCATTGCCTGATTATTTCTGGGTGTGTCTTTTAGGAATGCTTTCCACTAAAAGTAACAGAAAGCCAACAGAGTCTTAAACAAATAGAGGTTTGTAATTCTCATATAAGACGTCTTGAGGCAAGTGGCTACTGGTGGGGTTTCATTAGCTCAACAATGTCAAGGCTGGCTTCTCTGTGACTCTCTTGGCCTTTCTTTCATACCTGGGGGGCATCATGGTTGCAAGATAGTGGTTGCAGCTCTACACATCACAGTTACAGGAAGGAGGAGGAAGGTAGTTGTACAAATTGTGCATATGCTGTTTAATCAGTAAAGCAAATTTTTTCAGAATTCTCCGGCAAACTTCCACTAAGAGGTGCCATTTGCCAGAAGTGGGCCACATGGCCACCACTAGCTACAAGGGGGGCTGGGAAAGAAGAGGATGGGATTGGTGTAATTCACCTAGAACAGGATTGGTGTGATTAAGTTAGAACGTTAGATCAATCATGACCCATGGCCTCAGGTGGCACATCATTGCTGTGAATAAACTTGCAGTTCAATTGGCAAAAAAAGTGGAAAAGAATGAGTATACAATTATCAGCTCTGCCACAGTAGGTATTCTATACACTTTATAAGTATAAATGAGTGAATAAACAAATGCATGAAGCATGAAGAAGTAAATATTAATCTTTGCAATAAGGACAGGTAGATAGTTCTTATAATTGATTAGGGTAGAAAAGCTAAGAGTAAATACAGACGCAGAGTGATACAAATAAAAGAAAACTCAACTCTACAACTTTAAGGCAAAACAAAACAAATAAAGGACATAATTTATGAGTCCCTATGTAGCTTCCTTCACTGACAGAAGCATTGGGCAGCTCCAGGCTTATATCCTCACAGGTTCAAGTTCAGGGGAAAGAAAGCATCACAGGAGCCACGAAGAAAGGCATAAGTTTACAGTCAGGCTACAGTCACATGGCTACCCTGAATCCAGGGGTCAGGACTAGTCACAGCCAAGACTCACAGACCAAGTAGGAGAAAGGTGGAGAGAAAACAGGAGCTATCATCAGAAGAAAGGATGGATTGGATGATCGGCAGGCAAAAAGAATAGATGCCACCTCAAACAGAACCCACAAATGAGGACCAGGCATTCAGAAATGAGCATGAGAAGTTAGCAAGGCAGGTGTATGGGTTCAGAGTCAACACAATTTGATGTCACTGCCCTCCATGTAACACTCCCGCATCACTTAGTAGAGGAGCTGGCAGCACCTGGAACACATCATCTCAGCTTATCTTTCCTTGGGTGGTTACCTTTACAAAGCAGCAGTAAGAGGACAGATTAAATTAATCCTTCTCAACTTTTCATCAGAATATCCCCTACAGCCATAAAGGGTGAGCACTCTGGATTTTGGGGCAGAAGGGTGGTGAAATAGAAGGCTGGCAGAATATTTTGGAGCTGTCTGCTGCAAAATTAAAATTTATTTGAAGTCTTGTGCTTTTTACTTAAGATGTTTAACTTTGAATTTTATTCCATAGAATATCCATGTTATTTTTCAAGTGGTTTAAATTACTAATCACTTAATAGTTTCTCAAGTTTTTTTTTCCAAATAAAATTGACACTCCTAAATGACATACCATTTCATTCACTTTGGCACACAGCTATTTACCACTGGACTATACATACTGCAGTTCAAGAAGCATGGGATTAAGAAACTCTGCACATTGTTTCTAGCCTGTTATTCTCAGGTAGCTCTCGTTAGCCATAAATGTTAAATTAAAGCTCTCATTAGCCATAAATGTTAACACAGATGGTCCCCAAGTTAGGATTTTTCAACTTTAAGATGGTGTGAAAGCGACAGGCATTCAGTACACCCCTCAACTTATCCAGATAAACCCATGGTAGGTCAAGGAACATCTGTAAAACTGCCATCTTTGAGTACCTACCACATTCAAAGCAAATTTATATATTTTCTCATTTAATTTTCCCAATAATTCTGAAAAGCAAATATCATCCCCAAACACACGAGGAAGGTGAAAGTCACAGAAATTCACGAAGTCACTGAGAGTTAGACATTTAGATAATAGAATAGAAACTCAGGACTCTGGCTCTAAAGCCTGTGTCTCATCCATGCCTTTCTTCCTCTCCTTTCAAATTGCTTCTTTACGCTTGAGGAACATCAACCTTGAATAAGAAACAATCTACAAATTTAAGCAGAATACAGAATAACTAATAATGCATTATCCTACACACACTGAGGCCTCCTGCACTAAGGCAGTGTGGAATAGTGTAGTAGACCTGGAATCAGGAGTTCTAGGTTCTCTTGTCAACCCCACCTATAGCAAACTGTGGGGCTTTGGAAAAATATGTCTCTGGACCTGAGGCTCTTGATCTGCAAAATAAGAGTGAGACCTGGTCATTTTTGCAGTCATATTCAGCTCCAAAGTGCTAACCTTTCAACATCAATTCCTCAAGATTCAGCAGTCTAAGTGCAGACTAACCAAGTCTTATATGCCTATTAAATGTAATATGCCCTCCAAAAGAGACTAGAAAGATTTAATTATAGACACACTCTCAAAAACGGTATCAGATTAATGCTAACTCCAACCCCAACTTCTGAGAAAATAATCATAACAGCACTAGGATGATAACAACTACTTATTGATTGTTAATCACATCCCAGTTACTGTTCTAATGTAAGTAGTACCTCCTTTAACCTTTGTAACAACCCTACACAAAGTAGATCCCATTATCATTCCCATTTTACAGGTGAAGAAACTAAAGTATGGTACAATTTAAGTAACTGCCCAAGATCACATAATTAATGGCAAACTCAGCCATTAATTATGTATAATGTAATTATGTGTAATGGCAAACCCAGCAGTCAGACTCTGCAGTCTGAAGCGAGATGATCATGAAACAACTGTCTCCCTCCTGACCAGGCTGTTCTCATTGAGAAATGTGCACGTGAAAAGCTTCCTGGAGACAAAAGATCTTATCATTAATGCTGCACCATAGATTGATTTAAAACACAGAGTGTTGTATTATGCCAGCAGATGCATGCCAGAGATATGACAATGTCCATTAATGTCTAATTGGCTTTGTTAATCTTGCTGGAGTCTGTGGAGATTGCAATGGTGAGATCTGAGAGAATAACTGAGCTGGTGGGAAGGAGTCTGGTTGCAGTTAGGAGGCAGGCACCTGATACACAAGGATTCCCTGCATCATAACCACATGAAGACTGATGGGAAAGTAAATTACCATTAGTATTCATCAGCACCAGTCAGGCATGCCTAATGATTGGCTTTCAGGTTAAGTAGAGAATACTAAACTTCAGACTGGCTAGCCATATGTAGAAAGCTAAAACTGGATCCCTTCCTTACACCTTATACAAAAATTAATTCAAGATGGATTAAAGACTTACATGTTAGACCTAAAACCATAAAAACCCTAGAAGAAAAGCTAGGCAATACTATTCAGAACATAGGCATGGGCAAGGACTTCATGTCTAAAACACCAAAAGCAATGGCAACAAAAGCCAAAATTGACAAATGGGATCTAATTAAACTAAAGAGCTTCTGTACAGCAAAAGAAACTACCACCAGAGTGAACAGGCAACCTACAAAATGGGAGAAAATTTTCACAACCTACTCATCTGACAAAGGGCTAATATCCAGAATCTACAATGAACTCAAACAAACTTACAAGAAAAAAACAAACAACCCCATCAAAAAGTGGGCGAAGGACATGAACAGACACTTCTCAAAAGAAGACATTTATGCAGCCAAAAAACACATGAAGAAATGCTCATCATCACTGGCCATCAGAGAAATGCAAATCAAAACCACAGTGAGATACCATCTCACACCAGTTAGAATGGCCATCATTAAAAAGTCAGGAAACAACAGGTGCTGGAGAGGATGTGGAGAAATAGGAACACTTTTACACTGTTGGTGGGACTGTAAACTAGTTCAACCATTGTGGAAGTCAGTGTGGCGATTCCTCAGGGATCTAGAACTAGAAATACCATTTGACCCAGCCATCCCATTACTGGGTATATACCCAAAGGACTATAAATCATGCTGCTATAAAGACACATGCACACGTATGTTTACTGGGGCACTATTCACAATAGCAAAGACTTGGAACCAACCCAAATGTCCAACAACGATAGACTGGATTAAGAAAATGTGGCACATATACACCATGGAATACTATGCAGCCATAAAAAAATGATGAGTTCATGTCCTTTGTGGGGACATGGATGAAACTGGAAACCATCATTCTCAGTAAACTATCTCAAGGACAAAAAACCAAACACCACATGTTCTCACTCACAGGTGGGAATTGAACAATGAGAACTCATGGACACAGGAAGGGGAACATCACACTCCGGGGACTGTTGTGGGGTGGGGGGAGGGGGGAGGGACAGCATTAGGAGATATACCTAATGCTAAATGACGAGTTAATGGGTGCAGCAAACCAACATGGCACATGGATACATATGTAACAAACCTGCACATTGTGCACATGTACCCTAAAACCTAAAGTATAAAAAAAAAGAATAAATCGCACTTAAAATTAAAAAAAGAAGAGAGAATACTAAACTTACTCAATAATATTCATTCAGTAGTTGTATTCACCTGTTTTTACACTGCTGTAAGAAACTGCCCAAGACTGGGTAATTCATAAAGGAAAGAGGTTTAATTGACTCACAGTTCCACATGGCTGGGAAGGCCCCAGGAAACTTACAACCATAGCAGAAGGCAAAGGGGAAGGAAGGCATGTCTTACATGGCAGCAGGCAAGAGAGAGAAAGAAAGAGAGAAGGGGGGGAAGAGCCCCACACTTATCAAATAATCAGATTTTGTGAGAACTCTTATCATGAGAACAGCAAGGGTAAAATCTGCTGCCATGATCCAATTATCTCCCACCAGGTCCCTCCATTAACATGTGGGGATTACAACTCAAGTTGAGACTTGGGTGGGGACACAGGGCCAAACCATATCAGTAATGCTTTGCGAGCTCAGTTGAGTAATGCATTTTTTCATGGAGACTGTTTTGGGACAGTGTTCTATGGAATACATTTTGGAAAATTCTGCTCCATAGAATATAGCAAGCTTTGGCCAGTGGACCACCCAAAAATGAACAAGTGCAATAAAGAGTTCTTAGCTTTCTATGCTACTCATCCAGGAGGCCCTGGTGCCCCAGACAGCTGAAGCATTTAAGAGAAAGTAGATTCTCATGTTTGTTGAACCTCACTCAAATCAAGGGCAAGACCGAAATGTCTCCATCAATATGCAAAACTTTTTACTTTTAATCGGACATTTATTATAGATAAGACATTCTGATAGGCACTTTACATACCTTAAATTGTTTAAAGTTTAAGCATCTTTATCATTTTTAGATGTATAAAAGATAATTTTTAAAAATAGAACACTTGCTGGTAACCAACTTAGTGTTAAGATTATTTTCTTAAATTCAACTAGTTGATTAAAATTAGGTGGAGGGAATGAGGGATTGACATGAGGTGACGTCTTTTAATGTATCTACTTAATAGAATTGAAAGATCCCAACAGGTTCTTCCTGCTCGATACACAAACAAAGACTACAGCATTGCAGTAGAGTTTAATTGACACGAGGCTGGCCATGCCAGAGGGGACAGTTACTACTCAAATCAGTCTCATCTTAGGTTAGGGGTTTTCCAAAGGTAGTATGGGGGAAGAGGTGGAGGTGGCTAGGCAATGGATACTTACTGCTGATTGGTTGGGGTTGCAATGATAGGGATATAGGAAATTATCCTCCTGCTGGCTGAAGTGCTTCTGGGTGGAGACACAGGAGTGGTTGGCAGGTCCAGGTAGAGCCATCATTGGTGTCAGACATGCAAAAAACCTGAAAAGTTATCTCCAAAGGGCAATCTTAGGTTTTACAATAATGATGTTATCTGCAGAAGTAACTGAGAAAGTTGCATATCTTGTGATCTCCAGAAAAAATGGCTGGCAATGCTCATATGTTAGCAGAATCCAGGCTTCTCTATCTTCCTAGCCTGGTGGTCTCATTAAGCTTTACAAAGATAGCTGTGTTTGGGGGAAGGGCTATTATCATATAAACTACAAATGTCTCCCAAAGCTAGCCCAGCCTGTGCCCAGGAAAAATTAAGTCAGCTTGAAGGCTAAAGGCAAGAGGGGCTTGTCTAGATCAGATATCCTCCACTGTCATCATTTTCTTACTGTTATAATTTTTGCAAAGATGGTTTCTGAATTGTCACAAACATCCTACCCAAGTTAAAGAACTTGCTATTTTCTATTTTTATCTTTCTTTTAAAAAATAATTTCAGATTTTGATTCAAAGATAGAGCTCATTTTTGCCACTGAATTCTCTAAGAATTTCTATCAAAGAGGAAGTCTTGATTAGATCAATGAATCTCAGATATTTATAGTCCTTGGAAGAAACAGGTTACCAAAAAAAGAGGGAAAATGAAAGATGGTTCCGTTAAGAAATTAACAAAGAAGGAAGATACGTCCCAACCACAAGAAGCAAATGGAAGGAAACGGCTGGCTTCAGAACGTTAATATCATCACTGCAAATTAGTTTTCATATAAGTAATTAATCAACTTTTGTCACTTTTTGCGATTCATTGTGAACATTCTGCATGAGGTCCGTCCTTCACTGTGCTACTTCAAGTTTAAAAGCCTGAGGCTTTTAGAACTTGCCTTATGACATTGTCAAGGCCCTTTTTATAGACTAATTAACATGCCAAAAATTTCAAGCCGACAAAAGATACGATGGTACCATTTTTCAGTTTTCAAGAAGTTTTTCATGCCCACTTCAAGCACTTCTTACATTTCTGGTCCTCTCTGCTCAGATACCAATCTCACTGGAGAGACTGGCTTTAAGTTTCATGGAAGGCCTCACCCTTCCTGTTCACTCAGTGGGACCATTCATGGGAGGAAATAATGACATCACATCATGCAAGCTTCTCTATATGTAACCTCTCCTAATACAGCCTTTTTGATGGAATTTTTAGGATCCACGGTCACCGAGATTAAGCTACATACTCTAAGCTAAGGACCACACTGGACTGGAGCAAATATAACATATATCAGCATGGATTGCCTTGGTACCAGAGTCCCTAACAAGCCCACATGCTGCCAGTCACACTGTCCACACAGAATCTTGGGGGATCTGGAACACTCCATCCTGGCTTTAAGTTACCACCACTACCAAACTACTGCCCTTTTCTATTAAGGCTTAAATTTCCAATATAGCAATACAGAAGAATCTATATTCACAAGCATTAACTTCTGTTTAAAGGGATGTTTACGAACAACAGGATTTCTTGTTTCTTGAACCTAACTTAGCAGCACGATGAGTCCTCACCCAGGGGAGAAATTTTATATACAATTTATTAGTAGTTCTATTACATATGTAAATGTGCCCATTACAGAATATAAAGAGAAACAGAAAGGAGTAAAAATAATCACTCATAAATACCAATATTAACAATTTAAATAGGCTTCTTTTCACCTTTTTTCTCCTATAACTTGTATTATAGGAAAATGAAAGTAGTTGAAACTATAAGTGAATTTTGGCCAAATATTTTTCCTAAATTAAGCCAGCCAAAAAATGCTCTCCCCCAAGTCCTCTGAGATCTAATGCTGGACGAGAGGTACTGCGCCCCACCACCAACCACCCACATGGAAGCAGGACTCAGGACATCATGAGCTGTACATTTCTTATTTTGCTCACAGTCAAGCTGCGCAGACAGAAGGGGTGAGGATTATTAATCAGAGAAAGTGAGATGAACTACCAGCTCTCTCTCCTCTGCTCCTCAAAGAATTCCTTCACTTCCTCTGCCTGTTTCCTGTCCTCACCCAGGGTGGCCCATGTTCTCCCATGGCGCTCTCCTCTGCTGCTCTGCTGCTCTCCTGAAGGGCAGCCCAGAGCGTCCTGGTGCCCACAGCATCTGGTGCTGCTTCAAAGCCAATCACTAAACCAGCCAACTCTCTGCCCTTGTGGTTTGCCCAGGCGAATCTTCCAAGGCCACTCGTGTCAAATTGGAAGCTCTGGGAACCTCTATGCAAATGAATTCTAAAATCCTCCCTACCTTTACAGCAATCTCACAGAGATTTATCTTGTCACAAAGAGGAAAACATAAACCTTTCTGCCGCCACTGAGGTACTCCAAGTGTGACTGCCTTTACTGCAACTCTCCAAGAGTGAATTCTGCATGAAAAATAAAATTTCGGTCTTAACATCAGCTTTACTGTGAAACGGGTTGGAATTCTTCAAGAGACTAATTTATAAATGAATTCCGAGAATCTGAACAAGCAGTATCTGAAAGGGAAAACTTAAAGGATACATAAATAGGTGAAAATACGTTCAACCTCATTAACAATCAAAGGTATGCTAAACAACACATACAAGTTTTTGCTTATCTAACTAGAAATGATTTTTTTAAGTTGTATTTGATGTCAGTGTAGAATGTTGGGAAACTTGTTAGTCAGGTTTCCCCACATTCTACTGGTGGGAGATTGGTAAAAGCAAATTGGGGAATTTATATTAACAGTAGAAACTATGCATAATCTCTCAGTAAGCAATTCTACTTATGATCCTAAGGATAAAATTAGTAGTATGCAAGAAGATTTGATAATAGCAGAAACTGGAAAAATATACAAGAATAAGTAGTTATTAAATATGGTATCTTCACTTGACAGAATACCCTGCAGCCATTAACAAGGAGCTGGAGGAAGAGGTTTATACATGAGAAAAAGCTAGTTATGAAACAACACATACAATATAGCCCCAGTTTAGTGGAAATACATAGACCTAGAAAAGGGTTTAGAGAGGAGTCATCAGTGGTTATCTCAGAGTGGGGTGGACACAAGGCTAGCAGGATGGCATGCGGTTAAGAGTAAGGGGATTGAACATACTTGGATGCATATCCTAACTCTGCCACTCTGGGAACTGGTGCAATTTTCTCACAGACTCCTTATTTGTAAAATGGGGATAATGTGACTACTTAGGGCTTGTTAAAGGATTAAAAGAAATGGTGTTAATAAAGTACATAGCACAATATTTGGTATAAACAAAAAACTAACTTATAGATCTGCAGATTTTTTATCTGTAATTATCAATTTTCTATGATAAACACATATTTTATAATGAAAGTCATTTCAAAAAATGTAAACAAATATAGAATTCTAATTAATGATATACACATTTAAGTGATTAGAAGGGAAGTATACTAATGTTTGCAATTTACTTTGATTCTTTTTTTTTTTTTTGAGACAGAGTCTCGCTCTGTCAGCCAGGCTGGAGTGCAGTCGCACGATCTCAGCTCACTGCAACCTCCACCTCCTGGGCTCAAGCAATTCTCCTGCCTCAGCCTCCTGAGTAGCTGGGATTACAGGCGTGTGCCACCACGCCTGGCTAATTATTTTTTTTTTTAGTAGAGATGGGGTTTCACCATGTTGGCCAGGCCGGTCTCGAACTCCTGACCTCAGATGATCCACCTGCTTCAGCCTCCCAAAGCGCTGGGATTACAGGCGTGAGCCACCGTGCCCGGCCTGCAATTTACTTTGAAATACACCAAAGCATAAGATGGATTGATGGTGGGTATACAAAAGTTTACTGCAAAATTCTTTCAACTTTGTGGTATGTTTGAAAATATAAAATGTTGGTAAAAAGGAATATCACTTTAAATGTATTATCTTTTTTATTTATATAAGTAAGATGGCCAGGCACAGTGGTTCATCCCTGTAATCCCAGCACTTTGGGAGGCCGAGGCGGGTGCATTGCTTGAGGCCAGGAGTTCAAGACCAGACTAGGCGACATGGCGAAACCCCGTCTCTCTACTAAAAATAACAAGAAAGAAAGAAAGAGAGAAAGAGAGAGAGAGAGAAGGAGAGAGGGAGGGAGGGAGGAAGGAAGGAAGGAAGGAAGGAAGGAAGGAAAGAAGGAAGGGAAAAGGAAGGAAGGAAGGAAGGAAGGAAGGAAGGAAGGAAGGAAATAAATTAGCTGGCCTTGGTGGTACATGCCTGTAGTCCCAGCTACTGGGGAGGCTGAGGTGGGAGAATCACCTGAACCCAGGAGGTCAAGGCTTCAGTGAGCCAAGATCACACCACTGCACTCCAGCCTGAGCAACCAGAGTGAGACCCTATCTCAGGAAAAAAAAAAAAGGAAAAGATGTTCATTTTAACAGAGCATGAAATAAACACATAAAAAAAAAGTTGGTAATTTCTCTAACATACTCCTCACCAATTCCACTCTGCTGGAAAGGTATTTTTTTTTATCTTTCCACATTTTTATGCTCATAAATTTAAAGGAAATTGTTTTTTCATAATATTTTATCATTCATATTACTTGCAACCCCTGTTTTTTACATTTAGAAAAGTAGTTTTTGTTTAAAAAATAAAGAATGAGATCTACCTCTTACTAATGAACCTATAAGTAACAAATAAATTTTCTTTATAGATAAGATAGAAGAACATAGCTTTTTCCCATATGTGGTTTTTATTATTACTCAAAATTTTAGGAGCCTTCATAGCAAGAGATAACATACTTTGGTTTTTAAAATATTTTCATTATTGTTATATTAAAATACAACATAGCTTGGTGCCTGCGCATCCTACTGTGAGCTACCATTTATTACCATCTCCTCCCACGGGTTCCAAGTCCACTCACCTCTGTCTTCGGTGGCAGCATTGCTACCATTACACTTGAGGTCACTTTCTGCAGGCACCACTGTAGCCCAAGATAAAGATAAAAATGTGCCTGAGATTCACAGCCTCTGAATATGCAGGACCACAATTCCTATTCACATATGTACACTGAATGTAAAGAAAACAAAACAAAGTAACAACGGCGACAAAACTGTATGAATATAGCTTGTGTAAGGGGTTGTTATCTACCCCACAGAAGCAGACTGGACTCTACTCAAGATTTCCAAGGAAACTATCTTTTGTTAGTGCTTTGAAAATGTCCTCTCTGTCATTTTCTCTGCTTTTTCTTTATGAAACTCCTATTTTCTTAGGATACTGAACTTCCTAGATTAAGCCTCTAATTATCTTAGCTTTTCTCCCTTATTATCTATTTCTTTAATGTTACTTCTTCCTGGGTGTTTTCCTTGACTTCATCTTCTTGAATGATGAGCATTCTTAATTTCAACTATAATTTTTAATTTCTAAGTGCTTTTTGCTCTGACCAGACTGGTTTCATTAATTTGCATTCTTATTTTATGTCACTAAAGATATGAAATAGCAATACTTGATAGCATTTTTTCCATTCCTTGATTTGCCTCTGTTAACTCTTAGTGTCTTTTTATTATTATGTTTTGGGGCAGGAGTTGGTTTGTACCTTTACTTTTCATGTTGAAGGTTTTCCTTAAATATCTGGTTATTTTCTCCTATTTAAAAACAACACATTAAAATGCTGATTGGAAGCCCCACTCTATTGGTGGCATCTTAGTTCATTTTGTGCTGTTAGAACAAAATGCCACTGACTAACTTAGAGTGAACAGAAATGTATTCTCTCACAGTTTAGATGGCAGGGAAGTCCAAGATCAAGGCAGTGGCATCATGTGTGGGCCTTCTTACTGCATCCTTACATGAAAAAGGCAGAAGGGCAGGAGGGAACCAGCTCCCTCTGTCAAGGCCCTTTATCAGAGCACTAATCCCATTCATAAGGGAGGAGCCCTTGCAGTTTAATCATCTCTTAAAGGCTCACCTCTTAATACCATCACATTGGTAACACCTGGATTTTGGAGGAGACCCATTCAAACCACAGCAGTAGGGCTTGACAACTAGTGAATCTCACTGTAGAGCAATGAGCAGGCATCCAGCTCTTTCAGGTTTTTATTTGTAGGTGTGGTCAGTTCCTGAGATTCCTAAGGGAAGAATCCTCCAATCTCGTCCTTGGGATAGAAGGCTGGCTGCTAGTATGCTCAGCTTAGATGATGGAAAACCTCCTCATTAGATACAACATGTTTCTTATATTTCCCTGGTTTTCTATCCAGCACTGAATCACTTCTCTCCTCCGTGCTTGGTATCCACAACTCCAAAAACTGTTTCTGCAATTCCTCTAAGAAATGGATCTCTCAGCTCTCTTAGGGCACAGGAAAGGTAGTCATCTAACTTCTCAGAATGAAGGTGGGCATTGGCATCCAATTGCTCCTTAAACAAATAGTCCTCTTGTTCTCAGCCTCCTCTCTTCCAGGCTTTGGGCTTCCAATTTCTGAGAATTCCTGGAATCTGGCAGGGTAAACTACTGAGCTTCTCAGTGGTAAGTAACCTCCCTCCTCCCCTCCACATACACACTTGTAAATTTGACCTTTGATCTGCCCAATGGTTGAAATTCACCCAACCATGTGCAATCTTCATATGTTATAGTTTGGAGTTTTAGGTGTTTCCTGGTTTCATTAAAGATAAAGCTGAGCACCTGTAATTGTGCTGTGGTTGTTACTGTTCTTGTTATTTTGTGGTAACTTCTGAGAGGAGAATTGGGCAGAGACATTGTTACTTTTACCTCCTATCTTATAACTGATAGAGCTTCTTATTAGTAAAGATTCTTGTTTATTTTCTTAGGTGAGAATAGAACATTATTCTCTTCTAGTTGGAAAAAAGTCTGCATATGTATATTTCTTCATATTCTCAGCATGAATTCTAACCTAAATGACTTCTTTCTTTCTTTAGATGCCTAATACATACAAAGTTAGGTAAGCTAAGGCAGGAAGCCAAAAGGAACACTGTTTTCTTTTTCTCCCTGGCAGTCTCTCAACATTTTGGGCCTCATACACTATCTCCACTAAATAACAGAGTGAGAAACTGAGATAGAAAGTGAATCCCAAAGTGTTGAAGGAGATTATGCCATCAAAAGCTAATGTCTGCATGTAAGATGGGGATTTCAACCCCAAGTTTTCTTTCTAGAATGCTAAGGGCAGGCAGGAAAATTATGAGGAAAGAAAATACTTAGGATTTAGTAAAATAGATACCAAACTTTACATAGGAGTTTATTTCTTCACAATATTTTCTATGTTTTATTCTAAGAACAAAAGCACACAATCTTCTCCTGGGTAAGGATAAGCTTTTGTTTGACACACATGGCTCGCATGCAGATCCTGCCACCACCATCTTTCTAATTGGACTGGAGTTCATATCTTTTCTCATTTGGCTGCCATTCATCCAAACTACCTCCCACTCTTCCTTTGTCTGAGAAATTTCCCACTTTGAAAGTCCTGTTGGGAAGGAGAGTTATTTCTCACTACATAGGCTGAGGCACTGAGGCTGTCAGATTCACAATTTCCCAAGTCAACCTTGCAGGTAGAGTGCTGGCACTTGACCAAATCAGGTGCACCTGCTCCAGCCAGCAATGTAAAGGCACAAGGATTTGAGAGGAAGGGAAAGCCTGTTTTTGTAGTGCCAGATGCAGCAGCAAAATCAGGTTCCCGGGGCAACAGTAGTATCAGCAGTAAGGACGGCTCTGTGCCAGCAGGGTCTACTTTGGCAACCTAAGTGCATCCACTACCACTGTGTAGCTGTAGTGACAAAGGTCTTTATGGAGCCACTGAGCCTGAGCCAGGTCCTGCAGATTCCTGGTAATTCTATCCATGACCCACTATATTTTCAATAAATCCCCTTTCTGCTTAAGTTAGCTGGAACTAAGACCCTGGCTCTTACATGTGGGTTTCATATGATGATTGAAATAACCGAGAGCTAAAGGTGCAACTCTTGACCTATTAAATGACAACAAATACCATAGGGGTAAGAATATCTAGCCATACAAACGCTACAGAGAGGTAGATATTTCCTTTGGTACCCATATATTTTTTGTTAGTTTGAACAATATAATCCTGTTTTCAGAGTCCTACTCCAAGAAATAGCGCTAATATTCTTTTAATCTTGCGAATTTCATGGACCAGACAAGACTCAAGGTTCTTGGTGACCCCACTAGAAGCTGAGACAATGTGAAATCCCAAATGGGCAAGCCAGCTATTCCTACTCATCATCATAACTGCCTAACTCATCCTTCAGACACCAGCATGTTCAAGGAGCTCCTCTGGATCTATACACCTACATTTAAAATGCATATTCAGGCCAAAAGGAGAGAGAGGGTATGTGCACAGAGGAAATTAATAGCTGTGGGAATCATGTTTGAGCACTCCTTTAGTAAGCAAAGCTAATGAGAGTACCCATGCCCTTTTTTTGTTTAGTAGTGGTATCCAGGTGGTGGTTTTAGGTATAATTATTATAAATAATGCCAGTTTAAGCTTCAGAGAATCAAAGGTAAATTCCTGAGAGAATTTTATTTTCTCAGGATTTAAATAAGCAACTCAAAAAGAAAAGAGAGGCAAAGGAGAATGTTTTCAATAATAAACAAATCGCTATTTTATAGGAGAAAGTCTAAACAAAATATTAAGAATCAACCCAATGCAATGCAGCAAAATACTTTTGAGAAATGATACCATGTTAGGTGCTGAAGAGTTATAGAGATAAAAAGGACTTGAGCCTACCCTTAACTAAAGTTGACAATTTGAGTGAGAGGTAGCAAAAAGTGGAAAAAATACTCAAATATGAGAAGACAGTTAAGCATGACAAAAGGCAGAATGGGATCAACCAGAAGAGATGTAGCAGGAATCATATTTTTCATTTGTTTTTCAATGTCTCTATTTTTTTATTCCCAAAGCTGCCATCTTGTGACTTTCCACACACCGAGGCTGAGATGCTCATCATTTTCAGGGAGAAGGTAGATCTGCCTAGAATAAAGAAGACACAGGAACATTATGATTTTTTTACATTTAGAGGGTTCACAATGGACAGAAAACCCTCTGGCTTTCAATAGAAAGAGCTGGATGCTTGAAAGAGAAAGGCAGTTTCTCAGGAATCTCAAAGATGGGCTTTGAAATTCCAATTGCCCAAGCCTAGAAGACTGGATTACAGAGTTCTAACTGTAAACACAGAGTATGGAAATGCAGGTTAGGGAATGGGGCAGGAATTTGAGGAAGCCCATCCTGTGGCTGCGGGAGGAGCCCAGAAAATTGAGATGCTTGTCTTGGGCCACCTTGGGGCTGAGAGCCTTGTGGGGGATGTAGAACCCAGGATGGCTGGGAAGCCAGAGTGTAGGAGGCTTGAGCATCAATTCCCTTCAGGACCTCTTGGAGGGGACCTCTTCACAAACTAACTGAGCCACCCTGGGCCACAGTCAAGTAGAACTGCATTTAGGCTGAGAGGGTCTGAGACAGATCCCTATTCTTTACTGCAGCTCAAAGTGAAACCAATCCAGAAAATCCCTGGAGTCATTGCAGAGAGGCAAGAAAGACATCTGCGAAAAATAAATAAATAACACAATGTGATGAGTCCTTATGCCTGCTTGAAGAATGCTGCATCATAGGGAAAGGGGACCATTCACAGAGGCTGCAAGGTAGACAGCTCAAAGCCAGAAGACAGATGGGTCCATCAGTGAGCCTCACAGGGTCAGCAGCACTGGTGAGAGCAGAGTTGAGGGAGGAGAGAACAGAAGGAGACCGTGGCCGTGCCAAGAGAACAGAGGACAAGCTACACCAGCCAGAGAAGCCTTCAAAACAGACACAGAGAGACTTCATACAAAGCCAGCCAGGCCCACCTGCCTGCCCCTGCCACGAAAAGCCCATGCTTCATTTCCATGTGCTGGAAGCGAGAAAGGAGAACACCCACGAGGAGACACCGATCCTAGTGGGGAACATGAGCCTTGATTGACTAAATTTAAGTCCTGATTTCACTAATGACTGAGTAAACTTGAAGAGGCAAGATCACATGTTTTCTAGAGCTGATTGGTGGCTGATGAGTAAGTTAGACCAATTTATAGGAAACTGCTTCTATTTCTACACACGAGTCAGTGTGTACATGGTGCACACAACACAAAAGATACACACCAAATATGGGGACACTGAAGGGAGGAGACATTGTATTAAGTTGGGGGAGCAGAGAGATTGGGCCGCCACTGGATGTTTTGGACTATGCCTTAGTGAATTTATGGGATTCTGACACATAGAAATGAGGTGGAAGCATTCCATGTGGCAGAAAAATGTCTATCAAAGTCTAGGAAATTGGAGTAGGTAGGAAATGATAAGGAAAAAAATAATGATCCGATTTGGCTGGAAACTACAGTCCTCATAAAATTATATATACACTCTGCCAGAGCCTGTGCTTTGTCCCTAAGTGCTGGGAAGAGTTTTGTAAACATTTACGGTATAAAATATATTCTGAGCAGAACGATGCCTGGAAACTTATGCCCATTACTTAAAAACACTGTTGTCTCTGGTTCCTGTTCCTTACTGCAAATGTAGTAGACAAGCTTGCCACCAAATATTGCCTCTAGTGGGAATACTTCTGTATTCAGCCTCAGAACATGGAGAAGGAATCTTCCATCAATATTTTGCCCTTTCATCAGATGCTAGGAAAGTTTGCACCATTCTGCCCATCCCTACTCCTTGGATGAAAGCATGGCTAATACAAGGAATGTGGTGGTTCCATGTATATGAGGTGAGGTTCAAGCAGTTTTATTTTGACAAATCTCCAAAGGTGATCTAGATATACAATCTTGATCTCTGTTTTTTTTATCACTCTCTTTGTCTCGCATTTCTTCATACCAATTTGGAAGAATATCTGCTACGTAGTTGGTTTCAATAAATACTTATTGAATGAATGGACAGACACACCCACCCATTTCTTTTTCCTTTTCTTTTTTTTTTTTGAGATGGAGTCTCGCTGTGTCACCAGGCTGGAGTGCATGGCACAATCTCGGCTCACTGCAACATCCAACTCCCTGGCTCAAGTGATTCTCCTGCCTCAGCCTCCTGAGTAGCTGGGAGTACAGGCACGCAACACCATGCCCAGCTAATTTTTGTATTTTTAGTAGGGACAGAGTTTCACCATGTTGACCAGGATGGTCTTGACCTCCTGATCTCATGATCCGCCTGCCTCAGGCTCCCAAAGTGCTGGGGTTACAGGTGTGAGGCACCGCACCCGACCCCATTTCTTAAACTTGAGCATGCAATGGAATTCCCTAGTAGGCTTGTTAAAACAGACCGTGGAGGTCCACCTGAAGACTTTCTGATTGAGCAGGTCTAGGGTGGGGGCTAAGAATCTACATTTCTAATTAATTCCCAGGTGATGACAATGCTGTTGTTAGAAGGGGCTACACTTTGAGATCCAGTGGTCTAGGTAAATATGGAAACCCCCTGAATACTTTAAACATAACCCCAAACTTAATGGAACCTTTGAATGGCTTGTCTACCATTTTCCTGGAAGCTTTTAGAAAAGATGTTTCCCTATGTTTTATTACATAAGTTATAGGAGCAACTTAATAGCATAAATTATAGGCATTGAAAACTGTTGCTGAAACATGGAATTTTTATTAAGAAGTCCAGGAATCAGAGACTTCTGAATAAAATGTGAGTCATCATTTTCTATTCAAAGTTTGATGTTATAATCTAAAATAAGATTTTTAAAAAGCCATAGGATTTCTATTTTTTTTTTACCCTACACTGGCCTCCTTTAATATCAAAACAAAGCAAAAATCAGGCTCCCTTTCTGGAGTGATTGAAAATTAGATAAAGAGAACTGTATTTCTGTCCATTATCTGGAGGAGAATCCATGTGAGAACGTGGGACTGCCTTGTTATCTTTTTAACCCTACAGAAGAAACAAAACAAAACACCATTTTCACATTCTGCCAAGTACCCGCAAAGGACCAGGTTTCTGCCTTGTTTTCTAGACACTATAAAAATATCAGAGCTGCTTAATTTTAAAAAATATTCGGTAAAAATTTAAGGTTTTTAAACTTTCAAACACTAATACTTAAGGTTTATGTTAAGTCATAGCTTTCCTTGGTAAGATTACTCTTGAACTTCCCTAATTTGTAGTTTCAATTCTATTAGTTGTCTGTGGAGTCAAAGATTTTGTTTGATCACTATAAATAATAAGTGTTTACTTTATAATGGTGTATATTGTTTTTATCATGTGGACTCTCACTATTTAGCAGTTTAAGTGATCAAATACCCTTGTTTCTGTAAGCCACCTGAGAACCATAACTCCAATTATACCTAATTGGAAATATATACATATATAGATAGATGCATATATATGCAAAATGCATATATATGTATATATGTATATATGTGTATATATGTGTATATATGTATATGTGTATATATGTGTATATGTATATATGTATATATATGTGTATATGTATATATGTATCTATGTATATATGTATATATGTATATATATGTATCTATGTATATATGTATATATGTATATATATGTATATATGTATATATGTATATATGTATATATATGTATATATGTATATATGTATATATGTATATGTAGATATATGTATATATGTATATATGTATATGTAGATATATGTATATATGTATATAGGTATATGTAGATATATGTATATGTATATATGTATATATGTATATGTATATATGTATATATGTATATGTATATATGTATATGTATATATGTATATGTATATATATGTATACATACATGTATATATATGTATATATATATGATATTGGAGCTAAAAAGGCTCTCTCAGAGAGCCAGACTGCACATGAAATTCCCAATAAAATGTATGACACAGCTCTGAACTACAGGGCTCCTCAAATTTATCTACAACTCTGAACTTTTGATGTAGTCCTACAGTGGACAGACATGTTGCTCATAAGGGCAGAAAATAACAGTCTGAAGAAGTGTTCCCAGATCTGGCCTTTTTATTAAAAAACTCACTTATCCAAAGACTGATGCTTATTAAGCTTGACATAACTCCTCCCAGACCTGAGACTTCAGCTTCAGATTTATTTTCCTTGTTGTATTTTATAAGACATGAAAAATTAAACACTCTCATATGTCATTATTATTTATAATTGCAGGTTGTATTTTGCAGGCTGATTGCTCCCTGTTGCCCCTGTGTTCTATGAGTAAGTGTAATTTTGCGCATTAGAGAATTTTCTATTTGTCTGCCAATGGGCTCTTTTGCCAAGATGTAGGCAGGCATAGATATCAAAAGCCTTCATAGCAATAGCAAAAACAGAAGCTTGATTCAAATCACTTTTATGAAAGGAAACTCTTTTTTCACATAATTTGGTAGGAATTCATCACTGTGCTACAGAGTGAATGGAGGCTAACAGAAGCAAGAAGGGTCAAAGGAGGAAATAGATACAGAACACGGGCTTGAGAGTGGAGGGCATAGAACAGACGAGAGTCAAGATAGATAAGGAAGATTTTGGCAAGTAAGAATCAGGAGCGAGAATGGCAGAATATAGTTGGCAAGTTTGGGAAACAAGAGTGCAAAATGAGTGAGGGCGCCAAGGAAGTCAAGGTGCCAGGTGAGAATGCCTAGAGAGGATGGCAGAGGTGAAACTGGCATTGGTGAAATTGACAGAAGTATGTAGGAAGCAGGCCAGACTCAAACAAAACTGAGACCAGCAGCCAAGGCTATGAAAATAAGACTAATGGAGATGCAGGAGAGTGAGATGGAAGCAAAACAGACAATCAATTTTGACTATTCTAATGAACCTTAATTAACTACTTTGGCTGAAAACCTCCCATGACAGAACACAGCAGCCTCCAGAGCAGCTTAAAGAAACTGTCAGGATGTACATCAGCTATTAACAGAACTCATCACTTTAATTTTCTTTAGCCAGTCGTTTTCTACTGTATGGGTGAATGGTCAAAGGTGTGAATCTGAATTCACCAAACAAGATGCAACGAAAAATAAAGTTATGAGCTGTATTTATGTTACTAGCAGCAACCTTCCTTAGGAGATCATTAATATTTCAGGAGATCCAATTAATAAGAACCATTTCTACATAAAATTTTGAATTCCTTAGGCAAGCCACCAGGCCAGATAAAGAAACCCACCAGATGCCTTATAAGTCGTATTATCCTGTTATCCTTAGAAATGAATGGATATTGAATTCAACCCCTAAGTCAGTGGTTCCTAGTCCGGATAGCACATTAGAATTACATGGGGAAATGCTGATTCGTCTGGGGTGGAACATGAGTATCGAAATTTCTTAGGAACTTCCTGTGTGATTGTAAGGACTGAGAACTATTGCTATATGGAAGAGACTCAATGAGGAAAACACAACTCTTAACTACCACAATATTAAAAATATGTTTTAAGATGTAGCCAGGATTTCCTAGGAGATCATGCAACCTTTGCTTCTACTTCTTTGAGTAAAAGTCATGTAGTGACTTTAGCCAATCTCAATATCATGGGCTCATCTCCTGAGGTTACTATGCCTCTTTTTTCTTTCAAGAAAAAGAAACAAGAGCAGGTTGCTTAATCACGCTTACTTAATTTGTGCATATGTCCAATAAGTTTCAATTGCTTTATGAGATAGTATTGTTGGGTCCTGTTCCTTTTCTGTCCATTATAATTTGTGCAGCCTAATTCATCCTTTCAGTTTCTGAGTATGTATTCAATGCTTTTAAGTGACAGACAGAGGGGAAATATCTGTAGTATTTCAAATAGAGATCTAAAGCAGTGGAATGGTTTAACCAAGGCAACTGCTAAAAAGCAAATAGATGGCTTCAGGCCCAACAGAAATAGATATTATATCAAAAGAATGCTGTCTAAAAAGTAATATTTGGAAATGAAGATAAACACAAACTTTGGAAGACTCAAGAATGTCATTTTGATACAGGAACAATGTCTAATGAAAAATTTAGAAATCATTGGTTAATAAGAAACATATAAGTGTATAAGTATGGCCAGACTTAACTAACTTAGGGGTTATATATGCATATTAATTGACAGATATTAGCCATGACCTATAAGTTTAAATGAAAATTAAAATTCTACTAAATGTTAGATAAGAATAAATCTTAAGTCTTATAAAGCACTATAGGCATATGAAGAGAGTAGTACTATAATGTTAGCATAAATACTATTCATTTTGACTTCTTAGTTAAATTGTCCCCTGGTCTAAGATTATATTCAAAGGCAAAGTAGTATTCAAATTCATCTAACGTGTAAAAGCAAGAAAAAAGACCCAGCAAATTGAGGTCATTCAAATATATTTTTTAAATAATAAGCACAATAAATTAAAGCAAGAATTCTCAAGGAAAGATTAGATTTTCTTGCCCTACATAAAAATCTTTGAAACACTTAGCAAAAATAATTCAAATGGCAAAGTACAAACTGAGGGTCTTTTAGGGCAGCTTGGCAATGGAAGGGCCAAGGAAGGATAAGAGGAGCATAGGGTCAGCCAGCAAGAGTCAAGGAAAGATCATAAGTAATCAGAGAAATCGAAGAGGCATCCAATTTTTATTTTGATCTGGTTTCAGCATTGCAAGACATGAAAATTTTCTCACTGGAGCATAATAATAAGGGTTTTGGGATGAAATCTAGATTTCCTTTGGAAAGTCATTTCACATTGAAATGTCAGTTTTATTTATGTAATATAAACTTGAATATGTGCATTTGTTTTCTACTGCTGCTGTAACAAATTATGAAAATTTAGTTGCTTGAAACAACATAAATTTATTATATTATACTTCCATAGGTTGGAAGTCCGGTACATGTCTTATAAACTAAAATCAAATTGTTGACAGGGCTGTATTTCTTTATGGAGGCTTTGGGGAAAAATCTGTTTCCTTGCCTCATCTAGCTTCTAGAAGCTGCCAGCATCCCTTGGCTGATGGCCCGTTCCTGCATCTTTTTTTCTTTTTGAGACAGGGTCTCTCTCTGTCACCCAGACTGGAGTACAGTGGTGCAATCACAGCTCACTGCAGCCTTGAACTCCTGGGCTCAAGTGATCCTCCCATCTCAGCCTACCAAATAGCTGGCACTAAAGAAGGCATGCACCACGACACCAGCTAATTTTTAAATTTTTAGTAGAGACAAGGTCTCACCATATTACCCAGGCCGGTATTGAACTCCTGGCCTCAAGTGATCCTCATGGCTCAGCCTTCCAAAATGCCAAGATTGCAGGTGTGAGCCACTGTGCCCAGTCCCACTTTCTGTATATTGAAAGCCAGCATTATCTCATCACCCTGACCATTCTTCTGTGATCATATCTTTTTCTCTGATCACAGCTCCAAAACGTTCTCTGATATCTCATCTCTGATGTCCAGAGATTAGATTCATGTGATTAGACTGGGCCTATTCAGATAATCTGAAATAATCTCTCCATCTCTAGGTCCTTAGCCTTAATCACATCTGCATAAGCCCCTTTTGCCAGGTAAGGTAACATATTCACAGGTTCCAGGAATTAGGGTATGGACATCTTTGGGAAGATTATTATTCTACCTACCACCATTAAAATATAATAGTAACTAGATCTTCTTCAAAATGAGTTAGATCTTCAAAATGAGTTAAAGCCACATCTGTCTTCAAGTCTTCCAGATGTCATCAGATGCCCAAGCCTCCTTCTTTACAAATTGATGACACTTCACCCTTTCCCCTTAGAGTTCATAAATTCTGATGTCCTTCATGCTGTGCTCTTTGATTTACTACAGGAGATGGCACCTTTTCCCTTCCACTCCATAAAAAATTCACTCTGAATCACCCATTTGCCGTTTCTTATACTCAATTTAAATATTATAATTTAAGAACTGGTTTTTTGCCCTTTATCTATACATGCAACTGCTACACTAGACAAATTCCCAGAGGCAGGTATGGTATATTTAACTCTCTTCAGATGATTTCCACACAGCACCATGGAGATAAAGAATTTTATTGATGCTTTTATCATTTAACAAGCACATGGCAAAACAAGTATACATTTTATAGACAGAAAACCACAGGTAAGTGGTTATTTTAAGTCAAGCTATCAAAGCAAATCAAATTAGGTGAGGTTGGAGAAAAGAACTTTCCAAAACAAGTCACCAAAAATTTCTTTCAGAAACCATTTTTGGCAGGTTCAAAATACAGTTTTCTGGACACATACGTTTTATACTTAAAATGAGGCACCCCATTAATGATCTCCTTTTGTTCTCTTCCCAAGATAGTCCCATCATAGATGCTGTGGGACATTAGGACTAGAAGGAAAAAGAACTATCTAGTTTCTCCATTTAATAGATGAGAAAACAGAAGCCCAGTAAGGTGAAACAAATAAAAGCATGAGAACTATATTGACATCATAGGTGAAAGCACCGGCTTGGATTGCTTGTGAACAGTATTCAGAATCAGGAGCAAAAGGGAAAGATTCTCACACTCTCAGGCTTCCAAATGACAACACTCTTATTCATATTTTCACCTTGAGAATGGATAATAGCCACGAGCCAGTGGAGCGGAAGGCCAGAGGAGAGAAGGGTGTCACTCACGCTGACAAAGTACACCAGCAATAATGAGAAAATGCACACAGTCCCTTGAGCAATGATAGTTCAGCTTGGTTTCCCTCAAACAGTCTAAGTTTTAGTTTAAACATTTTCAGCCACAGCTTGCTTGATTTTTAATAAACAGGCAAGTTGATAATCTTTCTTCTGAGAATTTTATCTCTAGTGCTAAAGCAAATTTAAATCACCATGCTGTGTAATTGTACGTTTTCAGTAGATATAAAAACACGCAGTAGTAAATAGCTAACCTCCTCCCATAGCCTTTACCCCACCCTCGTCTCTTCCTCTCCCCTCTTTCCACCTGTGTGATGCCGTGAAGACATGCCAGGCAGCATTTTCAGGCACGTCTCATTCATGCCACGAGCCTTCCCTCTCCGAAATCACTGTTTCCGCACAATCTCCCTCCTCAGATCTATAGCTGAAGACAATGGGAAAATGAGAGAAAATGCAAGGGCTCATTAAACAAATGTAACACTCCATCACATGCAGTGATGAAAGTTTAATTCCATTTTAACTCCAGGGGCCTCCAAGCAAAACTTTCACAAAGAATTCACTCCTGTGTCATCTGTCTCCCACTGCCACCATCACAGGAAAAGGCTCCAGAGAGTTTTTGTTGTGTTCTCCGAGCATCCCTTTTTTCCTGGGTCCTTCTCACCAACAAAGGCTTTAGAAAGCCTCAAAAAGCATACTGGCATGACAAAAAGGTTTACAGATAGTGATGTTTATTCAATAAACGCTGCCTGCTTGCTGCTGCCACTGCTACATCTCAGAACTGTGATGAGTGTTGGGATACAACAGTGAAGACACAAATCTGGTCCCTGGAGCTCTGATTCTAGTGACAATTGACTAATACTAAATCTCCTGATGAAAAGAAATGGTCTGGATTTAAAGTTCAAACAAATTTTATCACCTGGTCTGGATTTGAGGTTCAGATAAACCTCATTACCTGGCATGAACCAGAGTTTGCTCATGGATATACGTTCATTGGATTAGAATGTCTTCTTTTCCTGTTCCCTCCTTCCTCTATAGAAAGGCTAGAGGTGTCTTGATCATCTGGCTAACTTCCTGCACCTACGACAAGACCAGAAATATAGTAGGTATTCAATAAATTCTCGATGTGTGAACAAATTAAGAAACAGCTTCAGCCTTAGGATTCATTTTTTTAATTTCATCCAGGAAGTTCCAGGATAAAGATAGTAAAGCCTTCAAGATAATAAAGACAAACAAGATTGGCAAGCAAAATAAAGTTGTGTCAAAGGAACAATCCTGGGAAAGGCACATAGATGATCAGGTCACTAGAACTTTGATTAAGGAGAGTGAATCAGGTGGTAAACAAGCCATGGTAAGAAATGGAATCAACATGATGAGTCATCAGTTCCTAGCAGTGGTGCTTCAGAGAATCAGATTTCAAGAGGAAAAGTAAGTTCAAAGCCAGTAAGCTTTCATAAAGAAGCAAAGTGACAGAAATCAAGAGTGAGTGATGGACCTGTGGTAGGATCTTTTTGCCCCCAGCTTTATTAAGGTGTAATGACAAATGAAAACTAGATATTTATGGCATACAATCATAAATATAGTTATACATATACATTAGTTCGTTTTCATGCTGCCGATAAAGATATACCCAAGACTAGGCAATTTACAAAAGAGAGAGGTTTAATTGGATTCACAGTTCCACATGGCTGGGGAGGCCTCAGAATCATGGAAGACAAGGAGGAGCAAGTCACATCTTACATTGATGGCGGAGGGCAAAGAGAGCAAGCTTGTGGGGGGAAACTCCCCCTTATCATACTGTCAGATCTCGTGAGGCTTATTCACTAACATGAGAAGAGCATGGGAAAGACCCACCCCCATGATTCAATTATCTCCCACCAGGTCCCTCTCACAACACGTGGGAATTATGGGAGCTACAAGACCAGATTTGGGTGGAGACACAGAGCCAAACTGTATCATTCTGCCCCTCCCAAATCTCATGTCTTCACATTTCAAAACCAATCATGCCTTTGCAACAGTTCCCCAAAGTCTTAATTCATTTCCACATTAACTCAAAGTCCACAGTCCAGTGTCTCATCTGAGACAAGTCAAGTCCCTTCTGCCTATGAGCCTGTAAAATTCAAAAGCAAGTTAGTTACTTCCTAGATACAATGGGGGTATGAGCACTGGATAAATACAGCCATTCCAAATGTGAAAATTTGGCCAAAACAAAGGGACTACAGGCCCCATACAAATTTAAATCCAGCAGGGCAGTCAAATCTCAAAGCTCCAAAATGATCTCCTTTGACTCCATGTCTCGCATCCAGGTCACACTGCTGCAAGAGGTGAGTTCCCATGGTCTTGGACAGCTCTGCCTCTGTGGCTGTGCAGGGTACAGCCTCCCTCCCAGCTGCTTTCATGGGCTGGTGTTGAGTGTCTGTGGCTTTTCCAGGCATGTGGTGCAAGCTATTGATGGATCTACCATTCTGGGGTCTGGAGGACAGTGGCCTTCTTTTCATAGCTCCACTAGGCAGTGCCCCAGTAGGGACTGTGTGTGTAGGTTCCAACCCCACATTTCCTTTCCACACTGCCCTAGCAGAGGTTCTCCATGAGAGCCTGCCCCTGCAGCAAACTTCTGCCTGGACATCCAGGCGTTTCCATACATCCTGTGAAATCTAGACAGAGGTTCCCAAACCTCAATTCTTGACTTCTGTGCACTTGCAGGCTCAGCACCACATGGAAGCTGCCAAGGGTTGGGGCTTGCACCTTCTGAATCCATGGCCCAAGCTGTACCTTGGCCCCTTTTAGTCATGGCTGGAGTGGCTGGGATGGAGGGCACAAAGTCCCTGGACTACACACAGCATGGGTACCTGGGCCTGGGCCACAAAACCATTTTTTCCTCCTAGGCCTCCGGGCCTGTGATGGGAGGGCATGCCATGAAGACCTCTGACATGCCCTAGAGACATTTTCCCCATTGTCTTGGGGATTAACATTTGGCTCTTCATTACTTGTGCAAATTTACGCAGCTGGTTTGAATTTCTCCTCAGAAAATAGGATTTTCTTTTCTATCACATTGTCAGGCTGCAAATTTTCTGAAATTTTATGCTCTGCTTCCCTTATAAAACTGAATGCCTTTAACAGCACCCAAGTCACATCTTGAATGCTTTGATGCTTAGAAATTTCTTCTGCCAGATACTCTAAATCATCTCTTTCAAGTTCCAAGTTCCGTAAATCTCTAGGGCAGGGGCAAACTGCTGCCAGTCTCTTTGCTAAAACATAACAAGAGTCACCTTTGCTCCAGTTCCCAACAAGTTCCTTATTTCCATCTGAGACCACCTCAACATGGATTTCATTGTCCATATCGCTATCAGCATTTTGGGCAAAGCCATTCAACAAGTCTCTAGAAAGTTCCAAACTTTCCCACATTTTCCAACTCCTGCCTGTTACCCAGTTCCAAAGTCACTTCCACATTTTTGGGTATATTTTCAGCAGCTCCCCACTCTACTGGTACCAATTTACTGTATTAGTCTGTTTTCACACTGCTGATAAAGGCATACCCAAAACTGGGCAATTTATGAAAGAGAGAAGTTTAACTGGACTCATAGTTCCACATGGCTGGGGAGACCTCAGAATCACGGCAGAAGGCAAGAAGGAGCAAGTCACATCTTATATTGGTGGCAGCAGGCAAAGAGAGAGAGCTGTGCAGGGAAATTCCCCCTTATAATACCGTCAGATCTTACGGGACGTATTGGCTATCACAAGAACAGCATGGGAAAGACCCACCCCCATGATTCAATTATCTCCTGCCAGGTCCCTCCCACAACACATGGGAATTATGGGAGCTACAAGATGAGATTTGAGTGGGAACACAGAGCCAAATCTTATCAACATATATTTATGTATATAATCATTTTGATACATGTATATATTGTGCAATGATTAAATAAAACTAATTAACATATCCATCACTTTACATACTTACCAATTTTTAGTGGTAAAAACATTTAAAACTTACCCTTTTGATAACGTTCAATTATATAATATATTACTATTAGCTATAGTCACCATGCTGTACAATAGATCTCCAGAACATATTTCTCCCATCTAACAAACTATGTACCCACTGACTAACATCACCCCATTTCTACTCCCTTCTCCCTCCCAGGCCCTGAAAATCACCATTCTACTGTCTGCTTTTATGAGTTTTACTATTTTAGATTGCACATTTAAGTGAGATCATACAGTATTTGTCTTTCTGTGCCTGGCTTATTTTGCTTAGCATAATGTCCCCCAAGTTCACCTATGTTGTTGTAAATGACAGAATTTCCTTATTTTTGTAAGGCTGAATAGTATCCCATTGTATGTATGCGTATATGTCTATACTACATTTGCTTCATCTATTCATCCATCAACAGACACTTGGGTTGATTCCATATCTTGGCTACTGTGAATAATGCTTCAGTGAACATGGGTGTGCAGATATCTCTTCAACATACTGATTTCAGTTCCTTTGAGTATATACCCAGAAGTGGGATTGCTGGATCATATGATTGTTCAATATTTAATGTTTAAAAGAACTTCATCACCATTTTCCATGACTGTACTAATTTACATTCCCACCAACAATGTGCAAGGGTTTTCTTTTCTCTACTTCCTCACCAGCACTTGCTATCTCTTGTCTTTTTGTTAATAGCCATTCTAAAAGTGTGAGGTGATAGCTCATTGTGGTTTTAATTTGCATTTCTCTGATAACTAGTGATGATGAACATTTTTTCATATACTTGTCAGCCATATGTATGTCTTCTTTTGAGAAATGTCTTTTCATGTCTTATGTCCATTTTTCAATCAGGTTGTTTTCTTGCTATTGAGTTGTTTGGGTTCTTGTATATTTTGGATATTAACCCTTTATCAGGCATTTGGCTTGTCAATATTTTCTTCTATTCTGTAGGCTGCCTCTTCACTTTGTTGTTTCCTTTGCTCTGCAGACGTTTTTCTGTTTGATGCAATCCCATTTGTCTGTTTTTGCTTTTGTTGCCTGTGCATTTGAAGTCATATCCAAAAAATCATTGCCCAGACCAGTATCAAGAAACTTTTTCTTGACTGGGTGTGGGGCTCACACCTGTAGCCCCAGCACTTTGGGAGGCCGAGGTCAGGAGTTCAAGACCAGCCTGACCAACATGGCAAAACCCCATCTCTACTAAAAATACAAAAAATTAGCCAGGCGTGGTGGCATGCACCTGTAGTCCCAGCTACTCATGGGGCTGTGGCACAAGAATCACTTGAACCCAGGAAGTGGAGGTTGAAGTGAGCTGAGATTGAGTCACTGCACGCCAGCCTGGGAGACAGAGTAAGACACCATCTAAAAAAATAAAAAAAAAACAACAAAAAAAGCTTTTTCTCTGTTTTTTTTTCTAACAGTTTTACAGTTTCAGGTACTATATTTAAACCTTTAATCCATTTTCATTTTACCTTTGTGGATGGTATGAGAGATGGGTTCACTTTCATTCTTCTACATGTGGACATCTAGTTTTCCCAACACTATTTATTAAAGAAATTGTCATTTCCCCGTTCTCTGTTCTTTACACCTTTGTAAAATATCAATTGACCATAACTGTAAGGATTTATTTCTGAGGTTTCTATTCTGTTCCATTGGTCTATATGTCTGTTTTTATACCAGTACCATGCTGTTTTGATTACTGTGGCTTCATAGTATATATTTTGAAAGTCAGGTATTGGTATGCCTCCAGCTTTGTTCTTTTTGGTCAAAATTGCTTTGATTTTTAGGGGCCTTTTGTGGCTCCATATGAATTTCTATTTCGGTTTTAAAAAGTCACTGGAATACCGATAGCAATCTCATTGAATCTGTAGATCACTTTGGGTAGTATGGACATTTTAACAACGTTAATTTTTTCAATCCATGAATACAGGATACCTTTCCATTTATATGTGTCTTCTTCAATTTTCTTCATCAATATTTTATAGTTTTCAGTGTATACATCTTCTACTTTCTTAGTTAAATTTATTCTTGTTGTTTTTTTAAAAATTATAAATGAAATTGTTTTCTTAATTTCTTTTCCTGATGGTTCATAGCTAGTGTATTGAAATGCAACTGATTTTTGCATGTCGATTTTGTACCCTATAACTTTACTGAATTTGTTTATTAGTTCTAACAGGTTTTATTTTGGTGGTGTCTAGGTTTTCAAGATCACATCATTTACAAACAGAGACAAATTTTCTTCTTCATTTCCAGTTTGAGTTCCTTCTATTTCTTTTTATTGCCTAATTGCTTTGGCTAGGAATTCTACCACTACAATGAATAAAAATGGTGAAAGTGGGCATCCTTGTCTTATTCTAGATCTTAGTTAAATATCACATTAATTGTAAGCCTGTCATATATGGCCTTTCTTATGTCATGAAAGAATGTTGAATTTTGTCAAATGCTTTTACTGCATCTACTAAGATGATCATATGATTTTCATCTTTTATTCTGCTAATGTGGTATATCACATTGATTGGTTTGCGTATGTCGAGTCATCTTGCATCCCAGGGATAAATCCCACTTGATCATGGTATACGATCCTTTTAATGTGTGGTTGAAGTCAGTTTTCAGTTTTACCTCATTGAGGACTTTTGCATCTATGTTCATCAGATATATTGGACTGTAATTTTTTTTGTAGTGTCCTTGTCTGGCCTTGGTATCGGGGTAATGCAGGCCTTGTAAAATTAGTTTGGAAATATTCCCGTCTCTTCAATTTTTTTTGGAGAGCTTGAGAAGCATTGGCATTAATTCTCCTTGAAACGTTTGGTAGAATTTGCCCCCAAAACCAAGCCACAGAATCTTTTTGAAGGTCCATGGCCCCATTCCCTAGTACCTGACTTAACAATAGTATTGACTCCTGGCTGGGTGCCATGGCTCACGCCTGTAATCCCAGCACTTTGGGAGGCCAAGGTGGGCAGATCACGAGGTCAGGAGATTGACACCATCCTGGCTAACACGGTGAAACCCCGTCTCTACTAAACATACAAAAAAATTAGCCGGGTGTGGTGGCAGGCACCTGTAGTCCCAGCTACTCCGGAGGCTGAGGCAGGAGAATGGCGTGAACCTGGGAGGCGGAGCTTGCAGTAAGCTGAGATCATGCCACTGCACTCCAGCCTGGGTGACAGAGCGAGATTCTGAGACTCTATCTCAAAACAAAACAAAACAAAACAAAAAAACGGTAGTATCGACTACTTACTAAGGCTGCTACATATACCATTTGGTCTGCAAAGACTCCGGACCCCTCTTTTCTAGGCCCTTGGGACCTTTCCTAGTCTTTTGGAATTAATTTATTGTTCATTTAATTCATACGTTCCAATACCCCTCTTTCAATTCTGCCTAGGTCATCACTCAAGCCCAGACGCCCTTGTCAGACCTCTCTTTGATGGCATGGACCTCACTTCACATGAAAAACACCCTAAAATCCTGAAAAGCAATAGGAGAGGGAAATGGAGGCAAGAAAAGAGACAGCAAAGACATAGTCATAAAGGAGGAAAGAGAAATAAGACATGTCCTATTGTGAAGTGCAAGGGATGTTTTGTTAAAGGGGCGGGGGCAGTGTTCCAGTTATGGTACAAGTGGTTAAAAGCAGGAGCTCTGGGGACAGAGTGACAGATTTGAGTCCAGCACTGCAGTTTACCAACTACGTTAACTTAGGACAATTACTTAACCTCTCTGGGCTCAGCTTCAATAGATGAATAATAATACCACTTACCCTCATAACAGTTTGTGAAGACTAAGTATGTTAATTCATATTAATGCCTGGCACATAGTATGGACACAGTTAATGTTGGCTAGTATAATGAGAACAATGTCATTTGGACTCCTGACTCTTACAAATATTTTAAACATATGCAAAATGGCTTAAAGTTGGCATGTATATGTGCTAAATTAGTGTGCTTATTCTCCCCAGGGAACAAAAAAAGGGGGCCGGGGATCGGCCCTGGAAGAGAATATAGGAAAAGAGCCTCCTTGACCCTCTTCATTCACAGTAACCCAAGTTTCTTGTCTGGAAAGAAAGAGTCTGACAGATTATGACATATAGTTACTGTCAGGAGTGAAAAACAACCTTGCAGTAAGTCTGTTTTTAATTTGTGTTTTTGAAAAATTGGGACTATGCTTTAAAATTCCCTGATTATTCAATGGTGAGGATGCAATTACAGGAGCATGATGCTTCCCCTGTCCTCAGAGGCAGCAACTCCCCAAAACAGAGCAAGCAGGCCTCCACTTTGTGTTAAGGATGGGGACTGTGGAGCCTCCTCCTGCAGTCCACAGGCTGTGAAGTCTTCTGCTCAGCAAAGTCACTGCTGTGGCATTAAACGCAGCATTCCCAGGGTTCCTCCTCGCAACAGCCTGTGCTGAGCATGCCCAGCTGCTTCCTCCACCCTCGCATCCTCTCCTCTGCTCAGGTCATGCCCTGGATGATGATAACAAAAATAAAATGGGAAATGAAAAGAATTTGGTGTAACAGAAGGGGATTTATCAAACGGAATTGGGTTTTTGATTTTTCAAAGCTAATGCCAATGTCGTAACAAGAAAAGACCAGGAGATGGGTGCCTGGGAGAGGTGACACTGCGCAGGGTGCAGGAATCTTGAATGGGAGCCTAGAGCCTCAGATGGTGGGAGTGCCAAGAAGAGGATTAATGACGAAAGGAAACACAGAGTTCTGATCAGGAAGCCAGGCCACCAAAAGCACGAAGAAAGACTGAGTGACAGTCTTTGTGAAGAGAGCATAATCACTACAACTCCAGTACAGGCTGTGCACCCAGAAAGTCTGCTTCAGGGAATTGCTGTTGGTAGACATAAGGACCTCTGGGGCCAGGTGTCTAACCTGTTTCCACCAGGAGTCAAATAGAGAAGGGATCTTGCTTGTCAGGTAAGCAGAAGAGCAGTGCGTGAGCCCTGGGCAGAGTGGATGCTATCAGCTATCAGCCCTGCAGATAATCCCTTCTTCTTCCTTCCTAACAGAGTCCCGATTTCTTTCTATGCAGTTTACCTTCCCCCATGCAGCCTATGGGCCTCAGGAAAAGCTGACCCCATGCCCAGTTCTAAGGGTGTGTTTCAGTAGTTTAAGAGAAATCCTGTCCTCCTTTCCAGAGCTTGGTAAACTGTCACATGACCATTGAGACTAAGGAGAGATTTCCTAGAGCTTCTGCAGAAGTTCTTCCCCACCTTCTGGAAATTCCTTAGTGTTCTTTATGATGCAAGCTCAGAACCGCTGCCAGCCTAGGAATGCAGCCCACTAAGGAGAGAAGAGCCATAGAAACACAAAAACAAGGCCATGAGGTTGTGTCACTCAGAAGCCATTCAACCTTGGACTTCCAGTTTCACAAGCCAGTAAAATCCTTATGGTTGTAGCCAGTTTGAGTTGGATACTTTTGTCACGTAGCTGAAATATCCTGGAGAAAAGAAGGAAGGTGGGGAGGATGGTGAGGAGAAGAAGGAAGAAGAGAAAGAGAAGGGGGACAAGAAGAAATGAAAAGTTTCTGTTACAAGTAAGACTCAGAAAAATTAAGCAACTTGTAATGAATCAGTACTCCAGCCTGGGTCTAGCTGATTTTGAAAGTCCATCTTTTTCCATTCTCATCTCATGCAGCCTCTCCACAGTGAATAGCAGGAAGGAGCACAATCTTGATTACCTGCCTGAATAGGATGTGCCCTGCATCTCCACATCAGCTGGCAAAGAGCTTTTGCTTGAGAAACAGAGGGCTGTATAAAAGAGAAAGGGAAAGGGTCCTAACCATGGAACTCAGGCTTTAAAGGAGAAACCCAGATCCTACAGAAGTAGAGGAGGCAGGAACTGCTGGGTCTCCTGTTCTGTGGCTTTCCTGGGCCATGTTTTATAACAAGGAAAATTCTGGTGGTAAATGGGAAGGAAACTGTCAGCAACTCCCATTCTCAAGGGCTTAACAGAAAAAAAAGGTTGATTGATGGAGAAAATAAAATACTATCAGTGGAGTCAAATATATTTTAAAAATCAGCACGAGAGCAAAGAAAGTCACACACAACTACTTTGTTTTTATTTTCTTTCCTTTTGAGGCAAGTGAAATAAAGAATATAGCTCCCCCTTTAGGTCATGAGAATTCATTACACATTCTATGCAAGTGTTAAAATACCACGTGCACCCCATAAATGTGTGTAATGATTATGTATCAATAAAAAAGGAAATTCAATATGAACATGATTTGCCATGGACTAAGTACTTTTTTCTTGGAGAATGTTTTATTAAATACATAAATGCTGTGATTATCAAAAAGGATACATTCAATAGAAGACTCCATCATCAGAAATGTAGTTACCTAAGATAGAATTAGCATAGGTAATATAGTTACCTAAGAAAAAAAATTGGTTGATATCCAGGTGTGGTAGCCCGTGCCTGCAATCCCAGCTACTCGGGAGGCTGAGGCTGGAGAGTCCCTTGAGCCCAGGAGGCAAAGGTTGCAGTGAGCCAAGATCATGCCACTGCACTCCAGCCTGGGAGACTGAGTGAGACTCCATCTTAAAAAAAAAAAAAAAAAAAAAAAAAAGAATAAACATTGGTGGAAAGAGGCATGGAGATCTATTCCGGAGTATGGATTTCCTCCCTGCCCCATCTCAGAAGGACGCTATCTTGCCTCAAGGCAATGCAGGGGGAAAGTACTCAGCCCTCTGGCTCCTAAACAGGAAGAAAGGAGAAGTGGGGTAGTGGAGGGAAGGGAGGGCTCTCCTGACTCTCCTACAGTGCATCTCCTGCCACTTCCCAGTAACAGAGGAACTGCATGACCAAAGGCCTATGCCTCTCCAAAGGCTGTAACAGGGGGTAGGTAAAGTCACATGAGAAACATTATCATACGCCTCAATTTCCTTGCCTCTCCTTCCTTTGTACTCACCTCAAATATCCAACCCTGATTACACTCAACCATCCTTCTACTCTCCATTCATGTTCAAGCAGTTGTCTGGTCTCACTTTGAATTTGTGATCACAAATCTCAAGTGGGCCTTCAGTGCTGCTTGGCAATCCTGCTATATTCTACTAATCGGTTTCTTTTATTACTCTCCCAATGATTCACAAGTTTTCCCTCCTTAAACCTCCAACACTCCCTGCCCTCCTCATTCTCGATCAATGGCTTTGCTTCTTATTTCAGTGAGGAAATGGGTACCATCAGGAGAGAATTCCACATCATCCCATCATTGAATTTATCAATTTTTTGTACAAACCAACTGCCCTTGTTTTTATCTCAGAGTTCCTCCCTTTGTACATGGGATCTCAACTCTTCTCATCTGCTCAAGTGAAAAGTTTCTTAATTGTAAAAAAAAGCCTCAAGAGCTGATGAGATTCCTGTAAAGATATGCAAAATGTCATGTGTATTCACATTTCTAAGGAAATATCTACAGCTTTTACAAAAATCTCAGACAAAACAAAAAAATTTAGCCCCATTATTCTAAGAGCTAATAATAATAATAGCCATCCTTTATTAAGCCTTTGTCATGTGCCTAGTACTAGCATGAGTTAAATTCTCAACACAATTGTCTAATAAAAATATTACCGTAGATAATGATAAAAGAAGTACCTATATCACAGATGGACTGTATTAGTCTGTTTTTATTGCTGTAAAGGAATACCTGAGACTGGGTAATTTATAAAGAAAAGAGCTTATTTGGTTTACTGTTCTGCAGACTGTGCATGAAGCATAGAGCCAGAATCTACTCCTGGTGAGGGCCTCAGGAAGCTTACACTCATGGCGAAAGTTGACGGGGAGCCAGTATTTCACATGGTGAGAGAGGGAGCAAGAGAGAGAAGGAGGAAGAGCCAGGCTCTTTTAAACAACCAGATCTCATGTGAACACACAGAGTGAGAATTCACTCATTATTATAACGACAGCACCAAGCCATTCATGAGGGATCTACCACCATGACCCAAACACCTTCCACCAGGTCCCACCTCAAACACTGGGGATCACATTTCAACATGAGATTTGGAGGGGACAAATATCCAAACCATATCACGGGCAAACTGATGCTCAGATGCCCACAGAATTTAGATAACTTGCTGAAGTTTGCAGGAGTGGGATTTGAGCCCAGACAGATGCTCATGACCATCACACTAATTTTGCCTCCATGTTGTCACCAAGAACTGGCCACTTGAAGGATAGAGACTTTAGAATTATGTATTCCTTGTCCTCATATCATCTTTGGAAAACGAATACGCAAACACATGTACAAATTCTCTGAAGAAAAATGTTATTTTACAACAAAATTGGCTCTAATAAAACAAGGCTGGGGGTGAGGTGGAGCCAAGATGGCCAAATAGGAACAACTCCAGTCTACAGCTCCCAGCATGAGCGATGCAGAAGACGGGTGATTTCTGCATTTCCAACTGAGGTACTGGGTTCATCTCACTGGGGAGTGTCGGACAGTGGGTGCAGGACAGTGGGTGCAGTGCACCGAGCATGAGCCAAAGCAGGGCGAGGCATCACCTCACCCAGGAGGTGCAAGAGGTCAGGGAATTCCCTTTCCTAGTCAAAGAAAGGGGTGACAGATGGCACCTGGAAAATCGGGTCATTCCCACCCTAATACTGTGCTTTTCCAATGGTCTTAGCAAATGGCACACCAGGAGATTATATCCCGCGCCTAGCTCAGAGAGTCCTATGCCCACAGAGCCTCGCTCACTGCTAGCACAGCAGTCTGAGATCAAACTGTAAGGCGGCAGCAAGGTGGGGGGAGGGGCACCATTGCCAAGGCTTGAGTGGGTAAACAAATCGGCCTGGAAGTTCAAACTGGGTGGAGCCAACCACAGCTTAAGGAGGCCTGCCTGCCTCTGTAGACTCCACTTCTGGGGGCAGGGCATAGCCAAAACAAAAGGCAGCAGAAACCTCTGCAGACTTAAATGTCCCTGTCTGACAGCTTTGAAGAGAGTAGTGGTTCTCCCAGCACACAGCTGGAGATCTGAGAATGGACAGATTGCCTCCTCAAGTGGGTCCCTGACTCCCAAGTAGCCTCACTGGGAGGCACCCCCCAGTAGGGGCATACTGACACCTCACACGGCCAGGTACGCCTCTGAGACAAAACTTCCAGAGGAATGACCAGGCAGCAACATTTGCTGTTCACCAATATCCACTGTTCTGCATCCTCCACTGCTGATACCCAGGCAAACAGGGTCTGGAATGGACCTCCAGCAAACTCCAACAGACCTGCAGCTGAGGGTCCTGACTCTTAAAAGGAAAACTAACAAACAGAAAGGACATCCACACCAAAACTCCATCTGTACCTCACCATCATCAATGACCAAAGGTAGATAAAACCACAAAGATGGGGAAAAAACAGAGCAGAAAAACTGGAAACTCTAAAATTCAGAGCACCTCTCCCCCTCCAAAGGAATGCAGCCCCTCACCAGCAAACAGAACTAAGCTGGACGGAGAATGACTTTCAGGAGTTGAGAGAAGAAGGCTTCAGATGATCAAACTACTCCAAGGTAAAGGAGGAAGTTCAAACCCATGGCAAAGAAGTTAAAAACCTTGAAAAAAAAATTAGACTAATGGCTAACTAGAATAACCAATGCAGAGAAGTCCTTAAAAATCCTGGTGGAGCTGAAAACCACAGCATGAGAATTATGTGATGAATGCACAAGCCTCAGTAGCCAATGCAATCAACTGGAAGAAAGAGTATCAGTGATGGAAGATCAAATGAATGAAATGAAGCGAGAAAAGAAGTTTAGAGAAAAAAGAATAAAAAGAAATGAGCAAAGCCTCCAAGAAATATGGGACTATGTGAAAAGACCAAATCTACATCTGACTGGTGTACCTGAAAGTGATGGGGAGAATGGAACCAAGCTGGAAAACACTCTACAGGATATTATCAAGGAGAACTTCCCGAATCTAGCAAGGCAGGCCAACATTCAGATTCAGGAAATACAGAGAACGCCACAAAGATACTCCTCGAGAAGAGCAACTCCAAAACACATAATTGTCAGATTCATCAAAGTTGAAGTGAAGTAAAAAATGTCAAGGACAGCCAGAGAGAAAGGTCAGGTTACCTACAAGGGGAAGCCAATCAGACTAAAAGCTGATCTCTCAGCAGAAACTCTACAAGCCAGAAGAGAGTGGGGGCCGATATTCAACATTCTTCAGGAAAAGAATTTTCAACCCAGAATTTCATATCCAGCCAAACTAAGCTTCATAAGTGAAGGAGAAATAAAATACTTTACAGACAAGCAAATGCTGAGAGATTTTGTCACCACCAGGCCTGCCTTCAAAGAGCTCCTGAAGGAAGCTCTAAACATAGAAAGGAACAACCGGTACCAGCCACTGCAAAAACATGCCAAATTGTAAAGACCATTGATGCTAGGAAGAAACTGCATCAACTAATGAGCAAAATAGCTAAATCACAATGACAGGATGAAATTCACACATAATAATATTAATCTTAAAAGTAAATGGGCTAAATGCTCCAATTAAAAGATACAGACTGGCAAATTGGATAAAGAGTCAAGACTCATCAGTGTGCTGTGTTCAGGAGACCCATCTCCAGTGCAGGGACACACATAGGCTCAAAATAAAGGGATGGAGGAAGATCTACCAAGCAAATGGAAAACAAAAAAAGGCAGGGGTTGCAATCCTAGTCTTGGATAAAACAGATATTAAACCAACAAAGATCAAAAGAGACAAAGAAGGCCATTACATAATGGTAAAGGGATCAATTCAACAAGAAGAGCTAACTATCCTAAATACATATGCACCCAATACAGGAGCACCCAGATTCATAAAGCAAGTCTTTAGGGACCTACAAAGAGACTTAGACTCCCACACAATAATAATGGGAGACTTCAACACCCCACTGTCAACATTAGACAGATCAATGAGACAGAATGTTAACAAGGATATCCAGGAACTGAACTCAGCTCTGCACCAAGTGGACCTAATAGACATCTACAGAACTCTCCACCCCAAATCAACAGAATATACATTCTTTTCAGCACCACACCACACCTATTCCACAATTGACCACATAGTTAGAAGTAAAGCACTCCACAGCAAATGTAAAAGAACAGAAATTATAACAAACTGTCTCTCAGACCACAGTGCAATCAAACCAGAAAACAGGATTAAGAAACTCACTCAAAACCGCTCAACTACATGGAAACTGAACAACCTGCTCCTGAATGACTACTGGGTACATAACGAAATGAAGGCAGAAATAAAGATGTTCTTTGAAACCAACGAGAACAAAGACACAACATACCAGAATCTCTGGGACACATTCAAAGCAGTATGTAGAGGGAAATGTATAGCACTAAATGCCCAAAAGAGAAAGCAGGAAAGATCTAAAATGGACACCCTAACATCACAATTAAAAGAACTAGAGAAGCAAGAGCAAACACATTCAAAAGCTAGCAGAAGGCAAGAAATAACTAAGATCAGAGCAGACATGAAGGAAATAGAGACACAAAAAACCCTCCCAAAAATCAATGAATCCAGGAGCTGGTTTTTTGAAAAGATCAACAAAATCGATAGACCGCTAGCAAGACTAATAAAGAAGAAAATACATAAGAAGAAATAAAAAATGATAATGGGGATATCACTACTGATCCCACAGAAATACAAACTACCATCAGAGAATACTATAAACACCTCCATGCAAATAAACTAGAAAATCTCGAAGAAATGGATAAATTCCTGGACACATACAGCCTCCCAAGACTAAACTGGAAGAAGTTGAATCCCTGAATAGACCAATAAAAACTCTCAATAAATTAGGTATTGAAGGGACATATATCAAAGTATTAAGAGCTATCTATGACAAACCCACAGCCAATATCATACTGAATGACCAAAAACTGGAAGCATTCCCTCTGAAAACTGGCACAAGACAGGGATGCCCTCTCTCACCACTCCTATTCAACATAGTGTTGGAAGTTCTGGCCAGGGCAATTAGGCAGGAGAAGGAAATAAAGGGTATTCAATTAGGAAAAGAGGAAGTCAAATTGTCCCTGTTTGTAGATGACATAATTGTATATCTAGAAAACCCCATTGTCTCAGCCCAAAATCTCCTTAAGCTGATTAGCAACTTCAGCAAAGTCTCAGGATACAAAATCAGTGTACAAAAATCACAAGCATTCTTATACACCAATCACAGACAAACAGAGAGCCAAATCATGAGTGAACTCCCATTCACAATTGCTTCAAAGAGAATAAAATACCTAGGAATCCAACTTACAAGGGACGTGAAGGACCTCTTCAAGGAGAACTACAAACCACTGCTCAATGAAATAAAAGAGGATACAAACAAATGGAAGAACGTTCCATGGTCATGGGTAGGAAGAATCATAATCATGAAAATGGCCATACTGCCCATGGTAATTTATAGATTCAATGCCATCCCCATCAAGCTACCAATGACTTTCTTCATAGAATTGGAAAAAACTACTTTAAAGTTCATAGGGAACCAAAAAAGAGCCCGCATTGCCATGTCAATCCTAAGCCAAAAGAACAAAGCTGGAGGCATCACTCTACCTGACTTCAAACTATACTACAAGGCTACAGTAACCAAAACAGCATGGTACTGGTACCACAACAGAGACATAGATCAATGGAATAGAACAGAGCCCTCAGAAATAATGACACATATCTACAACCATCTGATCTTTGACAAACCTGACAAAAAGAGGAAATGGGGAAAGGATTCCCTACTTAATAAATGGTGCTGGGAAAACTGGCTAGCCATATGTAGAAAGCTGAAACTGGATCCCTTCCTTACACCTTATATAAAAATTAATTCAAGATGGATTAAAGACTTACATGTTAGACCTAAAACCATGAAAACCCTAGAAGAAAACCTAGGCAATACCATTCAGGACATAGGCATGGGCAAGGACTTCATGTCTAAAACACCAAAAGCAATGGCAACAAAAGCCAAAATTGACAAATGGGATCTCATTAAACTAAAGAGCTTCTGCACAGCAAAAAAAAAAAAAAAAAAAAAAATACCATCAGAGTGAACAGGAAACCTACAGAATGGGAGAAAAATTTTGTAGTCTACTCATCTGACAAAGGGCTAATATCCAGAATCTACAATGAACTCAAATTTACAAGAAAAAAACAAACAACCCCATCAACAAGTGGGCAAAGGATATGAACAGACACTTCTCAAAAGAAGACATTTATGCAGCCAAAAGACACATGAAAAATGCTCATCATCACTGGCCATCAGAGAAATGCAAATCAAAACCACAATGAAATACCATCTCACACTAGTTAGAATGGCGATCATTAAAAAGTCAGGAAACAACAGGTGCTGGAGAGGATGTGGAGAAATAGGAACACTTTTACACTGTTGGTGGGACTGTAAACTAGTTCAACCATTGTGGAAGTCAGTGTGGCGATTCCTCAGGGATCTAGAACTAGAAATACCATTTGACCCAGCCATCCTATTACTGGGTATATACCCAAAGGAGTATAAATCATGCTGCTATAAAGACACATGCACACATATGTTTATTGTGGTACTATTCATAATAGCAAAGACTTGGAACCAACCCAAATGTCCAACAACGATAGACTGGATTAAGAAAATGTGGCACATATACACCATGGAATACTATGCAGCCATAAAAAATGATGAGTTCATGTCCTTTGTAGGGACATGGATGAAGCTGGAAACCATCATTCTCAGGAAACTATTGCAAGGACAAAAAACCAAACACTGCATGTGCTCACTCATAGGTGGGAATTGAACAATGAGAAAACGTGGACACAGGAAGGGGAATGTCACACACTGGGGACTGTTGTGGGGTGGCGGTGGGGATGGATAGCATTAGGAGATATACCTAATGCTAAATGACAAGTTAATGGGTGCAGCACACCAACATGGCACATGTATTCATATGTAAGAAACCTGCACGTTGTGCAAATGTACACTAAAACTTAAAGTATAATAAAAAAGAAAAAATAAAATAAAATAAAACAAGGCTGGGGGAAGTGAATGGCTTTACTCATAAGTAATTTAAATGATATATTGCTTTTTTATTGTGCATCATTTTTTAATAAACTATTATGAGGTATGCAAATAAAAAGTTATCAGCCTTCTATAAATAACAAAAAGTACTTAAAATATTTACTAAGTGATTTATAACTGTTCAAGTGATTGAAGAAGGTAATTTAGCCTGTTCCTTGAACTCTGCATATTTAGACAATTAAAAACTTGCTTGGTTTACGTTTTAAAATGCCAAAATGTGAATCACTATCATACATCCTCACTTGTTATACATTGGCTAGTATTTCATTTTCACTTCTTTATGGCTGGCATAACCCATGCACCAGATCAAGGGAATAGCACTTAGGATACTAAGCTGCCCCACTTTGAAGCTCATTTATCCTGGTACTCAGTGAAGAAAAACAAATATTCTTCTGAAAACAGAACTGCCAAGATGTAGCCACCGTTCCATTGTTTCTTCACACTGCCTCTTCTTTGTTTCTTCATTTGCAAAAGTCTCATGCAACACATTCAGATCTTTGGAATACATGAAAGCACTTTCTTGAGTTTCTGCAGTCTGCCAGAAAGTACAAAATCCTTGGGAATTCTCATTTTGCCACATACTAGGTACATTCCTAGCTACAGGATGCTGAGATGGGGATTTACCCAGGAAAACCAAACTAGGAAGAAATCTCAACTTTCACCTGCCCCTCTTCTGCAGACAGGTATATATATATAGACGACATATGTGGCCAAAAATCCCTGAGCAGGGGTGTTTTTCCATCTGTAGCCACTACTTAAGCCAAAATCCTAAAGGTGGGGACCAAATCTGTGCCACATTTTCCAAACTTTACAATAATATCCCCTTAGCCCTTTTAGTCCCTGCTCCAACTGTACTGAGCTTTGCCATCTTGCAAAATCATGCCCTGTTGATACTTGCTGCTACCTCAGCCTGAAATACCCTTTCCTTCCTCTTATTCCTTCTTCACTTAACCAATTCTTCATCTTTCAAATCTCAGCACAGAAATACTTTCCTTGAGCACCCTTAACCCAACTTCAGAATAGGTGGCATTCTATGGCTCCCCCAGTGCCCTGTTTACCCTTATCTTAGTACACACCAAACTCTATTGTTCTGGCTTATTATCTGTCTCCCTTGCTAGAATCTACCATCTTTGGGACAAATAACTCTGTTTGCCTTGTTAAAAGTTGCATCACTTATCACAATCTAGATTAGAATCGATAATAAAAATCACATGTTAAAGGAATGAATGACAGTCTTCATTTATCATATCCTTTATTTGGGGCTACATGCCCACAGATGCATGTAGAAAAGAGATGCATGGAAGAAAGTGGTAAAAAGACACAGAATAAAGGGGGTGGAGTAGAGAACAAAAGTCATACCACCCTATTATGTGAAAAAAAAAAAATCCATCACACAAAAGCTGCCCTCCAAGGATGACCCCTTTTCTCTTCATCTTTATTTCCATTCCTGCTTCCAAACTTCTACCTCACTGGTCCCTACAATATGCCCTCCTTTTTTCTCATCATTTTATTTTTGCCATATCCTCTACTGCCAACCTCTGACTATCTAACAACTTGCCTTTCTCTCTGCTGTCTTCCGGTGATCATGTTCATCTGATTTGAGTGGTTTTATGTTTTTACATTTCAACATCAAATCAACAGAAAAATGGAATCTATTTTGTAAATAAATGTGGTATATAGTACATGCCTCACATTGATTTATGCATGAAAATACATGTTATGATTAAAAGATATGCTTTCTAGGTATGAGCAGTGTATCTCATCTTACTATTATATGTCAAAAGATCAGTAACAGACTTCTGCTTCTGGCCAAGATGAAGTAACAGAGAATGAATTTACAATCGAATCAAAACAGCCAAGAAACTGCAAAACATATATGAAACAACAGTTTTTCAAGGTACTGAATATCAGGCAATGAAGGTTAGTGATCCCTAAAAGATAGGAAACAAACAAGGTAAGCCCTGTGATTGTCCCAGCTTACAGCCTTGAGAGAATTTCCAGGATATGGCACAGGAGAGGGAACCTAAGTGGAGTCTGATAGACTCCTTGAGTTTAAGAAACAGACCCAGGAGTCCAGGGAGACAGAAGATCCTAGAGTTTACAGGAAAGAGTACCAGAGAAGAGAGAGCTTCACAGATTCAGAAGTCTAAAATCTCAACTATTAACGTGATTTTGATTCTGCTCATACATATTAGAAAAACAACGGTAAAAGAAACAGCTGAGACTGGGCACGGTGGCTCACGCCTGTAATCCCAGCATTTTGGGAGGCCAAGGCGAGTGGATCACCTGAGGTCAGGAGTTCGAGACCAGCCTGGTCAACACATTGAAACCCCATGTCTACTAAAAATACAAAAAATTAGCCGGGCATTGTGGCAGGCGCTTGTAATCCCAGCTACTCAGGAGGCTGAGGCAGGAGAATCTCTTGAACCCGGGAGGCAGAGGTTGCAGTGAGCCGAGGTTGTGCCAATGCACTCCAGCCTGAGCAACAAGAGTAAGACTCCATCTCAAAAAACAAAACGACAACAACAACAAAAAAAAACAGCTGAAAGAATTAGAGGAAATGGTACCTAACACAGGACCAGGAATGATGCTTATTCCTACTAATCAAACTGGAAAGCCTCATAACTCACAGGAAATTGTTAAAGTATTTAGAAGGGTCTTGCCTCTAAATGGAGAATAATTAGCCCCAGACTAAACACAATTCTGCTTCCACCTAAAATTCATTATGTCTGGCATCTAATAAAAAATTACAAGGCACAAAAAGAGACAGGAAAATGCAAACCACAATGGGGTTCTAGAATAATCAAGCAAACGAACTGGCCCAGGAATGACACAGACATTAGAACTAGCAGACAAGGACATTAAAATGGTTTTTATAATATCCCTTCCTATGTTCAAAAGTTCAGTACAGACATGAAAGATATTTTTTAAAGACTCAAACTTCTAGAGATAAAAATTACAGTGTCTGATATATTGGTTTTCTACTGATACGTAACAAATTATCACAAACTTGGCAGCTTAAAACAACACCCATTTATTAGTGCACAGTTCGATAGGTCAGAAGTCTGAGAGGGCTAGCCTGGGGTATGTGATTAGGATCCTACAAGGCTGAAATTATGGCATTCACTGGTCTGGGTTCTTACCCAGTGGCTTTGAAAAAAAATTAACTTCTAGGCCGAATACAGTGGCTCATGACTGTAATCCCATTGCTTTAGAAGGTTGAGGCAGGAGTATTGCTTGAGGCCAGAAGTTCAAGACCAGCCTGGGCAGCACAGTGAGACTTTGTCTCTACAAAAATATAGATATAATATTTTAAATTAACTTACAAGCTCACTGTAGTTGTTAGTAAAATCTAGTTATTGTGGATATAGGGCTGAAGTCCCCATCTTCTGGCTGACTAGTAACCTGGGGTCACTCTCAGCACCTGGAGGCCATTGTCAGATCTTTTGCATGAGGCTCCCTCTATCTCCAAGCCAGCAATGGCTTAAATCCTTCATGTGCTTCAAATTTCTCTGACTTCCTCTTCTGCTACCATCCTGAAGAAACTCCTCTTAAGGGCCCTCCCAGTTAATATCCCTTTTGATTCATCCAAATTCAACTGACTAGTAACCAAAATTACTAAAATTAATTAAATCTGAAAAATTACTTTTGCCATAAACCATTACAAAATTGGGGATTATATCTCATTACAGTAACAATTCTGAATTAGGGTAAAAAATTTGGGAGGTCATTTTAGAATTCTACCTACCAGGTATAAAATGAAAACTATTAAGATTAGTGAACTTGAAACATAACAACAGAAAATATCCAAAATGAAATACACAGAGAAAAATATATAATCATAAAAAACACACTGTGTGAGCATCAGCGAGCTCCTGGACAACCTCAAGGAGGCGGGGGATATTTGAAAGAATAATGGCTCAAAAAATCCAAAGCTGATGAAAACTATAAACCCACAGTAGCAAGAACATCAATGAATCCCAGGTACAAGAAATATGGATAAAACTATAACAAGGCATATCATAATCAAATTGTTCAAAACCAGTGATGAAGAGACAATCTTAAAAGCAGACAGAGAAAAAAGATACATTATTTATAGAGATAGATACAGATGAGAGCAATTTTCTCATTGGAAACAATGTAAACAGAAAGATAGGAAAGCAACATCTTTAAAACACAAGGGGGAAAAGTCAATCTAGAATGGTACACCCAGCAAAAATTACTTAGTTTTCAAAAAACTAAAGCAATGGCACCTTAGGTGAAGTAGTGAACTATTTCATAATGTTCCTGGGGCACAGAGTATCACAAGCACAGTGATATCTAAGAATGGAAAAACTGCTAAATTAACTGCTGACTTCAGAGCCATGCAGTAACTGCTCAATCCACACCAGCAATATGGATGGTTCATGTACTACTGCCTCTTTCCCCACTTAACTCAGTTCTGAATTACAGTCTCCTATATATGCACCTGACTGGAACAACATAAATTGCATCTAAAAGCCTAACTGCAAGAGTTTAAAAAATTAATTAATGTTCCAGCCTTTGCAGTCACGAAATACGAAATTAAATTTCAAACAGATACTGACCAGACGCCATCTACTTTATGTTCCATAACAGCAAAAATGTACACTAGGAACTTCCTAGTATATACATTCCTATATCAGTGTGAATGTCCCTTTGTGCCCACTGGCGTATTGTTTTTACCACATACTAGAATCTAGATTCTATTTTTATCCATTGGCCTGTTGGCCTCTCCCACCTAGACAGATAACCATATCTTGTTTTTGTTGTTGTTGTTGTCATTTTTCATGGCCTGAAGAACTTTCCACAATGTCTCCAAAATAGTAGATGTTCCAAATATATTCATGGAATAAAACTACATTTGTTGATTAGCTCATTTAATAAATATTTATTAAGCTTTTACTATGTCTAGGTGCCAAGAACTGTTCTGCAGAGTTGAAATAGAACAGTGAACAAATTAGACAAATTTACTGGCCTCATGGATTTAACATTCTAGTGGTGAGCAGAATAAAAATAAATAAATAAATAAATAAATAATTGGGATATAATATTAAGACTGCCCTTAAGAAATGTGAAATACAACAAGAAGAGCAAGACAAGGGCTGCTCACCTATTTTAGATAAGATGGTCAGGAAAGGCCTCTTTGAGGAGGTGACATTTGAGCAGAGATCTGAATATAGTGAGGGACCCAGCCATGTAGCCAGCTGTAGTGATAGAATACTAAATGCAAAGGTCCTGAGCCATGGGCATCTTTGGCAAGCTTTAGGAACAAGGAAGTCAATATGGCAGATCAGAGAGAACAAAGGGGAGAGTGGTAGGCACTGGGGTTGGAAAGGTAGCCAGAGAAGCCTCTCAGTCTTTATTTTGCCTCTGGAACACCTGAGGAGCTTTGACAATCCACAAATGTTCAGGTCCCAAACCCAAAGATTGATCTGAGTTGGTCAGGGGTGGTACCCAAGCAACAGTAATTTTTTAATCCTCTCCAGGTGATTCTAATATACAGACATGTTTAGAGCCATTGCTGCAGAGCCTTGTAGACCATAACACTTTGTACTAAGAGTGATGGGATGCCATGTTGGGTTTGAGCAGGGGGTGAAATTATCTGACATATATATATATATTTTTTTTTTTTTGAGATGGAGTCTTACTCTGTTGCCCAGGCTGGAGTGCACTGATGCGATCTTGGCTCACTGCAAGCTCCGCCTCCCAGGTTCACACCATTCTCCTGCCTCAGCCTCCCGAGTAGCTGGGACCACAGGCGCCCGCCACCACGCCCGTCTAATTTTTTGTATTTTTAGTACAGACGGGGTTTCACCATGTTAGCCAGGATGGTCTTGATCTCCTGACCTCGTGATCCACCCACCTCGGCCTCCCAAAGTGCTGGGATTACAGGCGTGAGCCAACGCACCCGACCCTGACTTATATTTTAAAAGATCACTCTGACTGCTGGGTGGCCCCAGAAAACAAGTATAGAGGCAAGAACAGAAATAGAAAATGCCAGTTAGGTCGCTATTACAACAGTCCTTGTAAAAGAGTATGGAGGTGGAGGTGGAAAGGATAAGAAATGACCAAATTTGTGATAAATTACAAATGCAGTGTCAACAGAATCTGCTGGTGGATTGCATGTAGGATGTGAAAGATTCTACGTCTCCAAAAAAGAAATGATGATTCAGTTCTGGGTCTGAGCAACTAGATGAAAGGTATTAGTGGGATAGGGACCACTGCTGTGGGGAGGGGGAGAGAGAAGCAAGTTTCAGGGGAGAAATCAGAAGTTAATGTAAAATAACAATAAAAATGCTGATATCAATACATTTCTACATCTCTGCCTTCTTCCTTCTTTACTTAACTTCCATCTGGCCATATCCTGACTCCTACCCTCTCTGAACTATATATTGTTCTCATCACTTTTGTGACTCCAAAGCCCAGAATGTTTCCCTGCGATAATACTATGTCACTATAAGATTATGTATCTAAATAGGCATTTTAAAGATCTGATGAAAAACACATCTGGGTAAACCTACAACTCCTGGAAAAGAAAAGACATTACAAACATATCCATAAGGAAAGTTTTGGCTTTTGTCAATGTACTCATAGGTGCAGGTTGGAGGTTAAAATTTAGTTCAGCCAAATTCTTGAGAAAGCATAGGTCTTAGAGCTTGTAAGGGTCAGGCCAACTGAATTTGAAGAGGTGATCAACCTTCTCCATTAGCATTCTTGCATATAAAATGATTGCCTTAGATTTTGCAACATTCATTTGCATTTCTTTATTCATATATTATATGCAAATGCTCATTAGATGTTCCTTTCATGTAATTTTTTTAATATTCCAATTTTAAAAATGAGTTAAATGTCTGACTCCTTTGGTCATCATTTCTTTTTTTTGTTTTTTTTTGAGACAGGGTCTTGCTTTGTCACCCAGGCTGGAGTGCAGTGGCGTGATCTCAGCTCACTGCAAGCTCCGCCTCCCGGGTTCACGCCAGTCTCCTGCCTCAGCCTCCGGAGTAGCTGGGACTACAGGCGCCCACCACCACACCCAGCTAATTTTTTGTATTTTTAGTAGAGACGGGGTTTCACTGTGTTAGCCAGGATGGTCTCGATCTCCTGAGCTCGTGATCCACCCTCCTCGGCCTCCCAAAGTGCTGGGATTACAGGCGTGAGCCACTGTGCCCAACCTCCTTTGGTCATTTTAGCATGAGATTTTATCAGATTTCTATAAAGTAATACTAAATGTTTAAGTTTTTGTAGTGGCTGATTTTTCTATTCTGCAATTAATCCAGCATGTCTGTTTGAAAAGACTCTTCTCTCTGCAAAACATGTTATAATGGCTTTCCTTTCCTTAATTCTAAGATGGCACTGGATTACAAATGCTTTAATATTACTCATTTCTTTTGAAAGGAGTTCTATTACTTAAGAGAAAATGTTTATCACATTTTCTTTACCAGAACAAAAAATTTGTATAAAGCTGAAAAATAAAGAATTTAAAGGAATCTTTAAAATAACAAAATATAAAGGCTAAATATTAAAATTTTATATATATATACAATTATAGGACAGCTAGCTGTAAACATCACTTTTTATGTTTTAAATATGGTTCTTCTTAATTAAACAATAAAAGCGATATCACTGCTAATTTATTGGACTAAATTATTTCAGAATAAAGGTAAAGGCCCACCACCCTAGATTTTTAACTTAATGGGAGAGTTGGGAGGTGGAGCAAATACAGTATTATAAGAATGCTGGTGATAAGAGTTTGCTTTTTGTACCAAAATGTTGATGAAATGGAAAAGATTCTTCATTCATTGAAAAAGTATTGAATGTGTGTAGAAATGAAAACATAATCTGCTTAAAAAAATTGATTCCGATATGAGGAAATTGGGGCTACAGTCAAAGCTTCAAGAAAAGAGAATGCCAAAAAGGACATACAAGCTCCTCTTGACTCAGAGAAGAAAAAGATCAGAAATATGTTTTTCCTTTTATGATAGGGAGCTTCTGAACAGTGTTTTGAACAGTGTTTTGCTTGCCAGCAAAAGTGAAAGTAAAGGGAAAAAAATATTTCAAACTGAAAAAAAAAAAAGATTCCCGCCAATATTATAGAGTAAACTGATCTGAGATGGCAATATTTTCTTGAAGAATTCCTCTTGGCTAATACATTTACTATATTTTTCTGCTAAATCCTTTTATCTTTAGTTGTAAAAAATACTTTTGAAGCATTGCTCAGACAATGACATAAGTTGTAAAAACAATTCTCAATGTGAAAAATGATGGAAGAGGAAATGAATGAAATGAAGCGAGAAGGGAAGTTTAGAGAAAAAAGAATAAAAAGAAATGAACAAAGCCTCCAAGAAATTTGGGACTATGTGAAAAAACCAAACCTACGTCTGATTGGTGTACCTGAAAATGATGGAGAGAATGGAACCAAGTTGGAAACCACTCTGCAAGATATTACCCAGGAGAACTTCCCCAATCTAGCAAGGCAGGCCAACATTCAGATTCAGGAAATACAAAGAACACCACAAAGATACTCCTCAAGAAGAGCAACTCCAAGACACATAATTGTCAGATTCACCAAAGTTGAAATGAAGGAAAAAATGTTAAGGGCAGCCAGAGAGAAAGGCCAGGTTACCCACAAAGGGAAGCCCATCAGACTAACAGCTGATCTCTCAGCATAAACTCTACAATCCAGAAGAGAGTGGGGGCTGATATTCAACATTCTTAAAGAAAAGAATTTTCAACCCAGAATTTCCTATCCAGCCAAACTAAGCTTCATAGGTGAAGGAGAAATAAAATACTTTACAGACAAGCAAACGCTGAGTGATTTTGTTACCATCAGGCCTGCCCTAAAAGAGCTCCTGAAGGAAGCACTAAACATGGAAAGGAACAACCGGTACCAGCCACTGCAAAAACATGCCAAATTGTAAAGACCATCGAAGCTAGGAAGAAACTACATCAACTAACGAGCAAAATAACCAACTAACATCATAATGACAGGATCAGATTCACACATAACAATATTAACTTTAAAGGTAAATGGGCTAAATGCTCCAATTAAAAGACACAGACTGGCAAACTGGATAAGGAGTCAGGACCCATCAGTGTGCTGTATTCAGGAAACCCATCTCACGTGCAGAGACACACATAGACTCAAAATAAAGGGATAGAGGAAGATCTGTCAAGCAAATGGAAAACAAAAAAAGGCAGGGGTTGCAATCCTAGTCTCTGATAAAATAGACTTTAAACCAACAAAGATTAAAAGAGACAAAGAAGGCCATTACATAATGGTAAAGGGATCAATTCAACAAGAAGAGCTAACTATCGTAAATATATATGCACCCAACACAGGAGCACCCAGATTCATAAAGCAAATCCTGAGTGACCTACAAAGGGACTTAAACTCCCACATAATAATAATGGGAGTTTTTAACACCCCACTGTCAACATTAGACAGATCAATGAGACAGAAAGTTAACAAGGATATCCAGGAATTGAACTCAGCTCTGCACAAAGTGGACCTAGTAGACATCTACAGAACTCTCCACCCCAAATCAACAGAATATACATTTTTTTCAGCACCACACCACAACTATTCCAAAATTGACTACATAGTTGGAAGTAAAGCTCTCCTCAGCAAATGTAAAAGAACAGAAATTATAACAAACTGTCTCTCAGACCACAGTGCAATCAAACTAGAACTCAGGATTAAGAAACTCACTCAAAACCGCTCAACTACATGGAAACTCAACAACCTGCTCCTGAATGACTATTGGGCACATAATGAAATGAAGGCAGAAATAAAGATGTTCTTTGAAACCAACGAGAACAAAGACACAACATACCAGAATCTCTGGGACACATTCAAAGCAGTGTGTAGAGGGAAATTTATAGCACTAAATGCCCACAAGAGAAAGCGGGAAGGATCCAAAATTGACACCCTAACATCACAATTAAAAGAACTAGAAAAGCAAGAACAAACACATTCAAAAGCTAGCAGAAGGCTACAAATAACTAAAATCAGAGCAGAGCTGAAGGAAAGAGAGACATAAAAAACCCTTCAAAAAATTAATGAATCCAGGAGCTGGTTTTTTGAAAAGATCACCAAAATTGATAGACCACTAGCAAGACTAATAAAGAAGAAAAGAGAGAAGAATCAAATAGATGCAATAAAAAATGAAAAAGGGGATATCACCACCGATCCCACAGAAATACAATCTACCATCAGAGAATACTACAAACACCTCTATGCAAATAAACTAGAAAACCTAGAAGAAATGGATAAATTCCTCAACAAATACACCCTCCCAAGACTAAACCAGGAAGAAGTTGAATCTCTGAATAGACCAATAACAGGTTCTGAAATTGTGGCAATAATCAATAGCTTACCCACCAAAAAGAGTCCAGGACCTGATGGATTCACAGCCGAATTCTACCAGATGTACAACGAGGAACTGGTACCATTCCTTCTGAAACTATTCCAATCAACAGAAAAAGAGGGAATCCTCCCTAACACATTTTATGAAGCCAGCATGATCCTGATACCAAAGCCTGGCAGAGACATAACCAAAAAAGAGAATTTCAGACCAATATCCTTGATGAACATTGATGCAAAAATCCTCAATAAAATACTGGCAAACCGAATCCAGCAGCACATCAAAAAGCTTATCCACCATGATCAAGTGGGCTTCATCCCAGGGATGCAAGGCTGGTTCAACATATGCAAATCAATAAATGTAATCCAGCATATAAACAGAACCAAAGACAAAAACCACATGATTATCTCAATAGATGCAGAAAAGGCCTTTGACAAAATTCAACAACACTTCATGCTAAAAACTCTCAATAAATTAGGTATTGATGGGACGTATCTCAAAATAATAAGAGCTATCTACGACAAACCCACAGCCAATATCATACTGAATGGGCAAAAACTGGAAGCATTCCCTTTGAAAACTGGCACAAGACAGGGATGCCCTCTCTCACCACTCCTATTCAACATAGTGCTGGAAGTTCTGGCCAGAGCAATCAGGCAGGAGAAGGAAATAAAGGGTATTCAATTAGGAAAAGAGGAAGTCAAATTGTCCCTGTTTGCAGATGACATGATTGTATATCTAGAAAACCCCATCGTCTCAGCCCAAAATCTCCTTAAGCTGATTAGCAACTTCAGCAAAGTCTCAGGATACAAAATCAATGTACAAAAATCACAAGCATTCTTGCACACCAATCACAGACAAACAGAGAGCCAAATCGTGAGTGAACTCCCATTCACAATTGCTTCAAAGAGAATAAAATACCTAGGAATCCAACTTACAAGGGATGTGAAGGACCTCTTCAAGGAGAACTACAAACCACTGCTCAATGAAATAAAAGAGGATACAAACAAATGGAAGAACATTCCATGCTCATGGATAGGAAGAATCAATATCATTAAAATGGCCATACTGCCCAAGGTAATTTATAGATTCAATGCCATCCCCATCAAGCTACCGATGACTTTCTTCATAGAATTGGAAAAAACTACTTGAAAGTTCATATGGAACCAAAAAAGAGCCTGCATCGCCAAGTCAATCCTAAGCCATAAGAACAAAGCTGGAGGCATCATACTACCTGGCTTCAAACTATACTACAAGGCTACAGTAACCAAAACAGCATGGTACTGGTACCACAACAGAGACATAGATCAGTGGAACAGAACAGAGTCCTCAGAAATGATGCCGCATATCTACAACTATCTGATCTTTGACAAACCTGACAAAAACAAGAAATGGGGAAAGGATTCCCTATTTAATAAATGGTGCTGGGAAAACTGGCTAGCCATATGCAGAAAGCTGAAACTGGATCCCTTCCTTACACCTTATACAAAAATTAATTCAAGATGGATTAAAGACTTAAATATTAGACCTAAAACCATTAAAATCCTACAAGAAAACCTAGGTAATACCATTCAGGACATAGGTGTGGGCAAGGACTTCATGTCTAAAACACCAAAAGCAATGGCAACAAAAGCCAAAATTGACAAATGGGATCTAATTAAACTAAAGAGCTTCTGCACAGCAAAAGAAACTACCATCAGAGTGAACAGGCAACCTACAGAATGGGAGAAAATTTTTGCAACCTACTCATCTGACAAAGGGCTAATATCCAGAATCTACAATGAACTCAAACAAATTTACAAGAAAGAAACAAACAACCCCATCAAAAAGTGGGCGAAGGACATGAACAGACACTTCTCAAAAGAAGACATTTATGCAGCCAAATGACACATGAAAAAATGCTCATCATCACCGGCCATCAGAGAAATGCAAATCAAAACCACAGTGAGATACCATCTCACACCAGTTAGAATGGCCATCACTAAAAAGTCAGGAAACAACAGGTGCTGAAGAGGATGTGGAGAAATAGGAACACTTTTACACTGTTGGTGGGACCGTAAACTAGTTCAACCATTGTGGAAATCAGTGTGGCAATTCCTCAGGGATCTAGAACTAGAAATACCATTTGACCCAGCCATCCCATTACTGGGTATATACCCAAAGGACTATAAATCATGCTGCTATAAAGACACATGCACACATATGTTTATTGCGGCACTATTCACAATAGCAAAGACTTGGAACCGACCCAAATGTCCAACAACAATAGACTGGATTAAGAAAATGTGGCACATATACACCATGGAATACTATGCAGCCATAAAAAAGGATGAGTTCATGTCCTTTGTAGGGACATGGATGAAACTGGAAAACATCATTCTCAGTAAACTATCGCAAGGACAAGAAACCAAACACCGCATGTTCTCACTCATAGGTGGGAATTGAACAATGAGAACTCATGGACACAGGAAGGGGAACATCACACTCTGGGGACTGTTGTGGGGTGGGGGGAGGGGGGAGGGACAGCATTAGGAGATATACCTAATGCTAAATGACGAGTTAATGGGTGCAGCATACCAACACGGCACATGTATACATATGTAACAAACCTGCACATTGTGCACATGTACCCTAAAACCTAAAGTATAATAAAATAAAAATAAATAAAAAAAGAAAAAAAGAAAAAGATAACTAAAAAAAAAAAGAAAAATGATGTTTATAAAATTAAGTTGATATACACTGACTTAAGCTCAATTTTTAATAAAATTTAATGATTTGTGGCACCTTTCATCTAAGTACATTTATTGAAAACATGTAAAGGTCCAGTTGAATGCAGTGGTGGTAAGGCGCTGTAAGCTTCGTCATCCACATAAGCAATAGAATTTTCTAGCAAAGTGATTTCTCACAGTTTATCTTCTAAACACCCCAAGTACCACAGTAAAATGTTTTTTGTTTTAGTATTTATCTATCTCTATATCTATATGTGCCAAATAATAATAATGTTTTACTTGTAGCCGATTTCTATTTTCATTTTTATCATTGAAGTTTGCTATTGGAATTTCAGAAAGAAAATTGGAGAACATGAAAGAGCTACAAATGAAGGAATACTGCTGAAAATAATCAGTCATTGCAAGATCTCCCTACACACATTTTTTCCCTCGTCTCTTTATTTTTCCATCTCACTTGCCCTTGACCACTTCTTTACTCTCTATTTTCTCCTAGCCTTTGCCCTAGCTCCAAACTGAGGAAATTAAACAAATATTTTCCCCGTAATAGTATGTGTAGAATAAAGCTTTCTGTTCTTTGTTTTTAATTTCACAATTAGGGAACTTTTTGTTGGGTTCTTTCTTATCTTGTTCTTTAAAAAAAATAAAATTCTCAATTAAAATATTTTTTAGTCTATTATGGTTCTCAAATTATTTTTCTATGTGGTTGATATCCTTCAAGAAGAAAGATCTTTCTTACTATGCTCATGGATATAAGCAAAATTTGACCTACTTCTAATTAAAGTCTCCCAAGAATATGCTATTTCATCAACTCAACAAACATTTATTAAGCACATAATATGTAACAGGGACTGTGTTGGATAAAAGAAAATCATAATATTCTTACAGTAAGCTTACAGTACAAAGAGAATATAAGATGGACAAATCGGAATGGAGTCATGTGAGAAAGAACATTCTTTCTGGTGTTATCTGGTAAGAAATCACAAAATGTGCCCACAAAAGCTGAGATTTATAAGCTGAGTAGAAATTTGTCAGGAGTCAAGTACAGAAGGGCATTCTGGAGGAAAGCATAGGTGAAATAAAGTAGATAGGATAGAAACTCTAGCATGTGTGTTGAACTACATAGATTCTGTATTCTCAAAGCTTAAAATGCAAGACAAGGAATAAGAGGAGAAGCATCTCCGGGAGGCAAACCAGTCAGATGGCGAAGGTCCTAGTAAGCTATTCTATGTTTAGATATTACCCTCTACAGCAGTGGCCTCCAAGTAGGTTATTCCAAAAAGAGTTAAGATCATCACGGAGACTTATGAAAGAAAACATTAGAACTTCTGTTTTTCCCAACATTATATTATGAAAAATTTTAAGTACACAAAATGTTAGAAGAATTGTACAGAGAATTCCCATATACTCACCACCTAAATTATACAATTAACACTTTAATATATTTGCTTTATCAAACAACTATTCATAGCTCTATCCATATACCAATCCATTTTTTACTGTTTTTTTGTATATTTCTGTTTATATTTGTTATTCTTGAAGATATTTTTTATGGATATAGAATTCCTGATTGACAGTCTCTTTTTACTTTCAGCAATTTAAAGTCTTCACTGTCTTCTGGCCTCCATTCTTTCTGATAAGAAAAGTCAGCATTCTTCTAGGTGTAATGTGTCATTCTTCTCTGTCCACTTTCAGGGTATTCTATCCATCTTTGCTTCCCAGCAGTTTGACTGTGATGCATCTATTTGCAGTTTTCTTTGTATTTATCCTCCCTGGGATTCATTGAGATTCTTGAATTCATGAACTCATGTCTTTCAACAAATTTGAGAAATTTTTAGCCATTAGGTCTTAAACATTTTGGGGTGGGCCCCAATATCTCTATCTTTTCCCCCAGGATGCCAATTACAAATACTTACATATTTTACAAATAAATTACAAATATATAACCTACAAATATACCTTTTGATTTTTCCCACAGGTCACTAAAGCTCTATTCATTTCTTCAATTTCTTTTCTCTGACCTTCAGGTTAGATAATTTTATTTATTGATTTCCAAGGTCATTAACTTTTTTCATTTCCAATCTGCTACTAAATTCATTCAGTAAATTTTTTATTTTAGATAACTGTATTTCTCTATTCTAGAATTTGCTTTTTTTTAGTTTCCATCTCTGTGAGATTTGTTATTATAAGCCTTTCCATCCTTAAGTATAGTTATAATAAGTACATTAAATTTCATCTCAGAATCAGTCTCCATTGATTGCCTTTTCTCTTTATTACGGTATTACTTTTTCTATTTCTTTGGATTTGTATTATACCTAGGAATTTTGTCTGGTACCATGGACACTATAAATGATACATGGTAGAGAATGTAGATTCTGTTATGTTCCTCACAGGAATATTAATTTTTGTTTTAGCAGGCAGTTAACTTGGCTGAATTCAAACTCAAACTTTGAAAGTGCTTTGAGCCTTAGCTGGGCTGCTTGGAGTCTGCCTTGCACATGAAAGGTGTTTTCTAGAGATTTTGGAAATGTATACTTTTGTTCTCCTTTCTAGTATTCCCCCACTTTCCAGCTACTACAATTACCTTAAACTCTGGTTCCTTGCAAAGAGTAAGACTGTGCATTTCTGTCCATATTTTAACAGCCTATGTGTTAGTAATCTGGGGCTCACCCTCAGTCTAGAAACTCTAAAAAATGAAGCCCACCCAGTACCATTTCTTTTCTTCAAATCTAACCCCTCTTTCAGTATTTTTCTGCTTTTGTTCACTCTACATAGCCTTTAGATAGCTGCTTTACATTTTGCCCAAAATGTATAGATACTATTTGCAGGATAGGTGATCCGATAGACCTACTTGGCCATTAGTGGAAGTGGAAACAGAACTCATATTTTTAGTTATCATTTATCATTTTAGCTAACATAAAAAGCAATTAATATTTACTAATATTTAAGGATTAACACACCCTCATTTGGATCATATAAAAGGAAGTTATCATTATTATATGTTATATGAAGTATTCTATAGGAAAAGTTGGAGAACTGGTAGAGGTTACAGGCATGGAATTGTTGAAGACAGTGATATGGTCTGGATTTGTGTCCCTGCACAAATCTCATGTTGAATTGTAATCCCCAATGTTAGAGGAGGGGCCTTCTGGGAGGTGATTGGATCATGGAGGCAGATTTCTCCCTTGCCGTTCTTGTGATAGCGAGTGAGTTCTCACGAGATCTGGTTGTTTAGAAGTGTGTAGCACCTCCCCCTTTGCTCTCTTCCTGCTGTTCCACCCATGTAGGACATGCCTGCTTCCCCTTCTTCTTCCACCATGATTGTAAGTTTTCTGAGGCCTTCTTAGCCATGCTTCCTGTAGAGCCTGTGGAACCGTGAGCCAATTAAACCTCTTCTTTTTATAAATTACCCAATCTCAGGTACTTCTTTATAGCAGTGTGAGAACGGACTAATACAGACAGCATTCTCACTCATTTGTTAACTTTTGGTATATTAGCACATATTGCAGGTCATGTGTTTCTTCCCATGTATATTTGTGTGTTTAAAGATTATATTTCTAGTTTTAGAAACCAATCTAATCTTTATAAAATGTATCTGTGGCTCTGAAAATATTCTTGCAAGGTGCCAACTATAGATTGGACATACTAATAAGCAAGAAAAATCAAACAATAAGAATATGGGAAACTGATACTCTAACCTATGATGAGCTCTTTAGCCACACCATAAAGTAGAAAAAGAATAGTCTAGTCATACCTGATGAAAACTTAGAACCCCCCAAAATTTAAATTGCCAAGTGGAATATTAGAAAAAAAGAATATATATCCCCTCATTAACAACAATCCTCATTCTAAGTGAATTTTGTGTATTAACATATTAGCTCTTCAATCATTCATTTAACAAATATTTATGAAGCACCTATTATTCATCTGGAACTCCTCTAGATGCCAGGGAAAGAGCTGTGGACAAAACAGTCAAATGCTGGCTTCATGGAGTTTTGATTCTAATGGAGGGAGATGGACAACATATAAAATAAAAGATAAGTAAAATACATATAATGCTGGTAAATTATAGTAACATTATAACATGATAACATCATTAAGAGTATGACAATTAACAACTAAGTATCCTGAACATAAATGCAACCTACCAAAATTTGAGAGCAGAAAATTTCTTGTACCATTTCTCAATGAAAAGTTTCTTAATTATTCTTTTTTTTGTTTTTAATTGTTGTGGGTACATAGTAGGTATATATATACTTACGAAATAAATAAGATGTTCTGATACAGGCATGCAATGCATAATAATCACATCATGGAAAATGGGGATCCATCCCCTCAAGCATTTATCCTTTATGTTACAAACAATCCAATTATACTCCTTTAGTTATTTTTAAATGTACAATTAAATTATTATTGACTATAGTCATGCTGTTGTGCTATCAAATACTAGATTGTCTTCATTCTAACTTTTGTACCCATTAACCATCCCTACCTCTCTCTCACTCCCTCACTACCCTTCTCAGTGTCTGATAACTATCCTTCTACTCTATCTCCGTGGGTACAATTGTTTCAAATTTTAGATCCCACAAATAAGTGAAAACATGCAATGTTTGTCTTTCTGTGCCTGGCTCATTTCAGTTAACATAATGATCTACACAGTTCAATTCAAGTTGTTGCAAATGACAAATCTCATTCTTTTCTATGGCTGAATAGTACTCCATTGTGTACCATATTTTCCCTATCCATTCATCTGTTGATGGACATTTAGGTTGCTCCTAAATCTTAGCTATCGTGAACAGTGCTGCAACAAACATGGGAGTGCAGATATTTCTTCAATATACTGATTTCCTTTCTTTTGGGTATTTACCCAGCAGTGGGATTGCTGGGTCCTATGGTAGCTCTACTTGTAGTTTTTTGAGGAACCTCCAAACTGTTCTCCATAGTGATTGTACTAATTTACACTCCCACCAACACTATACAAGGGTTCCTTTTTCCCATGTCCTCGCCAGCATTTGTTATTGCCTGTCTTTTGAATATAAACCATTTTAATAAATTATTCTAAAATATTGTTTGCTTCACTATCCTCCTATTCCTTTTCATTTCTATTATATTGATGTGTGCCATGATGATTAAACAAGTGAATAGCTTTCAATAAATAAGGAAATAATATATCTGGCTAAATGCACTTATAGACCTTGAGATTTAAAAAAAAGAGCTCCATAGATGTTTGTTATTATTACCGTTATTAACATCATAGTCATTTTATGTATATTGATATATATATATATCTCCTATAAATAAATAAGTAGGCATATCTACATTGGGCCAACGTTCAAAACATTTTACTGCCAAGTCAAAAATAGTGTGAAAACCACTTCCCTAAGCCATAACGATCCATTGGAAAGCTTTGAATAGGGTAGTTCATACAGTTGATTTTTGTTGTTGTTAATAATTCATTCCCTGGTAAGAATGTAGGAGTGGAATAGACAGTGTCAAAACCAAGAGTCAAGGACACCACAATGGGTCAGTCATGAGATCACAGTATCTGATGGATACCATGAACACAGAAGGATAAGAAAAGATTTTTAAATTCAGAATAATAATAACAATAATAATAGTAAATTTAGGCAGTTAGGGATTGCCAGAATAGAGGAGTCAGGCTAGGAAAGAACCTAGAACAGCTACCATGATTCTGAGAAATTGATTCTAGCCATTGAATTAGGGTAAAAAGGTTTTTGGCGGGAAGCCAAAGCTGCAAAGTTTGGTTTTGGATTTTCCAAATTTAATTCGCCTGTTGTACATCCAACAAGCAACCTGAAACACAAGTCTGAAGTTTAACAGAGAACTAGGAATTGGACACGAATCAGAGAAACCTTCACCAAAGAGATAAAGATTTTTAAATTGTGGGTACAGTACAGATTACCCAGAGAAAGTGTGGGGAAGAGTATCAAGAATACATTCCTTGAAGGCCACATACAAAGGGTAGATAGAGGAGGGAACCATAAACACGTATTAGGAGTCATCAAAGAAGTACAGGCCCAAAGAAAGTTGTGATCTGAAACCCTGGAACCCAAAGAAGGAAAGATTTCGACCTAGAGGGGAAGGAGGGCCTTCAGAGAGGGGCAAGATGAGGGCTCCCTGGAGTAGTTTATGAATCTCTCCAAATCATCTCGTGCAAAGACTAACATAAAAAGAGGGGAGGGGGAAGGAGAGGGGTCGGGGAGAGGGAGAGCATCTATCAGCAGGAAAATCTGGCAGCCTGATCCCGCAGGCCAGGTGGGTTAGGAAAGCCACAGAGGAGCCCTGAGGGTAGTGAACTGGGAGACCCTGAGCAGCCCCATGGGGCTCACTCTCAGGAGGGTGAATCCCACTTCCAGTGGATCCCGGCTCACTGCACTCACTGCCAGGGCTCCCCGGCCTCTCATTAGGGCCTATGCGGAAACAGTCCCATGAGGGGCTGCGGGAAGAGGCAAAGTGGGGCAGGGAAGGGGGTGACCTGAGCAATTGAAGCCCTCAGAATCCTCAGCTAAACTCTCCACAAGAACAAAGCCACATCTAGAGGCAGACCCCTGGGAAAATAATCCAAGGGGCACACTACAGGGATGGAGCAGGGAATTGGAGGTGGCTCCCGAGAAAGGCCATATGTTTTAATGCTTGGCAACAGCCATGAGGTTGAAAAAACTTTCCTGGCCCACTCCCCTCCCCTACAAAGGAACTCCTAAACGTACAGGAAAGCCCATCACATTTTGCCACGAGTAACAGAAAAGGATCAAGATGGAGCCCCAAGCAAATACCAGTAAAAAGGGGAAATTGTCCAAATCATACACTGAGGCAATTACCACATACTAGAAATATAAATACACACACATATATGGAGAGAGAGAGAGAGAAAATCACAAAGTAACTGACTGCTGTAATCTTTCAAAATGAAATAAATTAAGAAAATGAGAGAAGCTAGGAAGGAACAACATAACTTAAATATAGAACACTCACAAATGGTACAACCAGAACCCAGAAAGATATGAAAACAGAGCTGACAAAGTTCACAGACTCAAACAGACAAGAAAGCACATAGAAATTGCACGTAGAGACACTGAGGACAAATGCCACAGACATCCCCATTCTCTTTATAACCTGGTTCTCACATAGAGAGCAAATAAGGACAAAATTCTCTAGTTTATTAAACCTCTATGGCTCTACCTTGGGTTTGGCCCATTACCTTTTGCTCATCTCCACCTCTAGCATTTTGTATCCTCTTCTACATCATCCCCTAGGTTCTCCTTCTAAATCTCATACACCAGCCTCAATACTCTTGGAGCCCTTCTCTACGCATATGTCTAGTAGTATTCCTTATACTTACAGGGCCCGTGGTGTTGAGAAGTCTTAACCTTGGCATCCTTGTTGTTTGAAACCCCCTACCCCACATCAAGCCATAAGCAATTCAGACTTTGACTACAGAAGTAACACATGGCAACTGGTGGCAGTTTCTCTTATCAATCATAGCATAAATGGAGTAAATGAGAGCCTGATGGTGTCAGCCTCCTAGCAGATGATATGGATTTTTAAAATAGGGGTCAGGAAAACTGTTTTTCAGGGATACTGAATTGTCTATAAATAAATAATAATTGGAATAACAGAAGTCCAAATACAGTGTTTAACATATTTAGCTATTTGTACTGTTATATTAATGACAATCAGAGAGTGGTGGTGCTATGAAGTTCCAAGCACTCCAGTAATTCCAGAGGAAAGGATTCTCTCCCTGAAATCCGCAAAATCTATTACCAAAAATGTGGTACCAAACTAAAAAAGACTAAGAGAAGTCACTGGGGAAAAAATATTAAAGCAAACAAAGGAATAATGCCATTGTGCCATTTTTAAGTAAGATACATTTTTCATTTTGTAAATCCGATTGTAGAAATCTTGATTTTCATTCCTGTTCTTTTATTTTTAAAGTTTTATTCTGAGTTTTCCCCTTAGTTAGAGTTATTAAAACCACCTTGACACTTGCAAAGCTAGGGTGATTCAGCAAGCATATAAATCTGAGCTTAATATCTATACCAAGAGTTTCTAAAGCCTTAGGGATTTTACTCTCAAGATGTCCTTCCAAACGGCTCCCCTGCCACCACATGGCAGCAAGCCTGACCTCTTAGGATTAAAGTTGGTGATGATGAGCTTCCAACTTTGCTCACAAAAATCTAAGTAAAGTTCAGGTAACATGATCCAATACCGATAAAAGAAGATGGCATCTCTGATTACATTGCAGAAACTAAGTAGGATGCATGCACGTTGCAACTGTATATACTGCAGATGGCAGGTGTTAAAAAAAAAAGAGAAAAAAACAACAGAAAACCTACCAAATTTTATTTAGTGGAATAAATAGTTAAGAGGCATCAAAATGTAAACCGGACAAAGGCTCAGTCAGTTGGAGGAGGGGAAATACTGCAATCAGGATGGTTTTATATAGTTCATTTTCTACATAAACAAATTTTGATATGTAAGAATGTCAGTGCTGACAGACTGTTTCTATAGGAATATCCTAATAGCTTGGAGACCTCCTGGGGAAATTATTTCTCTCTCTGCCTATCTGGTGGTATGTGAAACCAATCAGGTCCAAAATAAAACACTGAGAACAGCACAAAATTTAAGAGCAGAGAGAAAAGATGTGTTATCTGGCTGCCCCGATCCTAAGAAAGAACTAGAAAATTCAGCCTGTATTTGATTTAAGCCAAAGATAGAGGAAAAAAAGAAACAACAACAACAACAACAAAAACCTCTTTTCTTCCTATTTCTGTTATTAGTGAATTTGAGAAAAGGACAAACACTCCCAACTAGAGTTGAGAACTGAGAGCGGCAATATGTGAATAATTACAAAAGGATCTCCTTCCCCCCATACCCTCCCCTTCTAGGTTAGAGTTTGAGGTGTTTTTGTTTGTTCAGAAGCTCTTTTTTATAAAATTCAATAATTATTTTAAGGAAAACAACTTCTAAATCTAATATGAATTAATATAAACATTATTAATTATACATACATAATAGCTCAAATTGCAGCTCAAATTAACTCCTTCAGTTTAATTAAGTCAGAACTGCCGGTAGTGAGAAAGTTTTTCCTGAAATAAGCACGGTGAAGGCAATTACTCAGTTCTGCTGTGATTGTTGCAGGTGAAAAGCAAGAGGAATGTCCCTCCACCAAAGGACTGTTTATTTTGTGTTTAAAGCAATTAAAGCCAATTCCCATTTCCAACTGCCCTGAGACAAGCTGAATTTCCAGAATAATCTTACTGCTTTGAATTCAACTCAAGAGGGAGCCTAGAGATAGTGCAGAGCTGGGGATAGAGATGGGACATTGTTCCTTCAGATCAGCATTAGGAGGTGCTTCTGCTTTTCTAATAACCTGGTAAATGAGAAGGTGTCTACTATAGATCATCCAGTGGTAACGCTATAGTGGAGACATCCACTATAACTTTGATAGAAATCTATCTTTGACAGAAATGATTTAGTAAATACTGGGTATCAATCCTAGCTATGCACCTGATGGTATAACTATAAGCAGCAAGTAGTATAGAAAAAAATGCAAAACAGCTTTTCCACCTGAAGATCCCTCTCTCTATGGAGAGAGCTGTTTCTCATTCTCTTCTCTCCTTCCTATTAAACCTCCACTCCTAAAAAAAAAAAAAAAAAAAAGGAAGAAAAAGAAAAAATGCAAAAGAATCTATTGCTAATTACTTTGAAAATGCAAACATGGTCTTGATCAACAACAGGAAAGACTTTGTTCTGTCTAGGAGAGACACAGAAGGAGGGAATGAAGGGCAACCTTCAGCCAACAACACACCATGTACTTTTTTTGTCCTAAGAATACACATGAATACATTAACAGCATGGGAGCAAGCTAGCAATGTCATTATCCACAGGAGTGTAGAAAGAATGTGAAAACTGTTCAAGTTACTCAAGAAATTCAGGTTAGTACAAGATTACAAACAGCTCTTCCCTCCCCCAACATGCAGAGCATAAACATCTTTGCACCAATTTTCAAGACATAGAAATACAGCCCTGGTAGCAAGTAGAGCCTATAAATATGGACCCAAAACCAAGATTCACAGGAAGCAATTTGTGCAAACACAGTTTAGCCTGTCACTAAGTAGAAAACCCAGGTAGTACCTTCTTGCACTTAAGCCATGAGACAAGAAAATCAAACTAAATGGATTTTCTAAAATCCCTAAATGAAAGCTTATATCCCTTTCTTTGGGAAAGGCAACGAAATAAGCCATTGACATTTTTTCATCCCTAACTCAGTCAGCATTCAAAATGCAGTACAAAGCAGAATATTTATCCTACCACCCTTTGCCCAAATACAGATTTCCATAAAATCAATTAATCTTTAGGGTGAAAGGGGACTTGCAGGTCATGACGCCCAGTCTCCCACTCAACACTCCTACAGCCAGGAGATTACCCAGCCCATATTTGAAACACTCCACTTGGGGAGCTTACGACTGCTTCAGGCAGCTTCTTTTACTGACAAACAGCAGCAGTTATTAGAATGTTCTAATATTGGCCTGAAATCCGCCTCCTGGTAATTTCCACCCACTGGTCCTAGTTTTGTTCTCTGAAGCATTTCAGAGTCTAACCCTCATCATCACCATGACAACTCTTCAAATATTTGAAGGCAGCAAGAGCTTCCTTCACTCAGGCTGCACATTCCCAGTTTCCACTCTTCTTCATTTAGAGCAGACCCCATATTCCCCAGGACACTATCCCATGACTGTGTCCTATTTGGTCAATGTCAATGTGAAAATATACTTACAGGAAGATTCACATAGTATTTAGTATTGCATTTAGTAGTATTAAATGTAACGGCAAAAACTGCAATTACTTTTGCACCAACCTAATGGATTTAGAGCCCAGTGCAAAGGCTTTTGTTCTTTCTGGAGGAACACATTTTCCTATATAAGAGTAGAAACTTTTTTCAATTTCCCTAGTAATTCCTGCTACCAGAATCATAAGTGATTGTACTTAACCCTGACACCCCAAGAATAGAAGTGTTTCATAGCCAACATTAGAGTATAAGATTGACTCAGTCTCAATAAATGGTTTCAACGACTTATGATATAGAAGGTTTTATGCTAGGGGTTATGGAAGATATAAGATGTTCACATCTAGTAGGAAAAAATAGACAAATGCAAAAATAAACTACACAACAATGTAGAAAGAGATAAGTCCCCTAAAAGACTTGTAAAAGATTCTTAGATAGAGAAGAAGAAGACACTGCTTCCCCAGAAAGGTCCCGGAAGACTGCCTGGAGGACATGGGAGAGGTAGGGCTTGAGAGGCTCTGGAAGGATGAGTGAGATTTTAACATGCAGAGAAGCACAGAGAAGAATGAGGGATTCCAAGACAGCAGAAAACTGAAGAAAAGGACTAAAGGGGAAATAATACAGTAGCCCAGTCAGACTGAAGTGCATAAGGCAAGAAAGGAAGGAACGGGGTACAAAGATCCAAAATCCTTTTGAAGGAGTTGGATATTTTTTAACACAATACTTACCAATTATGCTAAATACATAAATTTGACAAATCACCTACTCATGGCTAATGACTTTTCTATTCAGTGCAAGGATCTCTAAGATATTTATTTCTATACTCTTAATATGTTCAAATAGATAAACCAGAGGCATAGGATGTATGAATATTTTGTCAATTGTAATAACAATAGATAAAATATTTTATTTAGTAATTTTTTAGTAATTTTTATGTAGTACTATTCACAGTAGTGCTTTACATGATTGAGCTCATACTTATAATATCCATTTGAAGTGGGAGCAGTTATTTTCTCTTTATTATGGAAGGAAGTGAGGCACAGAGAGGTTAAGACACTTGCCCAAGATCACACAGCTAGCAGGTGGTATAGTTAAGATTTAAATCTACAAAATCTGACTCTAGAGCTAATTTGCTATACCATGCTACCCGTCACTTCAAATATGCAGTTACTTATTCTAACAATCCGTTTATAATCTTACTAATTCCAGCTTTTTAAAAGTTGTTTTTAGCCTACAGGATGAGCTAAAGCAACTTTTGTGGTTTATATCTATCTGTTCATCTTCTGGAACTCTTACGCTATTCTGGATACTGATTAAGAGACTCATTTAGCATGTTGAATCCCAAGAACTCTGAATCATCAGGGAAAACAAGTCATGCCTCTATGGCCAACTGAAGGAAGACTTTCCTGTGGTAAAAATATATCTATAGATCATATACAATTCCCCTCATACCTCCTCTAAAGCAGTTTCCATAATTAAGAGTAGACTAATCTCTCCTAGCTGCCACCCCTTCCCTGCTTCCAGGATGGCTCACAGCTGCACAGCTCTAGACAAATAAAAATGTAACCTGCTGTTAAAATCCCTGGGAAAGAAAATTCCACAGCCACTCCCAAGGTAACAAATCCCCTTGCCTGACCACTTGGCGCAATGCCTATTCATCAAGTCAGAAAGTTTATTTACATACTTCCAATGAAACTGCTTTGTCCTAATTTCCTTAGGGGCGCTCTGGTGCCTGAAAACCTGCTTTGTTCTTTGGCAGCTGCTGCTGTTTCAGATTATAGGATCACTTAATTGGGTGTGACTTATTTTCTGGTCCTGACTCCTCTGCCATCACAGACTTCCTGAAGTCAGCCTGAGCAGAGGAGACTTAAGAGAAGCCCACCTCTCTACTCGGAACTGTTCTTAACGTTGACCAAGGAGCTGGGCTGACTGGGAGATCCAACGTGCAAACCCAGTGTACAGATCCAACAACGTACATGAACTGGAATGGCTTGCCCTCACCGGCTAAATGCAACACTTTCCTCTCTGTGTCGGCTGGGGCTTCTGTTCTGATTAGTCTGATCCATCTTTTGGGGGGTGTCACTTACCCTTCAAGTCCTCAGAAACTTGAAAGGCCGGGCTACTCTGAGTAAGAGAGCCCCTAAGTCTGAATTTTCAGGAAGCTTCAATACTCTGGCAGTGGACACCGCACTAGATGCTCCAGGCAGCAGCGAGGCCCTCCTAGGCCTCCCAGTCAGCCAGCATAGGAGCATAAGACACAGTCACCGGCTCCGTTCATTTCCTATTCTGACCCACAAATTCTCCTGCTATTGCCAGGTCAGAGAGGTAATTATCTCAACATTAATGACTACAGTCAGAACATCAGACTGAGTCTCAAATCACCAGACCCTCCTGACTCCAACCAGCCCCTGGCTATTGGTTAATTTTGAGGTAGGAGGATGCTTTCACTCTACTACTCTATTTATTCATTCAACAAAAATGTATCAAGCATCTACCAAGCTGCTCCAGGTACTATACTAAATGTGTGGGGCACCAAGATGAGGAAGTTACTGCCCATACCTACCAGGCTCTCACAGTCCAGTGAGACAGGCCAATTGTCAACTCAACCAACTGACTGTATCAGAGTGTTAGAGTCCTATGCTTGTAGTGATGTGTTCATATTCTATTATAATAGACAGCAAGAAGTTTTAAATAACTGCCTGGAGAAGGTGGTGAATGTGAAATTGAAGCCAAGCTTTAAAAATGAATAGGAGCATGTCTAGCGGAGAAGGGGAATAGAATACTCCTATTAAAGAAAGCAACACAAACAACACACTAATGTATAAAATGATATATGCCATTGAAGAAGATATGCGCTATTCACAGAAGAGAGAGTGAATCTGCTATGGTGGCTAAGAGCTGAAGAGAGGAGAATGGGTCAGAAAGAGTTACTTGAAAGACAGGTTGGGACTAGATTGTGAAGGCCTGGCCAGGGGATTTGGTTTTACTTGGTGGGCCACAGGAATTGAGAAGAGTCAGAACATTTTCTGGGTTTTCGAAAAATCCCTCCTATATGGAAAAAGGTATGAAAGTATTCAAGGCAGTATAGTTAGTCGAGAAGGAGAGCATTCTCTAACAACCTGGATGCCTTTCTGTTGTTCTCCCTGTCTACAAATGGGGAGGGGGTTGAAGGGAGCACATGGCAGCTGCTGTTCTAGGGGAGGGATCAATCTCCTTCTCTGTGGCCCTTGGGGATAGAACCAGACACTGTGGAGGAGGGAGATCTCACCTCAAAAGAAGGGACCTCTGGGCAGGTATGGTGGCTCATGCCTGTAATCCCAGTAATTTGAGAGGCTGAGACGAGCTGATCACCTGAGGTCAGGAATTCAAGACCAGCCTGGCCAATATGGTGAAACCCCATCTCTACTAAAAATACAAAAATGAGCTGGGCATGGTGGCGCATGCCTGTAGTCCCAGCTACTCTGGAGGCTAAGGCATGCGAATCGCTTGACCCTGGGAAGCAGAGGTTGCCATGAGCCGAGATCATGCCACTGTACTCCAGCCTGGATGACAGTGAGGCTCTGTCTCAAAAAAAAAAAAAAAAGAAGAAGAAGGGACCTGTGAGGTTTAGCACTGAAGATGGAATAGGCTGCCTTGAAATGTTGCTGCAAGGAGGAATTCCTATTGTCTGGGTTGAACCATGGAACACGAAGGAGATAATCAGGTCGATAGGATCCATAAGAGACCCAAGTTTCACACAGAAGAAAGTGCTTACAAATGGTAACATGCTATGGTACTGGAGGGAAATTTGGTTCTATCTCACTTTCCTCTTGCTAAGGACATACCAAAAGGATTCCCATAAAGACTGCCCACTATGATCCTACTGCTGTGTGTAAGAAATCCATTACATTCTTTAACTTTTTGGTCAAGGGACAACATGGAGATCTGTTGCTAATGTAAAATACTACTGAGAGTCAGCAAAGCAAATATTTACTAAATCCCTTTCCTATGCAAGGGCCAAGGCCAGAGCAAAGATCAGCTTCTATTTTGAAGGCCCTATTTCTAGCTTGCCGCAATAGCTACCATTTTGGATCACCTACTCAGTGCCAGACTTCATACTAGCAGCTTTCTTACAGACTCTTAATCTTTACAACAAGCATACCAAGTAGGTATCATTATCCTCATTTCATAGATATTAAAATGGAAGCACAGGGGGCAAATGACTCACCCAAGTTCACATTCCTGGAGGGCAGTAGAAATGGGAGTGGATCTCAAAGTCATCTACTTCCCAGGTCCCACATCCTCCCTGGGCTGCTATGGGGATGATGAGAGGTGCCCTGACCGGGAAAGCTGAAGCTGAAGCTGGAAGGGGGAAAACAACAGGTGCAGGGTGTGGCTCTGGGCAGCAATGTTTTTGATACACTTTTTCTAAGTGAAGCCACTTTCAGTGTTTTCTCAACTGTCTTCTAGGATCATAAGAGAAGAGTGTTACCAGACCCTAGGAGGCCAAAGTGACTGACCTCCCAGCTCTGCCTTTAGAACTCTTTCTTTGGGGGAATTGTCCAGGTCAGCATGACCAATATGTACATGGAAAAACATGAAGCTCCTGAGAAGCAACTTTTTAAAAAGGGAAAACACGTGTTTGGTTTTGTGTAGCTCAGCAGTTCAAAAATTCACTTGACCCAGAAGCCTTCTTTTTTTCCATAGAACACCTAGGACCCGGTAGAATTGAGAATTCACCAAACACTTAATGAGGCAAGGAAGATACGATCCACCCCTACTGAGACAATCCAAATATCAAGATGTGGATTAGCCTCTCAGGCAATAATTCAACCACAGCCATTTGCAGGCCCTGTAGGTGTAAATGACTGATTGGGGTAGTCATTTAATTCCTTTGACCTTCAGTTTTCTCATCTGTGAAATGGAGAAAGCATAAGGATGTCTTGGGGATTAATAAACTAATTCATTGAATGGGTTAAATGAAACTGCCCGACATATAGCAAGACTCAATGAGTGTTAGCTATTACTTTTTTAAAGTATATTAAATGCTGGAGATGAAACTACATGAGACTTGTGAAAATACTTCATAAACTACAGAGTACTGTAAAAATGTCAATGGTTAGTTGTTATTATTATCAGAAACTTCTTGGTCTCTATAAAATGCTGCTGTCCAATTAAATCCTCTGTGTCCATAGAAAATACCCAAATGTTGAAGATTGATTACTCAGCTTGTTAAGGTGTCACTATTCATGTGGTTCTGACCTGCAATGGAAACAAACAAAAATCCTCCTTTTCTCCTTCTGCAAATGGAAATTACTTTCCAAGAAGCCATCTCCTTTTGAAATGAGAAGCAAAGCAGAGAAAGCACCTGGGTAGGGGTCTTTGTAATCAATAAAGTGTGAAAGAACAAAGATCACATAAGCAGATCATTTGAGAGTTTTAAAATCCACGAGGATTTTTAGTGTTTTTTTTTTCAGGTGGTCAGTTTCTAGCTAACTGACCTTATGCTGGAATTTCAGATATCATGTAATACTAGAGATATTGGGAAATAATCCGTTGTGTGGATGCTCCACAGTGTACCCGGCACGGGGCTTCTAGATGCAGCTACTGAGAAGCCCTTTGTCTCCTTCTACAGAAGTCTCTGGTGAACATGCTTCCCAGGAGAGCAGGAGCTTTGTGAATGTTTCCTTTTTCCACACATTATGTTTACTTATCTGGATTCTCAAAGGAAGTAGCTGACACACCTAACAGAAGCCTGGCAGGTTTGAGTCCAGCAGGGTGAGATCCAGGCACCTGCAAGGGTGTAGTATCCTTCCCAAAGAGGCTAACTGCCTGCCAAGGTGCCCAGGATGTGCTGGAAGAAACTGTCAAAACACGGAGTAGACATGTGCAGTACAGCCATGCTTGCCCACCTGACTGGGCACATGACATGTGAGCATTGCCCACCACTCAGGCCCTCCTCCCGCATTACGTTGTGTGTAGGGCATGAAAACAAACAAGAGATCCTGCTCCAGTCTTCTTGCCCTAGATCTCTTCTTCCTCCTCCTGTCCACTCTCCCACTCCCTGCTGTCCTCGTGCTTTTTCTCTCTTTCCCCGAAATAAGATACCTTGCTAATGTTAACACTTTCCACTTTATGAGGCAACTTTACAGTTGCTCCTAACACATGGGCTTGAGAGCCCAGATAGATCAATGTGTGTTTGAACCTAGCCCTAGGTCAGGTTTGGTGACCTTGAGCAAGGTTGACTGACTTCTCTGGAAGGGTAAAATTCAGATAAGCATACCTACCACAAAGACACTTTGGGAGGAGAAAGTGTTCCCATATGTTAGAGCATTTTCCATGGTGACTAGCATGGAGGAAGCACTCTTTAAAGTAGCAGCTATTAGCCTGAGGCCCTCTGAGTTAGGGGCTAATCACATGTTTTACATAAGAGGAGACTGAGGCACAAAGGGCAGGACAGGATTGCCCAATGCCACTCCATTGGGAAGAACCAGAGCTGGACTTTGGACCCAGACTTGATTACATGGACACTCTTCACCACACTGCCTCCTGGCCCTTTTGTCTTTTTTTTTTTTTTGGTCCTATCTTTCACACAACGTAATAAATGTGTTTCTTATATAGGGAATAATTCTACTATGAGTTCTGCTTATTTTCTGGCTCTAGTGGCCAAGAACTGACATTCCCACCATACTACGTTGGTCAGGTTCACAGCATGAAATACGTAAGAATATGTATGTATACACATACAAAATATACATAAAATATATCCACTATATATACATATGTTACCTATATACACATGTAATATACACATATACATATATGCACATATGTATATGTATACTAAATTCTATATAATTTTTTTTTGTCTAAGAAAACTGTAGATAGATTAGGTATGGAAAATCTGCAGTGACAATCAGGGGGGACATTCAGAAACAAAGCAGAGGCCAATGATATGAGAGAAGAGATAAAACAAATTCAGTTTCCGTGTGATTCCAATTTTGCTGCAGCATTGATGATTCAGTGTTTTCATTTCTTCAAAGAAATATTTGCAGTAGCTCTTATATTTAACAAGCCAGCTTGTGCTTAACGTTTTATAAATACCAAATACGAATACAAATTTTAAAAACAGCAAGAACACACAATAATACTGAATAGTGCTGAGAAAGCATCATAATTTGGAACAACATATTTGATGTACAAGAAAAGAATATTTCTGGTTATAGTTTCCATAGCTATCTTAGAACTTGAGAAAATGCATGTAAACTACCAAGACCTCATCAAATATAATCATGTTCAGAAGTCAGAAAACTATTAGTTTTCTTATAAATAAAATCTACCTTTTATTGCAACCTGTCTTAAAAACTAGATAGAAAATTTCTTTCAGGTTACAATCGATCTCTGTAGTAGCCCATTTTAAAATGTATTTTATTAATATTGGACCCATTTGAAAAACCTCAAAAATGGAGAATTTGTTTGGAGGTGGAAGGTGTAGGTATCTTGATCCTCTGGAGTAGCTCTATGAGTTCTCAAAGTTGGGTGTCCTTATACTTCGACTTCCAAAAGTTCCCCAGGTCCTAGTAGCTTGTTATTATAGGGATAGGAAAGCCCAGAAAGTACAAAGGAATCTCAGTGGGGTCACTGTATATATGCATAATTTCATCCAGAGTATAATTTTTCCCCTATAATAATATACTTTTAATCATAAATAGTGAATATATAGAAGTAGGATGTCATGTATAAATTCCCAGAGTTTTAGGTTCTAAGACTTAAATCATGTTGTAAAAGCAAGCTATGGGAAGATGTGTTTGAATCCTGGCTCTACCACTATGAGCTCTGTGTTTTTGCACAAAACACTTGTCCTCCATGAGCTGTTGTTTCCTTGGTTATAAAACAGGGACAATAATGCATACTTCAAAGGTGCTATGAGGAATGGGTAAAAGGACATGCATGAAAGCTCACAGCATGGGCCTAGACACACAAACAGAGTTCTGTAAATGTTGGCTAAATATGGCTGAAATGTTGGCTGTAAACGGTGCCCCTACCCCACCCCAAATCCCTGGAGTAGTATTCTAGGGAATAGCGGGTTTCCAATCCACCAAACTCATTTTTCCTTCAGAAGTTTCTTGGACATAACTTTATTCTCAGAAAGTAAAGCATCATACATTTTCTTTGAAAACATCAGTTTCCAAACATGAGGGGAGTTTTTAAATTTATTTTTGTTGTTGTTCTTTGTTTGTTTTGAGACAGAGTCTTGCTCTGTCTCCCAGGCTGGAGGGCCGTGGCGTGATCTCGGCTCACAGCAAGCTCCGCCTCCTGGGTTCACGCCATTCTCCTGCCTCAGCCTCCCCAGCAGCTGGGACTACAGGCACCCACCACCACGCCCAGCTAATTTTTTGTATTTTTAGTAGAGACGGGGTTTCACCATGTTAGCCAGGATGGTCTAGATCTCCTGAACTCGTGATCCGCCTGCCTTGGCCTCTCAAAGTGCTGGGATTACAGGCGTGAGCCACCGCGCCCAGCCGGCAGTTTGTTTTATTTTGTTGTAAGGAATGAAATCCTCATTAAACTGAGTTTTATGTTGAAGAATAATCTCTATAAAATCAGTAAACACTGCGCATATGCAGTGGTGAAGGTGTGTGGATTTGGACTAAGGTAGGGTCTGGCCTCTAGCCAGCTTGCCTGCTAACAACCCACCTCCTGCACATCCCCCAAAGGCCCCAGCATAATTCCAGAATTTGCTAGGATTGTTTGAAAACTTCTGTTCTATAGGGACAAATAAGCCTTCCTATTCCAGGGTAGTCAAGCTGTTAGGAACAGTCTGCTAAGGCACTAATGACTGTGATCTTGCTCTTTCATCGGCCAAATAGAAAAATGTGTAATTCTGGAAAAATCAGCATATTAGATACCAGTAGGGTCACCATCTATTGAGAAGTTACAACCAAACAGAAATCCCTACCCTTATTTCATTTCAAATTACTGTAGTCCTTAACATTATCTTGGTTTACTTAATGAATAAAGGCTCAAAGTGAAATTTATGTTTTACCTCACTTGTTAGCCCATCCTTAGTATTCGTTTGGTAGTGAGTGGCACAGATGGCAGTCACACAGGGTATTCCTGAATTGGGGCATAAGATAGCAAAACTGCAAGGTCCAATGTTCTGCAGGTTTGAATTCATCTAATGGTTAACATCTAATTGCAGACATCCTACACAATACTACAAAGATAGATACAATCCATTTGGATCTAAATTGAGCAAAGCAAGCATAGTGCCATGGGAGTATTATAGATGAGGTCTTGCCCTGGTGTCAAGCTTACTTCAATCTCCCAAGTGGAAAGAATAAAGAAAGTACTATGCTTTAATTTGGGGGCTATTTATACACCTTAGTAATTACAGATGTGAAAGCAATGTATTTTCTAAGAAAGTTCTGGCTAAAACCATAGTTTTAAGGATCTGGATAATAGCTTTTCAGCAGCTATTTGTATTTCTCTTCAGTCTGACTCTCAGCGGTATCTTTATTTACAGAAATGTGCTCCACACAGTTAAATCTAAGACTGTTACATTTCAGAAAGGAGAAAGAACCTTTTATTTGGTTGGAAGCAGGCAGAAGGATATCCATACTAATCCTCTGTAGCTCTAAACATTTTCTCCAGCACTACAAGTAAGAGTTAAACCATTTTAACTATTGAGTGAAAATGAGTAACTACACAGCACTTTGCAACTTAAGCTCTTCTTTTAAATTATACATATTAGTATTTTCACTCATAAATTCATTTCCATGCAAACCTTATTTTTAAAGGCAAGTGTTAAGAATGCTCAAGTTGCACTATTTCCTACATAGAGTGTTATCCATTAATAAAGCTTGTTTTAATCTCTTGGAAAATGGGCCCTTTCAAATCAGAGAGTGGCCTCTAATCTAACAAATTCAGATCAGCCTGAATTTGTCACACTCTGCTTATTTTTCCTCTTTTCCATCTGAAAGCTTAAACTAAAGAGGTTTATTTAGTCTTAGACTTTGTGTTTGCTCTTGGAGAGATGCAGGAAAAATTTCTTGAAAGAATCATGTTTTCCTAGTTGTGGAACTGGAGAGAAACAGAATGTGTGGGTTATGAGACACTGAGAAGGCTAACTTAGAAACAGAGCCTACTGCTCAGCCTTCTGGCTGAAGATCTGAAAGTGCCAATATTCTGGCCTGAACGGGTGGTTGAGTTTCATAAATATCCATGCTGTTGTGTGATTAGTCACAGAGAGGAAAAACTGTGAGCCATTGAAATGCAAGCAAATTAAAACAAACAAACGAAAACCCAAAAAACCCAAAACTGTAATTTAGCGCAGCATGCAAGGAAAAAATGCTATTTCATTGCCAATGGCCAAAGATTACATTCCAATGCTAGCCAGGAAGTTGGGGAATTCACAAGACAGGACCCAGATTCAAGATGAAAGACGAAATATATGCATCAACTACTCTTACTCCTCTTGTGTCCTAATGAAATGGTAGAAAAGTTGTTGTTTTCTACCTGCTTCCAACCAAAAGCCTACAACAATCCTCGTAAGAAGGGAATCAAGAAAAAGAACAGAAAGTTCAAAGGAACTAGGAAGAGAGAAAACAAATATGATCAGATGTACAAAGAAAAACCAAGTAGGAAAAACAACACTTCCAAACCACATTGCCCAGTGAAACTCCAAGATCTGGGTCAACTAACACAAAAAGCAGGAATGGGACCTGGGGCACCCATCAAAGTAATTAATAAAGAATTGAATGTAGAAGAGCTAAGCCAATTGGTCCCTTGCAATTTCCAGAGTTATAATGGAAGACTTTTATCGAAGACTCAAAAAAGTCAGGTACTCATGAATCTTCATTACAATTCTCTGAAGTAGGCCCTATTATTATCCTATTTGTTAAATAAAGAAACTGACGCACTGAGATAAACAACTTATGGTTATATGGCTAATGACTGATAGAACAGGAATTCAAACCCAAGAACAGTTCGGCTCCAGAAAACACGTTCCTCAATAACCGTGCTATACTGCCATAGAAGGCCAGTTGAAAACTGCCTTTATTAAAATGGGGGGCTTCAGATTCAGAATGGCAGACTGAGAACAAGCTCCAGCCTTACCTTTCTGCACCATCCTTAGAAATAACAGTAACAAAAGTTTTAGCACTATCTTTACAGTGAAAAACAAGGAATGTTCCATCCTTCAAAAAAATTAGCAACAAAAAAATTAGCATTCATTTCTACAGTGACAAAAAATGTCCTTATAGGACCAGAAAATTTGAAGACTCCTAAAGACAGAAGTCAAATGCAATCAGGTTACAGAAGGAAACCACAAACTAAAGCATATGCAAAAAAGGGACTGTTGAATAAAAAAAGAAAGGAGGCCCAAAGGTGCTTGAAACCCAGATGCAGTAGTTACTATGGAGAGGAATGGGCCTTGGGGCAGCTAATGAGCAAGTACCCCTCTAACCTCAATGGGAATGCTGCACCTCAGGGAGAACTTGGACTGCAATCACCTGGGTCACAGACACAGAGCAGCCGTGGGTAAAATGAGGGGAATCACGTATCTACTAGACCCAGAAAACACCTACATGCTCTAGACATAAGCACTACTGCTCCTTCTCCACAGTCACTGGAGAATGTACCTAGGTAGGCAGCACACGCTGACCCTCTCCCAAAAGCAGGCTTCATAGACAGGCTACTGGGGAATCTGGAGAAAAATACAAAACCAGGCTAGGTGCAGTGGCTCACGCCTATAATCCCAGCACTTTGGGAGGCCGAGGCAGGTGGATCACTTGAGGTCAGGAGTTTGAGACCAGCCTGACCAATATGGTAAAACCCCGTTTCTACTAAAAATACAAGAATTAGCCAAGCTTGGTGGTGCATGCCTGTAATCCCAGCTACTTGGGAGGCTGAGACAGGAGAATTGCTTCAGCCCGGGAGGCGGAGGTTGCAGTGAGCAGAGATTGAACCCCTGCACTCCAGCCTGGTGACAGAACAAGACTCTGTCTCAAAAAACAAAACCAAACCAAACCATGAATCATTAGTATTTGATTAGAGGCATCAAACACAGTAAACAGAAGGAATTGCCTCCTAAAGAAATCAAGAAAAAAGAATAAAACTTTAGATAGGTATAAATAATATCCTCAAAGATGTAACAGTGAACATGATATTCATAAAGTGAATCAAGTCTAGATCTTGAACACTAAAAGTTTAATCAATTAAATTAAAAATAAACAGCTAAACTAAGTAGCAAAATGGACAATGAAAGCAAATTAATTAGCTAGATAATGAGACTGAGGAATTCACAACAGAACTCAAAGGACAGAGAGTTTGAATACACAACAAAAAAGTAAGAAGTTCAGAGGAAAAACCCCAAAGTTTCCAATATTTATCTAACTATTATCCCAGAAAGGAGATTATATAGAATTACATAGGAAAAATATTCAAAGCAATAATGAAACAAAAATTTCCACAACTGAAGACAGGCATCCTCAAGGTAGGTAGAAGCACCCACTAAGTGTCAAGCAGTGTGAATCAAAAAGACACATTATGGTGTAAATGCAGAACTTCATTGATAAAGACAAAGCTCAACTGCATCACAGAATTAAAATATCTTGATTCTGTATAAAGGAACAAGAATCGGACTGTCATAGGCTACCTCATCATCCACAGCACATGAAAGAATGTCTTCTTGAGGCTGCCTCTTAAAAACTTATGTGGGAAAATTATTTTGAACCTAGAATTCTGTGCCCAGTAAACTATCATTCAAGTGTAAATCAAAGACATTTTGAACACACAAAATAATCAGAATTTTTTTAACACATTAACATTCTCTCAAAGAATTACTAAAGTACATTAGCAAAAAAGCCAAGAAAAAGTAGTTTGATACAAAAAAGCAATAAACAAAAATAATATTAAAAATATTAAATATTAAAAATAATATTAAAATATATGTAGACTATATCATACTGTCATAATAAATAAAAAATAAATATTACATATTGATATGCTTATGTACCTATTATATATGGTAAATTTTATAATATATAAAATATATAAAATGTAATATAGAATATATAATAATATAAATAAAATAATATATGTCAAGTATACAAATGGAACTAAAATTACAGATAATCTCAAAATAGGAAGGAGAAGTAGAAAAGGAAATAACCTTCTAAGGTTCTTATCCTTTTTGGAAGAGAAATTATATAGATATTGATTAACTTAATAACACCAATAGAAACATGTTTAATTATTGATATTAAAATTTAAAGATCAATCACCAGAAGATTAGAAATATAAAGACTGTAAAATTTCCAAACCTTAGGATGATGGATGGAAATGAAACAGAAAAATGATTGTCCAAGAAAGACCTAACAGAAGGAAAAAAACATCTTAAAAGAATGTCAACTAGAAAACACAAAATAAGATGGCAAGTGGAATAAATCAAAATATATCACTAATCACAATAAATATGAATGAGTTAAAAGATTACAAATAAAAGACATTAATCCAATAAGGACAAAAAGAACAGAAAGATTATAACAATAAGATTTTGGAAGCTGGAAACAAAAATAAATTATTACTGACTTAGCAAAACTTAGATGAAATAGAAAGTCTCTGGACTGGAGGAAATGGAGCACAGCTGAAGGATCGGCCACTGTATTAAAAACAGAAAAATAAGTAGAAGTCTAGGTACATACAGAATCTTGAGACCCATCACTCTGTTCCCAGTTGGATCTCAGAATATTTTCAGTGATGCTTCTGTCCTCTAGATAAAATACTAGGAGATTCTTTTCTGGGAAATAAGAACAGTCTAAAAGAAAAAGACCTAAGAATACTGACATTAGCAATTTCCCAATTAAACTTAGTCAGTCTCCCTGCTGGGAAACCAACAGTCAACAAGTCCTAATCAAGTTCACAGAGTTTCCCATCTGCTTGTTAGTGCCCCATTCTTAAATGAGTATAGAGGAGAGCCTAATAGGAAAGATCAAAACCACATACAAAATAAAGCAAGCTGGAAGAAACAGAGTCTGTTTTTTTTTTCTTTTTTTTTTTAAAAAAAAACTTCTAAACTGTATTCATTAATTCATTCATTAATATTCTCAGAGAAACAAGAAAATATCACATCCATAAAATAAGAATAGGATGCTTTTAATAAGGAGCATTCAGAGCAAAAAGGTCTCTTAAAAATTAAATATATGTCATAAATAGCTCTTACTATTTTGAGATATGTCCCATCAATACTTAGTTTGAGAGTTTTTAGCATGAAGGGCTGTTGAATTTTGTCGAAGGCCTTTTCTGCATCTATTGAGATAAACCTGTGGTTTTTGTCTTTGGTTATGTTTATATGATGGATTACGTTTATTGATTTGCATATGTTGAACCAGCCTTGCATCCTAGGAATGAAGCAAACTTGATCGTGGTGGATAAGCTTTTTGATGTGCTGCTGGATTCAGTTTGCCAGTATTTTATTGAGGATTTTTGCATCAATGTTCATCAGGGATATTGGTCTAAAATTCTCTTTTTTTGTTGTGTCTCTGCCAGGCTTTGGTATCAGGAAGATGCTGGCCTCATAAAATGAATTAGGGAGGATTCTCTCTTTTTGTATTGATTGGAATAGTTTCAGAAAGAATGGTACCAGCTCCTCCTTGTACCTCTGGTACAATTCGGCTGTGAATCCATCTGGTCCTGGACTTTTTTGGTTGATAGGCTATTAATTATTGCCTCAATGTCAGAGCCTGTTATTGGTCTATTCAGGGATTCAACTTCTTCCTGGTTTAGTCTTGGGAGGGTGTATGTGTCCAAGAATTTATCCATTTCTTCTAGATTTTCTAGTTTATTTGCATAGAGGTGTTTATAGTATTCTCTGATGGTAGTTTGTATTTCTGTGGGATCGCTGGTGATAACCCATTTATCATTTTTTACTGCATCTATTTGATTCTTCTCTCTTTTCTTCTTTATTAGTCTTGCTAGCAGTCTATCAATTCTGTTGATCTTTTCAAAACAACAGCTCCTGGATTCATTGATTTTTTGGAGGGTTTTTTGTGTCTCTATCTCCTTCATTTCTGCTCTGATCTTAGTTATTTCTTGCCTTCTGCTAGCTTTTGAATGTGTTTGCTCTTGCTTCTCTAGTTCTTTTATTTATTTATTTATTTATTTATTTATTTTTTTATTATTATACTTCAGGGTTTCAGGGTGCATGTGCACAATGTGCAGGTTTGTTACATATGTATCCATGTGCCATGTTGATTTCCTGCACCCATTAACTCGTCATTTAGCATTAGATGTATCTCCTAATGCTGTCCCTCCCCCCTCCCCCCACCCCACAACAGTCCCCGGAGTGTGATGTTCCCCTTCCTGTGTCCATGAGTTCTCATTGTTCAATTCCCACCTATGAGTGAGAACATGCGGTGTTTGGTTTTTTGTCCTTGCGATAGTTTACTGAGAATGATGTTTTCCAGTTTCATCCATGTCCCTACAAAGGACACGAACTCATCATTTTTTATGGCTGCATAGTATTCCATGGTGTATATGTGCCACATTTTCTTAATCCAGGTGCTGGAGAGGATGTGGAGAAATAGGAACACTTTTACACTGTTGGTGGGACTGTAAACTAGTTCAACCATTGTGGAAGTCAGTGTGGCGATTCCTCAGGGATCTCGAACTAGAAATACCATTTGACCCAGCCATCCCATTACTAGGTATATACCCAAAGGACTATAAATCATGCTGCTATAAAGACACATGCACACGTATGTTTATTGCGGCACTATTCACAATAGCAAAGAGTTGGAACCAACCCAAATGTCCAACAACGATAGACTGGATTCTCTAGTTCTTTTAATTGTGATGTTAGGGTGTCAATTTTAGATCTTTCCTGCTTTCTCTTGTGGGCATTTAGTGCTATAAATTTCCCTCTACACACTGCTTTAAATGTGTCCCAGAGATTCTGGTATGTTGTGTCTTTGTTCTCACTGGTTTCAAAGAACATCTTTATTTCTGCCTTCATTTCCTTATGTACGCAGTAGTCATTCAGGAGCAGGTTGTTCAGTTTCCATGTAATTGAGCAGTTTTGAGTGAGTTTCTTAATCCTGAGCTCTAGTTTGACTGCACTGTGGTCTTGGAGACAGTTTGTTATAATTTCTGTTCTTTTACATTTGCTGAGGAGAGCTTTACTTCCAACTATGTGGTCAATTTTGGAATAAGTGTGAGGTGGTGCTGAGAAGAATGTATATTCTGTTGATTTGGAGTGGAGAGTTCTGTAGACGCCTATTAGGTCCACTTGGTGCAGAGCTGAATTCAATTCCTGGATATCCTTGTTAACTTTCCGTTTCGTTGATCTGTCTAATGTTGACAGTGGGGTGTTAAAGTCTCCCATTATTATTGTGTGGGAGTCTAAGCCTCTTTGTAGGTCTCTAAGGACTTGCTTTATTAATCTGGGTGCTCCTGTATTGGGTGCATATATATTTAGGATAGTTAGCTCTTCTTGTTGAATTGATCCCTTTACCATTATGTAATGGCCTTCTTTGTCTCTTTTGATCTTTGTTAGTTTAAAGTCTGTTTTATCAGAGACTAGGACTGCAACTTCGGCCTTTTTTTGTTTCCTTGTTTTCCATTTGCTTGGTAGATCTTCCTCCACCCTGTTATTTTGAGCCTCTCTGTGTCCCTGCACTGGAGATGGGTCTCTTGAATACAGCATACTGATGGGTCTTGACTTTTTATCCAATTTTCCAGTCTGTGTCTTTTAATTGGAGCATTTAGCCCATTTACATTTAAGGTTAGTATTGTTATATGTGAATTTGATCCTGTCATTATGATGTTAGCTGGTTATTTTGCTTGTTAGTTGATGCAGTTTCTTCCTAGCATTGATGGTCTTTACAATTTGGCTTGTTTTTGCAGTGGCTGGTACCAGTTGTTCCTTTCCATGTTTAGTGCTTCCTTCAGGAGCTCTTATAAGGCAGGCCTGGTGGTGACAAAATCTCTCAGCATTTGTTTGTCTGTAAAGGATTTTATTTCCCCGTCACTTATGAAGCTTAGTTTGGCTGGATATGAAATTCTGGGTTGAAAATTCTTTTCTTGAAGAATGTTGAATATTGGCCCCCACTCTCTTCTGGCTTGTAGAGTTTCTGCCAAGAGATCCGCTATTAGTCTGATGGGCTTCCCTTTGTGGGTAACCCGACCTTTCTCTCTGGCTGCCCTTAACATTTTTTCCTTCATTTCAACTTTGGTGAATCTGACAATTATGTGTCTTGGAGTTGCTCTTCTCGAGGAGTATCTTTGTGGCATTCTCTGTATTTCCTGAATTTGAATGTTGGCCTGCCTTGTTGGTTGGGGAATTTCTCCTGCATAATATCCCGCAGAGTGTTTTCCAACTTGGTTGCATTCTCTCCATCACTTTCAGATACACCAATCAGACATAGATTTGGTCTTTTCACATAGTCCCATATTTCTTGGAGGCTTTATTCATTTCTTTTTACTCTTTCTTCTGTAAACTTCTCTTCTTGCTTCATTTCATTCATTTGATTTTCAATCACTGATACCCTTTCTTCCACTTGATTGAATCGGCTACTGAAGCTTGTGCATGCATCTCGTAGTTCTCGTACCATGGTTTTCAGCTCCATTGGGTCATTTAAGGTCTTCTTTACACTGTTTATTTTAGTTAGCCATTCGTCTAATCATTTTTCAAGGTTTTTAGCTTCTTTGTGATGGGTTTGAACATCTTCCTTTAGCTCAGAGAAGTTTGTTATTACCAATCATCTGAAGCCTTCTTCTCTCAACTTGTCAAAGTCATTCTCCATCTAGCTTTGTTCTGTTGCTGGCGAGAAGCTGCGTTCCTTTGGAGAAGAGCCTCTCTGATTTTTAGAATTTGCAGCTTTTATGCTCTGGTTTCTCCCCATTTTTGCGGTTTTATCTACATTTGGTCTTTGATGATGGTGACGTATAGATGCAGTTTTGGTGTTGATGTCCTTTCTGTTTGTTAGTTTTCCTTCTAACAGCCAATGTCATACTGAATGGGCAAAAAAGTCATACTGAACAGGCCAAATTGTAATGCTTTTGTCGTATAATGCTTTCAAAGAGAAGCATTCCCTTTGAAAACTGGCACAGGACAGGGATGCCCTCTCTCACCACTCCTATTCAACATAGTCTTGGAAGTTCTGGCCAGGGCAAACAGGCAGGAGAAAGAAATAAAGGGTATTCAATTAGGAAAAGAGGAAGTCAAATTGTCCCTGTTTGCAGATGACATGATTGTTTATTTAGAAAACCTCATCCTCTCAGCCCAAAATCTTCTTAAGTTGGTAAGCGACTTCAGCAAAGTCTCAGGATACAAAATCAATGTGGAAAAATCACAAGCATTCCTATACACCAATAACAGACAAACAGAGAGCCAAATCATAAGTGAACTCCCATTCACAATTGCTTCAAAGAGAATAAAATACCTAGAAATCCAACCTACAAGGGATATGAAGGACCTCTTCAAGGAGAACTACAAACTGCTGCTCAATGAAATAAAAGAGGATACAAACAAATGGAAGAACATTCCATGTTCATGGGTAGGAAGAATCAATATCATGAAAATGGCCATACTGCCCAAGGTAATTTAGAGATTCAATGCCATCCCCATCAAGCTACCAATGACTTTCTTCACGGAATTGGAAAAAACTACTTTAAAGTTCATATGGAACCAAAAAAGAGCCCGCATTGCCAAGACAATCCTAAGCCAAAAGGACAAAGCTGGAGCTATCAGGCTACCTGAGTTCAAACTATACTACAAGGCTACAGTAACCAAAACAGCATGGTACTGGTACCAAAACAGAGATATAGACCAATGGAACAGAACAGAGCCCTCAGAAATAATACCACACATCTACAACCATCTGATCTTTGACAAACCTGACAAAAACAAGAAATGGAGAAAGGATTCTCTATTTAATGGTGCTGGGAAAACTGGCTAGCTATATGTAGAAAGCTGAAACTGGATCCCTTCCTTACACCTTATACAAAAATAAATTCAAGATAGATTAAAGATTTAAATGTTAGACCTAAAACCATAGAAACCCTAGAAGAAAACCTAGGCAATACCATTCAGGACATAGGCGTGGGCAAGGACTTCATGTCTAAAACACCAAAAGCAATGGTAACAAAAGCCAAAATTGACAAATGGGATCTAATTAAACTAAAGAGCTTCTGCACAGCAAAAGAAACTACCATCAGAGTGAACAGGCAACCTACAGAATGGGAGAACATTTTTGCAACCTACCCATCTCACAAAGGGCTAATATCCAGAATCTACAAATAACTTAAACAAATTTACGAGAAAAAATCAAAGAACCCCATCAACAAGTGGCCAAAGGATATGAACAGACACTTCTCAAAAGAAGACATTTGTGCAGCCAACAGACACATGAAAAAATGCTCATCATCACTGGCCATCAGAGAAATGCAAATCAAAACCACAGTGAGATACCATCTCATACCAATTAGAATGGCAATCATTAAAAAGTCAGGAAACAACAGGTGCTGGAGAGGATGTGGAGAAATAGGAACACTTTTACACTGTTGGTGGGACTGTAAACTAGTTCAACCATTGTGGAAGACAGTGTGGCAATTCCTCAAAGATCTAGAACTAGAAATACCGTTTGACCCACCCATCCCATTATTGGGTATATACCCAAAGGATTGTAAGTCACGCTACTATAAAGACACATGCTCACATATGTTTATTGCTGCACTATTCACAATAGCAAGGACTTGGAACCAACCCACATGTCCATCAATGATAGACTGGATAAAGAAAATGTGGCACATATACACCATGGAACACTATGCGGCCATAAAAAAGGATGAGTTCATGTCCTTTGTAGGGACATGGATGAAGCTGGAAACCATCATTGTCAGCAAACTATCGCAAGGACAGAAAATCAGACACCACATGTTCTCACTCATAGGTGGGAATTGAACAATGAGAACACTTGGACACAGAGTGGGGAACATTACCCACCGGGGCCCATCATGGGGTTGGGGGAGGGGGGAGGGATAGCATTAGGAGCTATACCTAATGTAAATGATGAGTTAATGGGTGCAGCACACCAACATGGCACATGTATACATATGTAACAAACTTGCATGTTGTGCACATGTACCCTAGAACTTAAAGTATAATTAAAAAAAAGAAAAAAATTAAACATATGGTGGATAAATGGTAAAATGTATCTGGGAACAAAAATGCAATACCACCTTACTCCTGCAAGAATGGCCATAATTTAAAAATAAAAAAAAATAGATGTTGGCGTGGATGTGGTAAAAACGGGAACACGTTTGCACTGCTGGTGTGAATGTAAACTAGTACAACCACTATGGAAAACAGTATGGAGATTCCCTAAAGAAGTAAATATAGAACCGCCATCAATCCAGCAATCCCACTATTGGGTATGTACTCAAAGGAAAAGAAGTCATTATATGAAAAAGACACATGTGCATACATGTTTATAGCAGCACAATTTGCGTTTGCAAAAATATGGAACCAACTTGAATGCCCATCAGCCAACAAGTGCACAAAGAAAATGTGGTATATATACACCATGGAATACTATTCAGCCATAAAACTGAACAATATAATGGCCTTTGCAGCAACTTCGATAAAGCTGGAGGTCATTATTCTAAGTGAAGTAGCTCAGGAATGGAAAACCAAACATCTTATGTTCTCACTTATAAGTGGGAGCTAAGCCATGAGGACGCAAAAGCATAAGAATGATATAATGGACTTTGGGAACTCAGTGGGGGAAGTGTGGGAGGGAGGTGAGGGGAAAAAAAGACCACATATTGGATGCAATGTATACTGCTTGAATGACAGGTGCACTAAAATCTCAGAAATCACCACCAAAGAACTTATTCGTGTAACCAAAAACTATCTGTTCCCCAAAAACTATTGAAATAAAAATAAAAATAAATTTCTGGGAACAAAGAGACAATCCTAAAAGCTTTCAGAGGCCAAAGAGAAGTTGTATGTAAGAAAAAAACATCAAAATTGCATCAGACTTTTTAACTTCGGAAAATTGAAAAACTTGGAGAATGATGCAATGCCTTCAAAAATTCTGAGGGAAATGGATTTCAACAAAAAATTCCACATCCAGTTAATTGCCAACTAATTATGATGGTGGAGTAAAGATATTTTCAGGCATGAAATGTCTCAAAAATTTATATTCCATGCACTCTTTCTCAGGAAGCTACTAGAGGAGGTGTTCCTACAAAATGAGTAAGTGAAACAAGATACAATATATGGGATTCTAGAACAGGGAATTCAACCCAAGTGGGCGAGGAAATTCACCAAATAATGGTGAAAGGAGACCCTAGGATGATAGCTGTGTGGGAAGCCTAGAAATAAACAGATCCAAGTTGGAAAAGTTCAGAAAATTCCAGTACAGAGTTCTCCAGAAAGACAAAATTGATAGCATACCAGATGTGCTCAAATATATCAAAAGGATATTTAAACAACTGGCAGAGTCTGGGTATAAAGTAATGATAAGTATATATTTTAAAACTAAAACAAATAATTCCAGGGAGAGCAAAAAGAGGTGTAAGAGAGCTTTGAATAAAGTTTACATGATCCAATCATTAAAATATAATATTGATCTAACCAAAATTGAGTATAAGTTCATCAAAAGGATAGAAGGAATTGAAGGCTACTTGCAGAAGAATGAAAAAAGGCTACATCTTCAATCTCCATAATGGAAGGTCAATAGATAACGCTTCAAACAAAAATGGAAAAAAGAAAAAGGAAGAAAGGAAGGAAGGAAGGAAAAAAATTAAAAGGAAGAAAGAAGAAAGTGTCAGTAAAACATGTTATTTAATAAGCTTGTTAGAGCTATTTGACTCTTTAATCAGAAAACAGCAGTAGCAACTTGAAAGGACTCATATACCACTTTGCTAAAAATAAATTTTAAAGACTCACACTTAACTACAAAGAAATGAGAAACAAACTGGCAACAGGCCATCAAAAACCGTGCACACTAGACTACCAAGATGCAACACCTTCAAAGCTCCAAGGAAAAATAATTTTCAACCCAGAATTGTATATATCTATAAATATACATATATATGCATGTGTACATCTCAACTATCAAATATTATAAGAATAAAATAAAGATAATTTCAGCCATGTATGGATTCAGAAAGTTTACACGCATACATCCCATATGAAAACTATTCCCCTGGGAAAACAATTTCAGCAAAACTAAAAAGGAATGCAAGAAAGAATATGACTTGAGATACAAGCAACCATGGCAACCGAGTAATACCTAAAAGAAGAAAAGAAACTGAAGATGCAATTGAGATGTTCTTTTCCCAGTACTTAGATTTCAGAAGGAGTATTATGGTGGTTTATTTAAAAACAAAATAAATTTGATTTTGGGAATAAATTTTTTAATACTTTGAATGTTATTTTAATTTGGTTTTAAACTTTTAGAGTCAATCTACAGATAAATCAGGGAATGCTGAATTCTAGCTAAAGATTACATTCTAAATGTTATAAACTTTGACCATAAAAAATAAGAATAAAATTTTTGTTAAAAGCAAGAAATTGAAGAGGTTGTGGTTGAGGGATTGTGTACTAAATTCCTTATTTTTCATAGTTAAGATGTGAAAGGTACCATCCAAATTATGAATTATAAGTTATGAATAATAAATGTTTTATTTAAATTATAAAGAAAAGTGCCAGTAGACATAAAATAGAAATAGTTAAAAGTGGTACTAGTGTTTTCTTTGGGAAGTAGAATTAGAGGTAGGAAGAGAGAACTAGTATTTTTCTTTTCATATATTTTTCTTATGGTTTGGATACTTTCACTATGCCTAGATAAAACTTTTTTTTTTTTATAAAAGACTAGCTTAAAATGAAGGTGGGCCCTCCCTAACAGAGAATTATTAGTATATCCTTCATAAGGTATCTATGCAATGGAGTTCTATGTGGTTGCTGGAAAGACAAAAGAGGATGTCAGGGCCCTCATGGAAGGATGTCCATAATGTGATGTTGGTGGAAATGTTTTCATTTATTTGTTAATTTATTTACTCAATATTAATCAAGGGCTCATCATGTGCCTAGCACTGTGTTAAGTATTAGGTGCATATTGAAGATAACAGTTCTTATGCAGTTTACATGCTGGCAAGGAAAATAAATGATAAACATAGAAATAAGTGTATAATTATATAAAACTTCTGTACAGAGACTGAATCCTAAGAAAATATATACAATATGTCAGTTTGGGGTTAAAACATTATATATTAATAGATATAAATATATGCATTAGGAAAATACATTTATACTTGTATAGGAAGAGGACTGGAAGGACGTACACTGAAAGATCAGAATCAAGAGCAGTAGGTGGAGGAAGGGAAAGAGTTTCACTTTTTATTTTCACATCTGTTTTGGGTAAGTACTAATTTTGCAATTTTTATAATTTAAAAATTAAAATAACACAAATAAATTGTAAAAAGAAGCAGAACCAGTCAAGGAAGTGAATAATTGAACAATCCACTTACTCATCAATTCTGGAAGAAATAAAAACATTTTCCCTATGAAGAAAGAGTTGTTAGCATTGTATTCCTATAAAAAGGAGAGCATAGTATTATTTACTATGATTTATTAATTATATTTATTATTAATAAATATATTAGCAAACAAAAAGGGGTGTTCTAGAGCATTACTTTACAGCCCTTTAAAATACTGAATTATAGGGGCATTGATTCCTATTTCTGTGTCATAGGCCTCTCGTGTTTTACTTGTAATTTCTTTATAGGAAAAGTCACTATTTTGCCAGTCTTTAAATTCTAGTAATTCAGTTCACTTAGATTGAACAAACTTTTGATGAGCATTTGTGTGACAGGAACTTTGCCAAGCACCTGAGGGATGCAAAGGTGAGTAAGACAGCAAAATGACCCCCAGGAAATTCACAGGAGACTCTGCATCCATATCAGAATCTTTCACAATTGGCCTGTGGGGCTTTAGCATCTTCTCATTTCTACATCAAGTTATTAGGCTGTTTTTCAAGGTAATCAGGAGTCATCTGGCTCTTTTATTTTCCTTTTTTCCTTTGTCACCCAGGCCGGAGTGCAGTGGAGTGGTCTCTGCTCACTGCAACCTCCACCTCCTGGGTTCAAGTGATTCTCCTGCCTCAGCCTCCTGAGTAGCTGGGACTATAGGCACCTGCTGCCACCCCCGGCTAATTTTTGTATTTTTTAATACAGACAGTGTTTCACCATATTGGCCAGGCTGGTCTCGAACTCCTGACCTCGTGATCCGCCCACCTCGGCCTCCCAAAGTGCTGGGATTACAGGCGTGAACCACTGCGCCTGGCCATTTGGCTCTTTTGGTTAATGGAGGTTGGAAGCAAGGTCCCAAAGGCATAAAACATAGTTTTGGTACCATGCTCTTCTCTGGTGAGTGGTATCAGCAACCAAAATTAGAGTCGTGCCATGCCCAGATCAGGATTAACACCATTTTATGTGCATCAATGTTATAGCTTCTGTATTCACATTCCCAGCTGGATTTTCAGACAGAGGCACCAAGTTTATATAGGTAGAGTATTGGCTCTACCCCCTTAAAGCTTCATTTTGCATTGACTGGAATTCAGCTGCAGGTCTCTATCAGGTGACTAAAAGCAGGTTTAATTGCTCTTACATCCTTCACTAACACTGGAGACAAAAAGTATCTGGCATTCCAGTGTTTGTAGCTCTGTTATGGCACTCATGGTATTGTTTGTGAGTTTATATATTTACATGTCTATCTTCCTTCTCCAGAATATGAGTTCGCTGAGGGCAGGGATGTGTCTTGTTATTCTTTGTCTCCCTAGTGCTATGCAAAATATCTCAAAATGTATTTTTGTTTAAAAGTATTGAATAAATGAAAAAAATAAGGTTACTCAGTGGACAGTCTACCCTGCAAGAATGATACCAAATATTTCTTGTTTTTCATACATGTTCACTCCCATTTCCCAAGGTGTTGAATCTTTCACTCTGTACTTAAAGAACATCAATGAAAACTTGGCCTTGATAATATTAGCAACATGGATTAATTCCTCTCTATGTTCCAAATCACATGCTAAGAGTGTGTGTGTGTGTGTGTGTTTACTTACATGTTGCATTATTTTATCCTTACAACGATGCATTAATTAGATACCTTCATCATCACTGCAACACATGAAAGAATCAAGGCCTAGAAATAATGAGCCTATATCAGGACACAGGGAATACAGGGTAGACATAGGATTTGGATCCACACGCTTACGCCTTTAGAGCCTGAGCGTTTAGCTGCTGCTATCCTAAAGGTGGAGTTCTCCACTGTGAGAGGTGAGAAAACATAGTAAAGAAATGTATTGATTTCATGAAATGGCAGAGACAGGCAGGGTAACTTAGAAAACTGTGGCTATGTCTGGAATGCTAAGCTTTGGGTTAGGTAAAAGTTAATTCCAGTAATATGGAATTCCTTTGCTTTAATAAGAATAATATACTTGAAAAGTCATTCCATTATGTTTCTTAGGCAGCATTTAGCCACTTATTTATATCATGAGAATAATTAGAACTCATTTTGTAATTTGTATAAATATGCATAATGAACTATTTACAATATTAAGGGCCATGATTATGGCATGTAATTATAGCATAAATGGATTTTTTTTTTACAACGGTTGATAAAATTAATCTTTTACTTGGTATTTTAATAATGCCTTTTTAAAAATTCCACTGTTTGTTTAATTATTAATATTTTTATTTCTCTCCAACATTTTTGGTAAAACTCCTTCCCCTTCTCATGGAAATATTTTTAAAGTTTAAAAAGTCAGAAAGGCCTAGGTTACATGGTGGCTCTCCCACTGTAGCTGTGTGACATTGGACATGTTACCCTCACTGAGCTTCAGAGTGCCACATGTAAAACAGGAACAGAAGCCCTAATTTGTGAAGTTTTTTGAGGAGAAGAGATAATGTATTAAAATCCCCTAGCCCAAGGTCCAGTCACCTAGTAATGGTGATGATGATGATAACATCAACAACCTTTATTGAGTGCTTGCAACTTCCAGGCCCTTGTCTAAGCATTTTACATGAATAAACACATTTACTCAATAGATAGTGGCAGGCAGAAGTAACTGTAGTAGTGGTGCTCAGTCTGAGGACCCCATTCCCATGCCCACCATTTCTCCATCAAAAACAGAGCACTGGAAACTTTTAAAACATCTTGTATTTAAAATTTTGATACGCACCCAAATGAGATGAAAATTTATGTTACCACAAAAACCTGCACACAAATGTTTATAGCAGCTTTCTTCATAACTGCCCAAACTTAGAAGCAACCAAAATGTTCTTCAGCAGGTGAATAAACTGTGATGCATCCATACAATGAAATGTCATTCAGTGATAAAAAGAAATGAGCTATCAAGCCACAAAAAGATATGAAGGAATCTGAAATGTATGGGGACCACACAGGTCCCTGTTAAGTGAAAGAAGAAAGAAGCCAATTTGAAAAGGCTACATCCTGTGTGGTTCCAACTATATAACATTATGGAGAAGGCAAAACAATTGAGACAGTAAAAAAAAGATCAGTGTTTGCTAGGTGTTTTGTAGAGGAAAGAGGGGAATAAATAGGCGGAGCACAAAGATTTTTTAAGGCAGTGAAATTCTTCTGTATAATATAATGGTGGATATTGTCATTATGTATTTGTCAACACCTGTAGAATGTATCACACAGAGTGAGTCCTAATGTAAATTGTGGACTTCAGTTATTAATAATGCATCAGTATTAATATCAGGTCATCAGTTATAACAAATGTTCCACACTAATACAAGATGTTAGTAATAGAGGAAACTATTCAGGGGTTGGGAGTAGTAGTATACGGAAACTGTACTTCCTATTCAAATTTTCTGTAAACTTAAAACTGCATTAAAAAATGAAGTCTATTCATTTAAAAACAGTTATCAAATTTTACACTTTAACAAATATTATAGAGCTGTTTCAGAGAGTTAATACAAATATTAATTTTTCCTGAAAAAAAGTCATTATAAAACACTAAAAGTTGGGAATTATCTGCAGATTAGATGTAATCAGTTTCATTACTATGTTATTATTGCTTCTTGTTTACACACATGCACATAAAAGAAAGAAAAAGTTGTCCAGAGGCTAAATAAAGGGACCCACATTATCCATACTGAACAGTCTAAGATAGAGGAATCTATGTCATTGATTCTTAGTGTGGGATATGTAACAGCAGCAGCAGCAGCATCACCTGGGACTTGGACTTGATAGAAACCCAAAGTCTCGGGCTCCAGAGACTCGCTGAATGAGTGGGCGGGGCCCAGCGAGCTGTGTTTTAACCAGCCCTTCAGGTGATTCAGATGCTTGCTGAAGTCAACAGATGTCTATCCCACATTCCTCCCAGACACACAGATACATAAGCAAAAGACTCCCATGCTTGACGATGGAGCTTCAGCATAAGACTGGGACAAGAGTGAGGCCAGTGAGGTGCCAAAATATTCAACAATCAAGACGAATAGTATTTTAATGCAATATTTTTTAAAATCATATGAATGCAAAAAAGTCATGATGAATAAAATACTAAAATTCTCAATAAAGACAGGATCAGTGTAACTGACATTCCCTTTTACCTCAGGCTGGAGTCTGGCTCTGCAGATACTGCTTCAGCATCAGGAGGTGGGAGTGGGCCAAGGGCCGGGGTCCCTGAAGCCAGCCTCGGCCCTCTTTCCTTGCCGCAGCACACACCCACACCAGTGTGTCCTGCTATCCTCATCAGAGTCACTGTCTGCTCATTGCTACTTAGACTTTCCTTAACTACACCCATTAAAAGGTAATTCTAATTTAGTGGAAGCTGTTAGTATTTCTTAATTAAATAATGATGGTTCAAGAAATTTACCACTTTTGTGGGAAGATTGAGTGTACACAAAGACATAAACAACTCCCACAAAGTAATATATCTTCATGCAAGCTACGACAGTGCTGAGTATTGACATCCTGAGGACTCACTAAGGAGAAGGGTGAACTGAGCCACGTGAAGTTCATTTGATAACTTTGCAAAAGTGCTTTGTGAACCGTACATCACCACAGGAAGTCAGCTGTGGTTATTCTCTTCCCAGGAAATATCAGCTGTAAGCCATATTTGGAACAAAGTAAGTTTTATAGATCTGGTGGAGGGGGTTAGAGAAAAAAAATCTTCCATAGCCAGGAAGAACTGAGAAAACAGGAATGTGAAGAAAAAAAAAAAAAAAGACAAATTTGCTTACCTCCTACATACATAAAGAAAACTGGAAGAGATAAAGTGGGTGTAAGAGAGAAAGGGCAAAATGGGAAAATGGGGGGTGGGGAGGGCATTGCTGTGCCAAAGAGCGTGGCTCAGCCTGAATCTCACCTGGATTCTGGAAGCTGAGAAACTATGGATTCTGATTCAAGTTAAAAGTAGCCAACAAGTAAAAAGAGCCAATGACATTAAAACTGAACTAAATAGTCATTTTTGAATTTCAAGTGAAGAAACCTAGTGGAAACTTCAGCACAATTCAAGCTTATTCTCTGAAATGGCAAGGGCTTGGGGAGTGCTTCCATAGCAATTATTTCTTTAAAAGAATTGAAAAGAGGAAGAAAAGTTCAGTTTGGAAGCTTTGATTGATCCCTGGACTCTTGAGTCATTCTGAATGAAAACACTTAGCATCACTATGGGAATCTATTACCCTGGTGCTTTGGGCAGGGCAGAACTTTGCAAACTGTTTTCTTTTTGGAGAAACATATTTTTCTTTTTCAGTAATTGTTGCTGAAGACCTGCAGCTGAGATCCAGCAGCAGGTACAGGAGCTAGAACAGGACAAGGGCTCAGCAGGTTACAGAAATCAGAGCTGTAGCTCAAGTGAAGGAAGCAGATAAAGGAATCAGGTGGAGTAGGTGAGCTCCGCCTTGACCTGCTGCTAAGAACTAAGTTGCCCATATTAGGGTCAAATAAAAATCGAAAGTCACCACCATTGCTTTTAGGCACAGAGAATGAAAGGACCTCCCCAGGGTTATCAGCATAGCTTGTAAGAACTAAAATTATTTAACATCAATGTCCCAAAGAGAGTCTATTAGGGGAAACTGTGAAGCAGTGAATGGCATTTGAACAGAGCCTAGAAGAGTACGAGTATTGGGATCAGGGCCTAACAGTTCTGTTTACCAAATTATCTAACAAGAACCATCAGTCAGACTAGATGTAGGAAAGAATGGGAAAGCCCCTACAAAGCAAGGACTTTGTGAAATAGGATAATGGAGCGGACAGATTCCCCAGAAGACGGTGTTCATTGCACTGTCCCAGCCCATCACGTTACAGTGAGACAAGGGTATTCTGATTAGAATATTCTTCGTACAGGAGGTCAACACAGGCTGGTCAGGTCTAGGAGGGGAATCCACCATACATCACTGATGTGTAACCCAGGCCTGGATCTAAGGAGACGACAACCTTGGGCCCACACCCAGGTAGAAAACAAAAAATAGAAAAAGGTTCTGAGAGGGACAGAGAATTCTATCAGCCCAAAAGCCATGCCAACCTGAGGGCTGAGAGTGAGGAAAGAAATTTAAAGCTCCAATCCTGAGGATTGTATCAATAAAGTAGATAATGGTTTTCCTAAAATTAAAAAAAAAAGTCTGTTAATCTATATATGCTCATATTTATTTTTGTTTTGCTTTTCTTTTACAGTTGAGTAATAGTTCTTTTTGAAAATACTAACTTGTCTCTTATTAATTGGGAGTAAATGATTCTTGTTACTGTTGGAAAATAAAGACAAGGCCAAAAAGTTAAGATCTTTGCATTATAGAGCCGACAGTTTTTGAAGATTCTTGATTTACCCAGAGATGTGATAAAATCAGTCTTCCTCCTTGAAAGATTTCAGCAGCAGTGTGTAGGATGAATTACAAAGAAAAGTGAAGACAGAAAGCCTACTATTTCATGCTGTTATCATGATTTAAAATGTAAGAAAATAATTGCTAGGACTTGATGATAATTGTAGAATGGGACAAATCTAACAAAGAATTGTTCAGAGCTACATGTAGGTAGAAAACAGAATAGAGAAGATCCATGTCTTTGGGAGGACACTAGAAGGATGGAGGAGCTCTGGAGAGCAATGAGGAAAGTAGGTAGAAGCGACTTTGAGGGGGCCAGATAGCAAATCATTTCAATGTTAGATTTTAGATTAAGTGTAACATCCATATTTTGTGGACAACTGGAGATATGATAATGGACAGTGGGTGAAAAGTCAAAGAAAATTTAGAAAAGAAAATAACTAGGGTTGAAACTACATGCATAGTACTAGAGAAAAGAGCAAAAGGCACAGAAATAATAATAACAGTAATTACAACTTCCACTACTCATTGAATGGCTGCTATTTTCCAGCCATTGTACTGGAAGTTTCACTTATTTGATCTTTAGACACTGAGATAGATTCAATTGTCCTATTACAGATGGGAAATTGAGGCTCCAGGTGGTTAAACGACTTGCTTACATCACACATTGAAGAATCACAACTAGATTTCAAGCTGCCCAATCTGACGCCCTTTCCACAGCCTATTTCCTTTCATGTATGGTGGTACAGTCTCCTTGTCACAAAACACTTGAGGTAGAAATATGAAAATATAGATATCGTGGAAATACAACTGGAGTAATTTTAAATGGAAGAGAGTAAGGGACAAGGAACTTCAGGGCGTGAAGATGGGGTAGGCCCAACAGGGCACAGGCCAGGTCTAGAAAGAGGCCAAGAAATTTGTAATGCCCTCCTACGATACCAAGAAGTCACTAAAGGAAGTCACTAATTTCCTCCTTTGTCCTTATCCTGACACAGCACAAAGACAGAACTTTGAAACATCATTTGGTTTTGAAACACTTAATCACCTTCCCCACTGATGCAAAGGGAAAGATGAAATCCAAATAACAGCTTCAGAGAGAAGCAGAAGTTTCAATAGGGAGTTGAACAGAGAGAATTGAGATGCTTTATAGTTTCATTAATAAATTCCCAGAATACTATACTCATCCACATTCAGTTATAAGCCTCCTTTTGGCCCTGTACATTCCAAACCCAAATGTAAACAACTTATATTTTCCTAGTGTTGACTATAATAATTATGTTTGTTTTGAAGTCAAATGATAACATGTTTAAATCAGTTCTATTTATCCTGCACTTACTAATCAGTTAATATGTGCTAATCTCTGGTAGATACTAGTATACAGGGATGAAGTAGACATTTCCTGCCTTCAAGAAATGCACCATCCTTACATAGCCAACTATAAATTATACCAAGTGATAAAGGCTATCAGAGAAGTATGAACTAAGTAAGCTAGGGCATAAAGAAAAGCATGAAAATCTTGGCCTGCAATTGCCAGACAGAATATCATCAAAAGATAATGGTTTCTCTGGGCCTTGAAAGGTGAGTAAATTTTCTGAGAGGATCAAGGACACATAGAAAGGATGGAGTATTTTAACTTAGGCAAAAATGGAAGCTAGAGTAACTGACCAGACAGAACTGGCCCCAAATCTCACAGTCTATAGGACAGTGTATAAAGGAGCTTGAAGGATATGTACCCTCCTTCAGTCCTGGTACTGAACTCCCATCAATTGGGTGGACAAACAACAGAAGCCCAGACAGCAGAGAGCATCTGAAGTCAGAGGGTGAGCAAAACCATAGTTCCAGGGCTTCCTCTCTGGCCATAACAGCCCAGGCCTGGAAAAGCCTCTGACAAAGGCCCAGCTATGGGCTCAACATAGGGTACAGTCCCTCTCAGTGTGAGAGTGCTTAGGAGATGCTAAGGCCGTTGAAGAATGGTCCTAGCCATGCCAACAGGAGCCAGAAATGGCCTGGTGCAAAGCCATCTGATGCCTAGATCACAGCTCAGGAAGATCAGATACCAGGTCTGGGGCAGTAAGATTAATGTGAGACCCCACCCAGCCAGCATAATGTAGTTCTGAATATTTGTAATAATTCTCCAAATTACTACTATAACAGAAGGTAAGTATTCATAATATATTCTCTAAGTAACTAAATGAATATGCTTTTGTGCTACTTTACACCTGTTTCACTTCCATTTCCTTCATGACTACAGGCTTTATCATCATCATCATCATCATCATCATCCTAGCTACCAATTTTGGTGTATTTACCATGTGCCTGAAGCAATACTGGGAGCTGGGGGGTCTCTCATCCTTAGAACATTGCTATAAAGAAGACATTATTAGCCTCATTTTATAGATGAAGAAAATCAACTTCAGAGGGATTATGGATATTGCCCCAAATATCATATGGCTAAATAGGGGCAAAAATAGTGGGATCTCAAAGCTAATGTTTTATCTGGTAACAAATTAGCTCACCTCAATGGTAAATAAGTTGTTTTAATAAAAAAATTGGTTAATTAAAAGAGAAAAAATTCAGATTCAGATTGTTCAGTTGGTAATGTAAGAATGAAACAGTTGAGTGACTTTTTAAAAGGTTTTATTACATATACAGAAAAGTAAACAATTTATTGAATTTTCACCAGCTGACAAGACTAATTTTCACATTTTGGTTGGATGTATGAAAGATCCATGGATTATAGTACAAAATCACATTTTCTTTGTCTATTACAGCCTTATAACAAATAAGAGAGGAGACATAATTTCCAATCTACAGACTTGTATAATCTTATTCTAAAATTTACAAACAGCCTTCTAACCCCTAACTTGTCTTGCCTACTTTTCTGACCTTCACCTGTTAAAAATTAGTCAATACATCCAATGAACTCCATCACCACGAACTTCTAGACTGACTTGAAGACATTTTTACTCCACTATATTCAGGTTATCTTTCCCAAAGAAATATCTCAATTCTTCCCACTATTTCCTAAGGAAACTCAACTCCCCTGAACTCAGTTCTGAGTTCTTCAGAAGTTAGAGATCTGTTGGAACCTGAGTGGCCCCACTTTCATCACACAAAACTGCAAAATGTAGAAAATGTAGCAAGGAAGTCACATTTGACTGTAGCAAAGAACCTTGCAACATTCCATTTTTAAAGTGTTCCTGTCTGTCAGGGCATATGAATTTATTATCCTACTCCCCTCACCGCTAAATCTGCCCCCTCTCATGCAGGTGCCAGATGCTGCCTGTTCACTAGCAACGACTCTGTCACTTTTACTTTGCATCCTAATTAAGAAGACAGAGAGAGACACAGGGAAGTGCAAGTACCAGAAGGATTCTGCTATCTGTCATACTGTCCTCCAGATGTTCTAATGATGCCTTTGAATTTGGATGGAGGAGACACACAGAAAGAACTCTGGCACTATGAAACCTTTCCGTGACTACTTGTTGAAGAAAGACAATTAACAACCGAACAGCTGCTAATGGAAACCTTTAGCTGGAGAACTTGTTATGAAGAGCATTTACCAGCACTCAGAGGAATTCATACTGATAAACACTTTGCTTACATGCCTTATTTTTGTTTAAAATGCACAATTCATCCTTCCTAAATCAATTTCCTTCAATCACAAACAGAACTCCTTAAGACAAGAAAGATTTATCACTGGTTTTTTAAAAAAATCATCCTCTGAGCTCGTGAAAGCCTACAATAGGAATCATTTCCCTGAAATGTTCAAAAAACTTCCCACATATTTGACTGGTAGCTGGCCCCTGGTATTGCATAAGGGAATTGCAAACAAATACTTTGAATACTGGAGCCAGATAGTAGGAACTTGCCTTTTGGACATTATTGACTAATTCACTTTCAAAAAGATACTGTGCTTAGAGCTCTATGACAGCTCCATACCTCTATCCAGAAGCAATTAATACATGTTCTTGCTTTGGATATATGTGACCTGCAAGGGGAATAAAAGGATATAGTCAGTAATTCTTAAGTTATCATCATGGCAGTCAGCCTTGTCTTCAAAGTGGCCAGAATTTATTATAACTATGGGTTGCTATTGTTCACAGTTGCTCCAAAGTGTGGGGTGGAATTGAAAGGTAAGCTTCTGGTAAGGGAACAGATCTTGATCTCATTCTCTGAGAGAAGAGAAAGGCTAATTAATAAAATGGTCTTTTAAATAGAAATGCAGATAATTCTGCCCAATTTCATTATCCTAACAACCTTTCTCCACTCCCAAAGAAAAATGAACTATTCTTACTGATTTTCATAAACACTGTGCTAAGTAATCAGGAAATAATTAATTTAGAGCTCTTTATTAATAATGGGGATAAAATTCCTTAATGAACAGCCTCACTTTAATTCAATGATGAGATAACTGTTACTGAAATATTTATTGATATAAAATTAGATCAGAAAGAGAAAAAAGCAGCTTTTTTCTTAAAGGTCAAATCTTCAACAAGTCCTAGCTGATTGGCTTGTCCTTTTTGTCGCTGAAACAATACAATCCTAAAGAGTATTAGAACTTTGGAAAATAAGTTTAAATATTATTTTTGTTAAAAACATTAGCCAGTCGACAGCTACTATGTATCTTCTCAGTTATAGCACTAGATTAAATGATACGGAGTGATACAAGTAAAAGCAAAGACTTTCCCTCAAGAAAATTATCATGTGATTCAGATTTGCTCAGCAGCAGCTCTCTTTACATTTTGGGATGAATAATTACTTGCTGTGAGGGTTCTCCTGTGCATTAAAGCCAGGGCAGAGGCCAGGGGCATTACCCCTTGCCCCAGCCGTAGCAACGAAAACTGTTTTTCAGACATTACCAACTGTTCCCTGGGAAACAAAATCACCTCAGGTTGAAAACAACTGACTAATTAAAGGATCTAAAGCTCTGAGAAAACCTTCAAGCACATAGTTTTCATGAAAGAGATACACTAATAGATCGAATAATAGCTCAGCATCCAAAGAAGTATCCAAATAGCCCTCTAGCTCAATAAGTGGGTGACCTAGCAGTTAAAAATTTGACTGTAGCGTCAGATGGCTTAGGTTTAAATCCTGGCTCTAACTTTTACTAACGTTAGGCAAGTTATTTCTCTTCTCTAAGCCTCAGTCCCTGCCTCTTCAGAATGGGGATAATAACAGTACTTACACATAGCTTGTTTGGAAGAGGAGACAAAATAATACATAGGAGGGCCTGGAATTACTCATACCAACTATGAATATTATCATAGATGGCATTCACATTTTTGTTGAATTGGAGAGACTAGACCTGTAATAAATATTCATGTAGACATTAAATGAAAAATAACTTTGAATAATTATTTTAGTGGTAATGGAAATTTTAAGCATTTATTATGTATTGGTTGAATGATATTTACATTTTAAATAATGTTTTATAACAAATATAACACATCTAATCTCATTAGTTTTTTCTTTAGAGTAAAAGAGCACATACTGACCTAAGAATAATTAATCCAGAATGATCAAAATTGAGATGTATCCTAGGAAAGTTATTGAAGTTTAAATCCAAAATTTGGGGAACACCGAGGCAAAAATATGAAATAATATATAAAGAAAAAGAAACAAGGCTGACCTTGTATTTTTCCACAGAATCCAATGCCAAAAACCAGTAAATCGATACACAGGAGTGCGCCAAAGAAAGAATTGTAAGCCAAAGAATTCATATCCAGTAAGCTATCCTCCAAATTTTATGAAGGCTTCAGTCAAACCATTTAAAATATGCAAAAATTCATGGAATTTTTTTGCCATGATTCCTCCTTAAGAAAATGGCTGGATGACAAGTTTTCTCCAAGTGAAATATAGCTGAGGAAAATCTAGCAAAAGAAATGATGGTAAACACTGAATGTATTTGATTGTAAACTAAAAGAGAACAAAAGTTCGGAGAGAACTTTTTTTTATAAAAAGGTCAAAAGAAGGTGATAGGTAAAATAAGTTCTGTGACTGTTTCAGCTTTTATACCTGGAAATCCAAGTATCTCAAAGATAACAAGTTAAATAACATAAATTTAAACATACTTGGCAGTACAAACGGAAACACTAAGAAAGCTAATGTTATTGACTGAAATTAGTTGATAAAGTAGAAGAGGAGGGGAAAGAAAATTCTAATCTTCTTTCATGCTAATTTCATTATTTTGTATATTAGGAAACTAATAAGTACACTCAAAATTGGAAGAGCTAAAGTTATTATATAAAAGTATAATTAAAAGGTAATCAGTACAGTAGTGTAAATTTCTCAATATCAAAAAAACTGCATGAGGCAAAATAAACGAAACAGATCAGAATGTGACAGACTTTTCAAAACAGAAACTATAACATGAACTAACATGACAGAATCAAGACCAAGCATCTCTGTCATTTCAGTACATTTAAATGGCCTACACCAATTAAAAGACAAAAACTGAACCACAAATCAAAACACAGTTCCAAAACAAAGTGAGTCAGAAAGTGAAAATATATAGTCAGCATTATAATAAGAAAGCAAATAAAAAGAAAGCAAGACTCAGAATTTTAACATCTGGCAGAATAGAATTCAGAATTAAAAGTGTTAAGACAAAGAAGCCTACTTTATAATGATAAAATGTAAAATTCACAATGAAGATTCAAGTGCTACAAATATTTATGCACCAAGTAGCATAGCTGCATCATAAACAAAGCAGAAATGATAGAAGCTTCAAAGAGAAATACCTAGGAACTCATTAGTAGTAAGAGACTTGAAATCACCTCTCTCAATTTTTGACAAATTGTGTAGGAAAAAAAAATAAGGTTATAGAATAATAAAATGAAAATCGGTAAATAGAAATCTGATTAATAAATGTAAAACCCTATAACATGAAAATTATACCTCATTTCATATAGACATAAACATTCATAAAAATTAACAACATATTAGACCCCAAAGATAACTTTTGTAAATTCAAAAAAGTAGAAATAACAATACAATTAAATAGAAATTCCATCTAGAAATAGTTTCAGTTTATAAACATACATATATGTGAGATATATTGTGAGATATAGAAATTATGTTTATACATACATCTATTATAAACATACATATATGTGAGATATATTATGAGATACATATAGCTCACAATTTTCTAAGTATGATACCAAATCCATAATTCATAAATGAAAAGACTAATAATTTAAAACACATAAAATAACATTTTTACATAGCTAAAACCACCACATGGTAAAGACAAAACACAAAGAAAAAAACGGTTAAAAATATTTGCAACACATATTCCAAATGGCTACTATTTCTAAATTAAAAGGTGTCTTATAATTCCATATGTAAAAGAGCAACAACTCAATTTTAAAAGGCAATGAACAGTTTGCAGAAGAGAAAATAAAAATGGCTCTTGAACATATGACAAGATGCTAAACTTCACTCTTAAGAAAAATGCAAATTAAAACAAGACTGAGATTACATTTTTTCACTTATATTGGCAACGATCAAAGAATTAGATAATACACTGGGCTGGCAAGAGTGAGGGAATAGGCATTCTCATGCATTGCAGCTAGGAGGCTAAATCCATACAACCGTTTTGGAGGGCTATTTAACAAATCTAGTGTAATTACCAATGTCCTTACCCTCTGACCCAGCAGTTGCACTTCCAGAAATGTATCCTACAGATAGATATGTACTCACATATCTGATACGGTATTTGTACAAAGGTATGCATAGTCACATAAAAATAGCAAATGTTGGCAAACATCCAAAATCCATATTAATACGGAAATTGTTATATAACTTTTGGTATATTTATATAATAGAATCAGAAAGAATAAAAATGCACTGATAAGAATGTACTAAAATGGAATGGACTCCAAGACATAATGTTTAAAAAGAGAGGGAAGGAGGGGAGGGAGGGATGGAGAGAGGGAGGGAAGGAGGGAGGGTAGGAGGGAGGGAGGGAGGAAAGGAAGGAAGGAAAGAAGGAAAGAAGAAGGACAGTGGTGTAGAAAAGTGTGTATAAAGTTGGGGTTGGGGAACGGACAAACATATTTGTTTATATACACAAACTGTCTCTGGAAGGGTCCATCAGAAATTGGTTAGTTTCTCAACTGGGGAACAATAGTGGAAGAAAGATTTGCCTTTCACTATATAGCCAAAAGGTATCTTAAATTAAAAAGAAAAAAAATCTATTTTTGGGCCTATAGGTTGGATTTGGCCTGTGATTTGCTAGTTTGTAATCTCATTAATGGTCATTAAGTCAAAAGGGATCATTTTATCATAAAATTGCTAACTTCCTGTTTAAATTTATCTACAATATAATAATTGCATTATTTAGTCAACTTTATCCAAGTATGAACAATTATTGTGATGCAAGTGCTCTAACTTCTAATGCCCTAAATTCTGAGTCTACTATAAAAATAAAACATTTCAGTATGTCACAGATGAGATTATTCTGTTGCAAACTAAATTATACAGGGTTTCACTTACAACCTGTCTATCTCTGACTTGATAACTTTATAGTGTAGATGAATTCTTTCAGAATGAAAAAAAATTTTAATCTGTCCTGTTAGAAATTCAGGGAAGACAAAGGATTATAAATCATGCTACTATAAAGACACATGCACACATATGTTTATTGCGGCACTATTCACAATAGCAAAGACTTGGAACCAACCCAAATGTCCAACAACGATAGACTAGATTAAGAAAATATGGCACATATACACCATGGAATACTATGCAGCCATAACAAATGATGAGTTCATGTCCTTTGTAGGGACATGGATGAAACTGGAAACCATCATTCTCAGCAAACTATCGCAAGGACAGAAAACCAAACACCACATGTTCTCACTCATAGGTGGGAATTGAACAATGGGAACACGTGGACACAGGAAGGGGAACATCACACTCTGGGGACTGTTGTGGGGTGGAGGGAGGGGGGAGGGATAGCATTAGGAGATATACCTAATGCTAAATGACGAGTTAACGGGTGCAGCACACCAACATGGCACATGTATACACATGTAACGAACCTGCACATTGTGCACATGTACCCTAAAACTTAAAGTATAATAGTAATAAAATTTAAAAAAAAAAGAAATTCAGGGAAGAGAAAAAAAGAAAAGGTTTATTTTGCTCTATTCATTTCTCAAGAGAAACATAAGCTACATTTGCTCATATTTGGGGAAGAGTTTAAAAGTATAAACATTGATAAATCATAAGTAATCATATAAAAGAAGGAGAAAAAACTAATCATATCTGACAGCATAATCTCAAAACAAAATTTTCATTTTTATACCAGAAAAGTTAGGGGAAAAAACCCAACCTGTGTTGACTCGTGAATTGCTCTATAGATTCAAGTATCTTTTGTCATTCTCTGAACGGTTCAAATTTCTCAGATCTGAAGGCCTTTTGACCTTTGCAAAATGCTTATATTCCATAGACACACAATTTCCTGTATGTGTCTCACTCCCAATTAAATTTGTAATGGGTTTTGACCAAACTGATACCTCCTATTTCAAGTAATATTTAGTGCCACGTCTAAAGAACATAGTGCAAATAGTATCCGCACAGTGATCTCATTTTAAAGCTTTTCTTCCCAAAAGTCTGCTTCAGCTTCTCATCATATAAGTTAAAATTACCCAAAGTCTTTATTGAACTATTTATCTATATGCTCTGGGCCATTATTTCATACAAAAGGCTTTTGGTGAAACAAGAGCATGGTCTCTTGAACTTTGCCTTTTAATTAGTATAAGCTCCTTGGAGGTTATAAGCTGATGGTGTGACTTCACAGCAGATAATAGAATGGACCTAAGGAACAGTGCTAAAATTAAACATTCCTTCCAAATGTTTCAGGCAATCCTAAGCCGTGAAATGCCTGCCAACCCCCTGAGAAGATCAATAGAGCAAACACTGGGCATATAAAGCAGAACCACCCACTGGAAAGACCAGTTAATGAAAGTCCACAATGGGCAATCAGTCTACAATATAAGCACACTCGTACAGAAGAATGGATTCCCTTTATCTGTGCCTCTAACTTTGGTAGATGCTTCAGTGAGCAATTAGGCCTGCAAAAACTAACACCTGCAAGCCCCAAACTGATAAGATGGCTTCACATGTATAGAATTAGATTATTATTGAGTTCTTGCCATTAGGAATCACTTGAGTACTGATATTAAACACAAGCATTCTAGGGTCATCTTGAATAACAAGACTTTTTCTTTAGGAAATTCAATTCAAATCACAAACGTTAAGATTGGTTTTGTGGAAAAGGTATTTGGTCTTTTACTGATCAGCACATTTATCCATGTCATTTGGTTTGCTTCATTAAATGTAATGCTCATGTATTGTACATTATTTTTAAGAGGAAAAACATACTGAAGCATTATAGGCTCTTCCTAATAAATCCATCAATGCAGTAGTGTATACTGTATCTACTTTACAATTCTATACTAGGTAAGAATCTCTCTTTCAACAGCAAGTTATTTAATCTATCAAAATAAATATCTCCTATGGTATAGTATAATTAAATATTTTTCACAGCTGAAATTACCCAGCCCCCTCACACAGAATTAATAGCCCTTTGTTCATACATATTGCTATGGTTTGAATATCTCCTTCAAAACTCATGTTGAAATTTAATTGCCATTGTGATGGTATTAAAAGGTGGGACCTTTAAGACATGATAATGTTCTGCCCTTGTGAATGGATTAATGCTATTTTCATGGGAGTGGATTAGTTATTGGGAAAGTTCAGCTTTCTTTTTCTCTCTGATGTGCTTCCTTGCAATATGATGTCATCTGCCATGTTATGAAGCAGCAAGACAGCCCCTCCAAGATGTGGCCCCTCCATCTTGGACTTCCCAGCCTCCAGCACTGTGAGCCAAATAAATTTGTCTTTAATGAATTACCCTGTCTGTGCTATTCTGTTATAGTAGCAGAAAAGGGAGTAAGTCAGAAAATTGTTACCCAGAAATGGGGCTGCTGCTATCACAAATACCTGAAAATGTAGAAGTGGTTTTAGAACTGTGTAATGGGTAGAGGCTAGAAGAATTTGGAGAAGCAGGCATTTCACAGCTTAAACATTTGAAGGAATGTTTAATTTTAGCACTGTTTCTTAGGTCCATTCTATTATCTGCTATGAAGTCACATCATCAGCCTCCAAGGAGCTTATACTAATTAAAAACCTAGATTGCTGCAAGTGGAGCAGTAAGAGCGACTTTTGTAAGGGCTTAGAAGAAGAAAAGAGCTGTAGGGAAAGTACTCTTAGAGAGTACTTGAGTAGTAGTGATCAGAATGTTAGTACAGGTTGAGTATCCCTTATCCAAAATGCTTGGGACCAGAAGCATTTCAGGTTTTGAAATTTTTTTGGAGTATTTGCGTATACATTATGAGGTATCTTGGGGTTAGGACCCAAGTCTAAACATGAAATTTATTTATGTTTTATATACACTTAATACACATACCCTGAAATAATTTTATATAATATTTTAAGTAATTTGGAGCATGAAACAAAATTTATTTACATTAAACTATTGTATTACCCTTTGTGGGTGTGCTTTCATGAGGGAATCTGGGTATGACAAGAAAAAAGATATTGCAGATGAAGGGGACTGGGAGGGTCTTTTATCCCTAAGGACGCTGAATAAACCATGTGTTGTGCACCTCAGTTTTGACTGCAACCCTTCACATGAGGTCAGGTGTGAAATTTTCCACCTGTGGCATCATGTTGTTATCCAAAAAGTTTTGAACTTTGGAGCATTTCAGATTTTGGACTTTTGGCTTAGAGTTACTTAACCGGTAGAAATATGAACAGTAAAGGCCAGTATGACTAGATCTCAGGGGGAAATGAGGAACAAGGTATTGGAAATTGGAGAAAGGGTCATTCTTTTTATATAGTTGCTAGGAGCTTGGTTGAATTATGTTCATGCCTGAAGGCTTGATGAGCTAGGATACCTGGTAGAAGAAATACCTAAGCAGCAAAGCATTCAGGCTGCTGTGTGGCTACTTTTTTTTTTTTTTTTTTGAGACGGAGTCTCGCTCTGTCGCCCAGGCTGGAGTGCAGTGGCGCAATCTTGGCTCACTGCAAGCTCCGCCTCCCGGGTTCATGCCATTCTCCTGCCTCAGCCTCCAAGTAGCTGGGACTACAGGCGCCCGCCACCACGCCCGGCTATTTTTTTTTGTATTTTTAGTAGAGACGGGGTTTCACCGTGGTCTCGATCTCCTGACCTCGTGATCCGCCCGCCTCGGCCTCCCAAAGTGCTGGGATTACAAGCGTGAGTCACCGCGCCCGGCCGGCTACTTTTAACCTCATACAGTGAGATGCAAAATGAAGAAAATGATTAAAGATTGAATTTATAATAATAAAAAACAGAACACAAAGATTTAAAAAAATTACAGCCTGGCCATGTAAATAGTGAAAAGGCATCTTTAGGAGAGCAAACCAAGAGCGTGGCCAAGCAACTATTTGCTAGAAGGGAGCCAAGTATCTTCATAAAGACAATGGGGAAAACATCCTAAAGGTATTTCAAAGATCTCTAAGCTGTCCCTCCCACCACAGGCCCAGAGGGCAGAATGGTTTCCTGGGGGCCCTCCATAGATCCACTACCCAGATCCAACTCAGGATCCACACAGTGCTCCTCAACTGCCCCATCTGTGGCTCAAGTGAGCCCAGCTGTGACTCTACCTGCCACTCCAGAAGGTTCAAGCCATAAATGCTTAGCAATACCTATGTGATGCTAATTCTGCAGGAGCACAGAATGCAAGAGTTGCAGAGGCTTAGCAGCCTCCACGCAGACTTCAGTTTCACAGATAGCCTGGGGGCCCAGGAAGAGACTTGTCACAGGGGCAGAACCATCACAGAGGGTCCCAGCTAGGGCAATGCTGAGTAGAAATCTGAGGTCAGAGCCACCACAAAGAGTCCCCACTGGGGCAATGCCTAGTGGAGCCATGGAAATGAGACCAACCCAAGACCACAGAAGTGTAGGGCCACCAGTGTGCAACTCCAGCACAGGAGAGCTGCAAAGCACAAGATGCCAATCCATGAGAGCTGCTGGGTGGACTGAGCTTAGCGAGACCACAGGGATGGGGCTTCCTAAGGCATTGGGTACCCAGTTGTCCGTACCCCACCCCTCCACCCCCAGTGTGCCCAAGTTGTGGGACATAGAATCAAAGGAGATTATTCTCCAGCTTTAAGATGTGATTTTTACCCCTGTTGGATTTTGGCTTACTTGGAACCAGTTACCTCTTTTCTTACATATTTCTCCCTTTTGGAATGGGAATGTCTATCTATGCCTGTCCCGCCAATATATTTTGAAAATGGGTAACTCATTTAATTTCACAGGCTCACAGCTGGAGGGAATTTGTCTGAGGATGAATCGTGCCTTGAGTTTCACATAAATCTGATTTAGATGGGACTCTAAACTTTGGATTTTTGACTCTGTGCTGGAACAACTTAAGACTTTTGGGGCTATTAGGATAGAATGATTATATATATATTTATAACAACATATATATATATATATATATATATAACAACTGAAGACTAAGACTTTTGGGGCTATTAGGATAGAATGATTATATATATATATAAAATTTTTTTTTGAGACGGAGTCTCACTCTGTTGCCTAGGCTGGAGTGCAGTGGCGCAATCCTGGCTCACTGCAACCTCCACCTCCCAGGTTCAAGCGATTCTCCTGCCTCAGCCTCCCAAGCAGCTGGGACTACAGGCACATGCCACCATGCCCAGCTATTTTTTTTTTTTTTTTTTTTTTTGTATTTTTAGTAGAGACAGGGTTTCACCATTTTAGCCAGGGTGGTCTTGATCTCTTGACTTCGTGATCTGCCCACCTCGGCCTCCCAAAGTGCTTCCCAGCTAGATAACAGGCATGAGCCATCACGCCAGCCAGAATGAATATATTTTTTATGTGAGAACGATGTGAGTGTAGGGGGACCAGGGATAGAATGCTGTGGTTTGAATGTCCCTTCCAAAATTCAAGTTGAAATCTAATTGCCATTATGATGGTTCAGCCCCCTTATCCTCAGAGAATATATTCCAAGGTCCTCAGTGGATGCCTGAAATCACTGATGGTGCCAAACCCTATATATACTGTTTTTTCCTATACATACATACCAAAGATAAAGCTTAATTTATAAATTACACACAGTAAGCTGAATAATAACTAATAAAAATAGGACAATTATAAAATACTATAATAAAAGTTACATGAATGTTATCTCTCTTTCTCAAAATATTGTAACTAGAACCACAGAAAGTGAAACCAACTATAAGGGGGGGCTACTATATTAAGAGATGAGACCTTTAAGAGGTGATTAGGTCATGATAGCTCCATCCTCATGAATAGATTAATGCCATTACCATGGGAGTGGGTTAGTTTTTATGGGAATTTGGCCCTCTTTTCCTCTCTGTCTCTCTCACATGCACTTCCTTGCCATGTGATGCCATCCACCACATTATGACACAGCAAGAAGGCCCTCATCAGATTTGGACCCTTTATCGTGGACTTCCCAGCCACCAGATTCATGAGCCAAATAAATCTCTTTTGTTTATAAGTTACCCAATCTGTAGTATTCTGTTATAGCAGCAGAAAATAGACTAAGACACATATATCATACTGTTTTCACATTTTCAATAGGAGCTGCTGTTGATAGATCTTCTGTTCTCACCAGATTGGGACCCTCCTGTCGAGAGTGGAGAACAGATCTTCTTTATCTTCAAGTAAGCTCCAATGACTTTCACAGAGCCTCCCACATTATACATGAATGAATAATGAAAACTTGTAGCCAGAGGTTTGTAGTTTTCTCTCTTCTGCCTAATCCCCACAGCAGCACTGTGATGTGGGTGGCAAGGCAGAGGGGGTGGAATGCTGAAGCACTTAATTTCTCTTGAATGCCTCTCAATCTCATAGTCATAGTTCTCTTTTTTCTCTTAAGTTCTATTGCAATTGTAACTTCTAGACTTACAATATAACTCTTTTCTGAATATGGCAGGTGCTGCAAAAGAATGGCAATTAAGATCCATTGCAGTTCAATGCAGAAACAGGCAGCCTGTGGCAATGAAATTACCAAGTGGCATGTGAGGTCCCTAGTGGTGACACTCTCACACTACCTACTGCATAGCCCTCTTTTATTTGTGCCTCACACAGCCCCTCCTCTCTCCCTTCCTCTGGTTCTACTGGGATCCTCTTTTTTCTTCCCTCACTTAGCTATTTCAATTTCCCTGCTTGCGCTCACAATGGCCCATGAGCTAAAAATATTGCCGGGCAGGGATAGAAAATACTCGGCGAAGTGCCACCATTCTTGTCTCACTTGCTCGGGACAAGCCATTAGCTGATTTTGAAGACTCTTACTTGCAATCTCAAAATCCTAAAACATGGCTAGAGACAGCCACCACCAATTAATAAGAGTGGACATGGAAGATGGCACCTATTGCAACCTCTAGGGAATTTTTATCCTCCTGGCAGTAGAAAGTATTAACTTAATCCTCAGTATTGAACTGGGAAAAAAAGATTTCCTTTTTTTTTTCTTGCCCCTTCTGCCACTCTGATTGACTGGTAGTAGCTCTTCTGGAGCACTGTTTAAGGTGATCAAGAGACAGCATTCCGGCCCAACAAGAGTTAGTGCTATTATGCATTAGTAATGTCTTGCTAAGCAATAAGGAATACAGAGTGGCAATATACATGCTATGTATTTGCCCTATCTTCCTTACTCTCTTATTTGGTAAGTTACTATTCCAATATCCTCAATGCAACCAACAGGGCTTGCAAAGTTTATTTAGTTCATTCAACAATTAACTGAACTTGAACATGAGTTCATTAGATTTGAGTATAAGCCCAGCACAATGCTAGGCACTGGACACAGAAAGATAACTAAACACATCATTAATCTCAGGCAACAAATAAGGTCTAGTTTCTAACAAACACAATATGCCATTTGAACTTAAAACCAACCAATAGACAATATTGTCCATGTTCTTAAAGTTTAAGAAAAGGACTTGCATTCAAATAGAACCATTCTTTTATGACTAATCTTAACCTTGGCTTTGCAAAAGCCTAAGCAAGCCACAAATATTTGCAGGAAATTCCCTAAAGTTTCTTGTTATATCTAAAAGGGGGTTAGGGTCCCTAATGTAAGTTCAAATAATTAAATATTGAATGCTGCCACTCCAAAGTGTTTGAGAATTTGTGGATTACATGTGTGTTATATGTGATATCAGTAACAATAGTTGAAATTAGAACAAACATGGAGAAAATAATAGACTAAAGCAATATAATTCCCCACAGATATAAGAATATGCCATACAAACACTAACTTTCCATAATGATCAATTCAGAAGAGTTGTGACAAACATAGAAACTGTGACACTGATGCATGATGGGAGTAACAACTTGTTGTCTGTGTTAAAGAAGAGCTGTTTCCCTGATAAAGAATGCAACTTGAGAACAGAGGCAGCAGCAGGGCAAAGACAACAGATCAGAATAGAGTACATATAATTTAGCCTTCTGAGTTGAATCATCATCTGCCACCGGTCTCCTCTCCTCTCTTATCAGTCATGGTGGTTTCAAGCCCACCAACCTCCAGAGCATTAGGCTGCTGCTGTTTTTTTAGATCTCAAAATTTTGTTTGCCTCTGACATCTATTATATCAATACACTTTTAGCTTTGTTTGTTTACTTGCTTGGGCTATATTTGTATATAGGTTTCAGAACAGTCTCTAAGCTTTTAAGTTTTGAACTAGATATATGCAATATATTAAATATATAATTTTTAACTAGATACATCCCAATATGAAATTGGAAGATAGTGTATTTTCCCCCAAACTAGCCAAAATAATCCAATAATTGGTCTATTTTTCAGCTGCTGTTTTCTACTCAAAGGTGAAGCAGGTACCCATCCACCCAACCATCCCCAATCACTGAAGTAAAACAGATCCACATGACAGATAAACATATTCGCTGGCAATATATATATCAAGGTGTGATCTATAGACTTCCCACCTCAAAATCTACCTGAGAAACATTAAAATGCAGATTTCTAGAGCTATCAAGAGCCCCCAAATCTGTATTTTAGCAAACCCACTAGATGATTTCTAAAGGGACTGAAGTATGAGGAGCTCTACCATTCTAGGGTAACTGCCTCCATGGCAAAAGGCTTTTCTCATCTAATCCCTAAAATATATCAGTCAAACTAGTCACATCTGTGCAGAAGTATTAGGGTAATTCAAGGTCCAAATCACTGGAAATTTTCCTAAGGTTGGCATGAGGCTCCTGCCCTCAGCCTAATGGGCCCAGAATAGTCCTGTTCTCTGAGTGTAGAAAGCATCTGGAAGCCATGTATGTCAGTGATGGAGTGAGTCTAGAACTGTTTACGCATTGGGTAAAAATCTCTGAACCTCATATAGGTCTCCTCCTAGCCAGGTGCCCACCTTCATTGAACAGGCAGTGCCTCTGGCCACCTGCCTTGCTATTATTTATTGACTGATATTACTGGCTCAGAAGAGCAGCTGCAAGTGAGTCACAGAGGGATTTTTGCAGCATCTCTGGCTGGTGCTTCTCAAAGACAAGCACCCATAAATCCTCTGGTTGCCATCGATCAATGGCAGACACAACAAAAAATACTACCCAGGCAAGTTTAAAGTTCAAACATGGCTACTGAGGGACAGCAAGGCCATATACTGATTCCCCAGTTCCTTTTTAAGAAAGGAGAGCTCAGAGATAAATACAGAAAATCATTCTCTTACTATTTTCAAATATCTAACCTTTAACTTTGTTTAACTTCAATAATTGCCTGAGTTGAGACTGCTTCTAAAGACAAGTTCAAGTTGAATACTAAGTTCCCCACTTGATTTTATTCAGTATAGATTTCGTTTTAGAGCAGTTATTTTGATTCAGACACACTTAATTCACATCATACATTTTAACACAAAAAAAGCCCCCATGCTAATGCTGGTATAGAATAAAAACACTTGAATTTGTGAATTCTGGAAGAATTTGTAAGCCTCCTGGTACTTGTATTATGCTTCCAGCAAATACACTTCTACCAAGGGCATACAGAACATGACTTTGTACAGAGATATTACTTTGTACAGGACCACACATGCATGAAAGACCAGAACAGTGAAAGAACTGAAAACTTAGAGACACAGATAACTGGAAATTATCTATTCTACAGTCCTCATTTTGCAGTTAAAGAAGGTGGATTCTCTGGAGTGAACTCAAAGTTTCCTTCCAGCCCTGAAATTGGTTTTTGCTTCATGCAGCAGAGGTTCCTGGTGCCAAGAATGATCACTTCACCAATCGGGGTTCCTATATCTGACCATAGCTTAATATGGCAGCCCTTCCTAAGGGTTCCCATATCTCCCTTTTCTGGCCACAGAACATACTGAGTTTATGCATATGTAGGAAGAAGGTGCTGGAAAGTTAATGCTGCATACCAGCTCTCAGCTAATGACAGAAGAAGTTAGATTATTAGCCAGCTTCTGACCCTCAGGTGGGACAACCCTGAAGTGTGCTTTATACCATCTCTCAGAGGTCAGGTACAGTGCCTGCTGACAAACCCTGTGGGAGCTTCCCTGACCCACTTCACTTTCCCACCAGTGTCCACTGAATACTTACCCCTACTGGCACACAAATCCTGGCCTTTGAGTGTTCTACTGGGAGAGTCCACCCTAACACAAAAGGTCCCAAAGCTATGGCAGAAAGGGAAGACCACACTGGTTTGGTTTTGCATATTTTAAGGATATTTAAAGAAAATAGTCGGGAGCAGTTGTTCATGACTGTAATCCTAGCACTTTGGGAGGCCACAGGAGGAGGATCACTTGAACCCAGGAGTTCAAGAACAATCTGGGCAACAAAGCAAGATCCTGCCTCTACAAAAAAATTAAAAATTTTAAACTTCTAAAATAAATAAATAAAAAAAAATTAGCCAGGCAATATGGCTTGTACCTGTTGTCCTAGCTACTCAGAAGACTGAAACAGGAGTATGGCTTAAGCCCAGGTGTTTAAGGCTGCAGTGAGCTATGATCATGCCACTGCACTCCAGCCTGGGCAACAGAACAAGACGTCTCCAAAAAAAAAAAAAAAAGATAACTATATTAGATCATGTCATGGGAAGCTAGAAGAGTAAGTAAACAGTCTGTTTCAAACAGTTTGAGACATATTCATCCAATTCTTAACAAGAGCCAAGTTTTCAGAACCTTTGTTTCAATTCAATCAGACAGTTATTCAGAACTGAATATCAATCAGGCTCAAAACTGATTTAACAAGCAATTTTGAGGTAAAACTAAAAAAATCAACCTTATTTGTTCAAAAGCCAAAAGTAGTATTTGGCATACTTGCCTTACGAAATGAGGACAAAACATAATAATTCTGTAAATATCTTCAGAATTAGGAGGAGAGACAAGGAAAGATGACGGAAGAGAAGCCTCCAGTAATCATCCTCCCCTCAAAAACACCAAATTGAACAACTATTCACACAAAAATCACCTTAATAAGAACCAAAAATCAGGTGAGTGATTACAGCACCGGGTTTGAACATCATATTAAGGAAAGAGGCACTGAAGAGGGTAGGAAAGTCTTGAATTGCCAATACCATCCCTCTTCTCCTCCCTGGTAGTGGCCTCATGACATAGAGAGAGAATCTGTGAGTTCAGAGGAGGGAGAGTGCAGAGCTTGTAGGAGTTTGCACTGGAACTCAGTGCTGCCCTGTCACGACAGAAAGCAACACTGAGCAGAATTCAGCCAGCTGAAAACAACATTCAGACCAGCCCTGGGCAGAGAGGAATCACTCATCCCAGTGGTTAGAACCTGAGTTCTGGCAAGCCCTGCCACCGTGGGCTAAAGAGCTCTGAGGTGCTAAATGAACTTGAAAGGCAGTTTAAGCCATAAAGACTGCAATTCCTGAGCAAGTCCTGGTGCTGTGGCTGGATCAGAGCCAGTGGACTTGGGGTGCATATAACCTAGTGAGACTCTAGCCAAGGCAGCCAAGGGAGTGTTTGTGTCACCCCTCCTCCAACCCCAGGCAGCACAGCTCACAGCTCCAGAACAGACTCTTTTTTTCTGCTTGAGGAGAGGAGAGGGGAGAGTAACGAAGACTTTGTCTTACAATTTGGATACTGGCTCAGCCACAGTAGAATAGGGTGCCCATCAAAGTCCTAAGGCCCCATTCCAGCACCTAGCTCCCAGATAACATTTCTAGACACCCTGGGCCAGAAAGTAACCTGCTGCCTTGAAGGGAAGGATGCAGTTGTGGCAGGATTCATCACCTGCTGACTAAAGAGCACTTGGGCCCTGAATACTCAGCAGTGGTAGCCAGGTAATACTCACCACAGAACTTGGGTGACACTCAGAGCTGTGTTGCCTTCAGTTATGACCCAGCACATTCCTACTTGTAGTGGCTATGGGGAGATACCCTTTCTGCTTGAAGAAAGGAGAGGGAAGAGTGAAGGAAACTTCATCTTACAGTTTGGGTACCAACATGGCCACAGTGCAGTACAAAACCAAGCAGGTTTCTGGGGTCTCTTATTCCAGGCCTTGATTCCTGAAATTGCTGTGAGCCAGAGGGATGCCCACTGCCCTGAAAGGAGAAACCCAGACCCAGAAGCATTCACACAAGCTGATGGAATAGCCCTTGGGACTTAAGTGATCATCAACAACAGCCAGGCAGTACTCATTGCAGGCCTGTGGTAGTGGTGACCATGGGGAGAAACTCTTCTGTTTGTGGAAAGGAGATGGAAGAGTGGGAAGGATTTTGTGTTCAGGGTTTGGGTATAAGCTTAGCCACAGTAGAATACAGCGCTAGGTAGATTCAAAAGTTTTCCAAATCCAGGCCCTGGCTCCTGGATGGCAACTCTTAACCTGCCTGGAGCTGGGAGAACCTTGCCTCCATGAAGGGAAGAACACAAGCCTGACTGTATTCACCATCTGTTGTTTGTAGAGCCCTAGAGCCTTAAGAGAACATAGGTGGTAGCCAGTCAGTGGTCACTGTGGGGCCTTGGGAGAGACCCAGTGCTGTGCTGGCTTTGGGTCTGACCCAGCACAGTCCCACTGGTGGTAGCCACATCAGTGCTTGATTCACTCCTCTCCCACCTCCAGACAGCTCAGCACAGAGAGAGACTCCATTTGTTTGGGTTAAAGGAAGGGAGGAGAATAAGAATCTCTGCATGGTAATCCAGGGAACTCTTCCAGATCTTACGCAAAACCACCAAGGTGATACCTCTTCCAGTCAGCAAGAACCACAGCATTACTGGGCTTGGGATGCCCACTAATGAATATATGGCTCCACTGAGCAAACATGAAGATGATAACACCCAAGTCCCTTCAAATATCTGGAAAGCCTTCCCAAGAAGGATGGGTACAAACAAAGTTAGATTGCAAAGACTACAATAAATACCTAACTCATCAATCCCCAGACACCAATAAACATCTTCAAGCATCAAGACCATCCAGGAAAACTTGACCTCACCAAATGCACTAGATAAATAAGGCACTGGTGATCAATCCCAGAGACAGAGATATGTGACCTTTCAGAAAATTCAAAATAGCAGTTTGAGGAAATTCAGCAAAATGTAAGATAACACAGAGAAGGGATTCAGAATCCGATCAGATAAATTTAACAAAAAGGTTGAAATAATTAAAAAGAATCAAACAGAAATTCTGGAGCTGAAAAATGCAATGACATATGGAAGAATGCATCAGAGTCTCAAGAGCAGAACTAATCAAGCACAAGAAAGAATTAGTGAGCTTAAAGATAGGCTATTTGAAAATGCACAGTCAGAGGAGACAAAAGAAAAGAGAATAAAAAAGAATGAAACATGCCTACAAGATCTAGAAAATAGCTTCAAAGGGGCAAATCTAAGAGTTACTGGCCTTAACCCATTTCCTGTTTGCCCAAGAATACTCTTGTCTCTAATCCTAATGTAATATCATATACATTTCTGTTACATTAGGATTAGAGACAGGTTCTATTTAGAAATAACTCCAAGAACAGTTTTTATATTTTATTTTTACATTGTAAATCAGTCAGATTTGTTTCAGCCTCAAAGAGTATGTTGATGTAAAATTAAATGACTACTTGGCAGCAAGCTGCACTTTTTTTTCCTAAACAGGAAATAGGTTAAAGAGGAGATTGAGAAACAGATCAGGGGAGAAAGTTTATTCAAAAGGATAATAAGACAGAACATCCCAAACCAGAGAAACATATCAATATTCAAGTACAAGAAGATCATAAAACACCAAGCAGATTTAACCCAAATAAGACTACCTCAAGACACTTAATAATCAAATTCCCATAGGTCAAGGATAAAGAAAGCATACTAAAATCAGCAAGAGAAAATAAATAAATAACATACAATGGAACTCCAATATGTCTGTCAGTAGACTTCTCAGTGGAAACCTTATAAGCCAGGAGACAGTGACATGACATATGTAAAGTGCTGAAGGAAAAACTTCTATCCTGGAGTAGCATATCCAGCAAAAATATCCTCCAAACATAGAGAAATAAAGACTTTCCTAGACAAAAAAACAGGGATTTCATCAACACCAGGACTGTCTTACAAGAATTGCTAAAGGAATAGACAATATCTTAGGCCACAAAACAAGTCTTAAAATTCTCAAAAAAACTGAAATTATATCAAGGATAATCTGTGACCACAGTGGAATAAAACTAAAAATCAATAACAAGAGGAATTTTGGGAACTATGCAAATATATGAAAATTAAATAATATGCTCCTAAATGACCAGTGATCAATAAAGAAATTAAGAAGAAAATTTAAAAATTTCTTGAAACAAATGATAATGAAAACATAACATACAAAAAATTATGGGATATAGCAAAAGCAGTACTAAGAGGAACATTTATAGCAATAAGCACCTACATCAAAATAGTAGAAAAACTTCAGATAAACAACCTAACAGTGCATCCTAAAGAATCAGAAAAGCAGAAGCAAACCAAAACCAAAATTAGTAGAAGAAAAGAAATAATGATTGAACCAGAAATAAACAAAATTGAACTAAAAGAATAATACAAAAGATCAACAAAATGAGAACTTCATTTTTTGAAAAGATAAACAAAATTGACAAATCTTTAGCCAGACTAAGGAAAAAAGAGAGAAAATTCAAATAAGTAAAATCAAAGATGAAAAAGGAAACTTTACAACCAATACCACAGAAATTCAAAGGATTATTAGAGGCTACTGTAAGTAACTATATGCCAGTAAATTGGAAAGCCTAGAAGAAACGGATAAGTTTGTAGACACAAACAACCTACCAAGATGGAACCATGAATAAATCCAAAACCTGAGTAGACTAAGAACAACTAATGAGATCAAAGCTGTAATTCAAAGTCTCCCATCAAAGAAAAGTCCAAGAACCAATGGCTTTGCTGCTGAATTTTAGCAAACATTTAAAGATGAACTAACACCAATCCTACTCAAACTATCCTAAAACATAGAGGAAGAGTGAATACTTTCAAGCTCATTCTACAAGTACAGTATTACCTGATACCAAAATCACACAAAGACATATCAAAAAAAGAAAAGTATAAGCCAATATCCCTGATGAACACTGAAGCAAAAATCGTCAACAAAATACTAGTGAACTAAATCCAGCAACACATCATAAAAATAATACACCATAATCAAGTGGGATTTCTCTCAGGGATGCAAGGGTGGTTGAACATATGCGAATCAATAGATGTGATACATCATATCACAGAATGAAGTAAAAAAACCACATAATCATTTTAATTGACCCTGAAAAAGCACTTGATAAAATTCAACATCCCTTTATGATAAAAATATTTAAAAACTGGGTATAGAAGGAACACATCTCAACACAATAAAAGCCATATATAACAGACCCACAACTAATATCATACTGAATGGGGAAAAACTGAAAGCCTTTCCTCTAAGATCTGGCACATGACAAGGATGCCCACTTTCACCACTGTTACTCAACATAATACTGAAAGTCCTAGATAGAGCAATCGGACAAGAGAAAGAAATAAAGAGCATCCAAATTGGAAAGGAAGAAGTCAAATTATCATTGTTGGCAGATGACATAATCTTATATTTAGAAAAACCTAAAGATTTCAATGAAAAACTATTAGAGCTGATAAACAAATTTAGTAGTTGCAGAACACAAAATCAACATACAAAAATCAGTAGCATTTCTACATGCCAACAGTGAACAATATGAAAAAGAAATCCCATTTACAACAGCTACAAATAAAACAAAATACCTAAAATTAATTTAACTGATGAAGTGAAAGCTCTCTACAATGAAAACTATAAAACATTGTTGAAAGAAATTGAAGAGGACACAAAAAATGGAAAGATATTCCATGTTCATGAATTGGAAGAAACAATATTGTTAAAATGTCCTTACTACCCAAAGCAATCTACAGATTCAATGTAATTCCTATCAAAATACCAATGATATTCTTCACAGAAATAGAAAAAAATCCTAAAATTTATATGAAACCTCAAAAGACTCAGAATAGCCAAAGATATCCTGAGCAAAAAGAATAAAACTGGAGGAATTACATTACCTGACTTCAAATTATACTAAAAAGCTATAGTAGCCAAAACAGCATGGTACTCACATAAAAACAGACACATAGACCAATGGAATAGAATAGAGAACCCAGAAACAAATACATTCATCTATAGTGAACTCATTTTTTACAAATGTGCCAAGAACATACATTGAGGGAAAGACAGTCTCTTCAATAAATAGTGCTGAAAAAACTGGATGTCCATATGCTGAAGAATGAAACTAGATTCCCATCTCTCATCATAAACAAAAGGCAGATTAACTGGATCAAAGACTTAAATCTAAGACTCAAACTATGAAACTGCCACAAGAAAACATTAGGGTGCTCTCCAGGACATTGGACTGGGCAAAAATTTGTTGAATAATACCCCACAGCATAGGCAACCAAAGCAAAAATGTACAAATGTAATCACATCAATTTAAAAAGCTTCTGCATAGCAAAGGAAACAATCAACAAAATAAAGAGACAGTCCACTGAATGGGAGAAAATATGTGCAAACTACCCATCTGAGAAGAGATTAATAACCAGAATATACAAGGAACTCAAACAACTAGGAAAAAAACTTAATGATCAGATTTTTTTAATGGAGAAAAGATCTGAACAGACATTTCTCAAAGACATACAAATGGCAAATAGGTTTAAGAAAAGGTACTCAACTTCAATGATCATCAGAGAAATTCAAATCAAAACTACAATGAGATATCATCCCAACCCAGCTAAAATGGCTTTTATCCAAAAGACTGGCAACAACAAATGCTGGAAAGGATGCGGAGAAAAGGAAACCTTTGTACACTGTTGGAGGGAATGTAAATTAGTATAATCATTATGGAGAACAGATAGCAGGTTCCTTAAAGAACTAAAGATAGAACCATCATATGATCCAGCAATCCCCCTGCTAGGTATGTACCCAGAAGAAAGAAAATGAGTATATAGAAGAGATATCTGTATTCCCATGTTTATTGCAGCACTATTCATAATAGCCAAGATTTGGAAGCAACCTAAGTGTCCATCAACAGATGAATGGACAAAGAAAATGTGGTACATATACACAATGGAGTACTATTTAGCCACAAAAAAAATGAATGAGATCCTGTCATGTGCAACAACATGGATGGAAGTGGAGAACATAATGTTAAGTGAAAGAAGCCAGGCACAGAAAGGCAAACTTCACATGTTCTCACTTATTTGTGGGAGCTACAAATAAAAACAATTGAACTCATGGAGACAGAAAGTAGAATGACGGTTATCAGAGGCTGGGAAGAGTAGTTGGGCAAGTCGGGAGAAGGGAGCATGGTTAATCAGTACAAAAATATAGTTTGATAGAATGAATAAGAGCTATTATAGTATTTGATAGCACAACAAGGTGACTACAGTTGACAACAATTTATTGCATATTTAAAAACAATTGAAAGTATAATTAGATTGTAACACAAAGAAAGGAAAAATACTTGAGATGATGGATACCCCATTTACCCTCATGTGAGTATTATGCATTATATGCCTGTATCAGAATATCTCATGCACTCCATAAGTATACACAACTACTATGTACTCACAGAAATTAAAAATTTTTAAAAATTGAATTAATATTTGGTCTGAATAAGCTGGGTTTCTGTATTTGGTACACTATATTTCTGTTTTGTTTTAACTAAGACAGTTTTTCACCTACACTTTATTAAATTTATATTGAGTTAACCCTAGAAATACTTTTTTTAAAAGGTTCACCTTTATCTTATCTTTTTACTTCACTGGTATTTGATAATGCTTTAGTCTCTGCAGCAATATACAATTTTTATTAAATAGGTCTTGTCTATAAGTTATAGGTTTTCAAGACACAGACTTGTCTCCCTTACATTGTTGTTTTAATGGATATATAAAGACATAAAAGAAGACTTTAAATTAGAGCCTCTTCTTCACTGAGTCCAAGGTCACTCAAAAATTAATTTAGGATGAAAAATATAATACTATAGCATATTGGTACAACTTTTTTCCAAAGAAAATATACTGTGTCTTATAAATAGCCATTGCTTGCTGCAGCAACACTGCTGGAAAAAAAAAATGTAAAAAGTATCTGTGTTTTCCAGAACAAGCTAAGATGCTAAGACTCCAAGTGAGCAAGTGATTTGAATGAAACCACTCAGTGAGCCAAAGGTAAGAATGTAAACAGGCTGCAGGACCCTAATTCCCAGTTATGTTGGGTAGATTAAAATTTGGTTATTTAATCTCACTTCTGGGCAGAAGTAGATTTATCCTGAATCCAATGAAGCTTAAACTCCAGAGCCCCACATATGCATACATCCCTTTCAGAGCCCTGGAAGCAGAGCCCATATAACCTCACTTAGTGTATGACTTTGTAAAAATTGCAAAGGTGCACATTGAAACCTAACTTCACTCTGACTTTAAAGAGGATTACTCAAATTTTATAAACTTCAGATTCTGCAAAACAGGAATTCCTTCTTGTGCTAGATTTACATTAAAACATTACCTGTGTTTCTCAACTGATTACTTATCCCTACGACTCACAAACCAACCAAAATATTTTGTTTTTCAGAAGAGACATGTTAGTCCAAAATTAACTCAGGCCTCACAGCATCTTCCCAGCTAACAACTTCACTAATCCATGGTCTTCCAGAAGATATTTTACAATTACTCTGAACCTTTGTGAGAAACTTAGGAAGCTTTAGTGCATCGATGAGCAGTTAACATCTGTGGATCCCCACTGAGATCTGAGGTTTAAACCAATTAGTGGTAACCAGGAGCTTTGCAATGCACTTTCATACAGAACAAGCATATGCTGATGTTTTAAATTTAAAAACATACTCTCCTGTAGCGAATGTCCACACAGCATTCTCCTTCTTTGGCTCATGTAATTACTATTACATTTTGTGCTCCAAGAGTGATTATGGGACTCACAGAAACCCTGAGTCCCAAAAGAAAAATATTTCTAAATAAGAAACCATACTCTTTGAATCCCTTATTTTGTGGACTTCTATTCATGTAGTTCTTTGTATCTGTTTATTTGCAAGCCTCCACAGTTTGTTCTTCATTCTCCACTCCCAGATCCCAACCAAAATGCTAGATAAAAAGAAATGAGCCTTAAAATAATGGCCAGACACGCTAGTGGTACAATCCTTTTAGGCTAAAAGCTAGCCATGGAGAAGAGATGGCAACTCACCCTTATCTCCAACTTTTGAAATTGTAACTAATGTTGCACAGTTTGTCCTTACTAGTTTCATTAATAATAATAATATCTAACATTTATTGAGGTAGGACTATGTGCCAGGCACTACACTAAGTACTTGACTGGCATTCACTGTCTCATTTAACCAACCCAATAACAATAGAGGGTAGGTACTCTTTAATGTCTTTTTATAAATAAGGAAACTGAAGCACAACAAGGATAAGCAATTTTCCCAGAGTTACTTTTGGTGACTGTGGGAAAGTCACAAAAATGAAAAATTGGTGACCACCATCTTTCATTCCTAGGAATGCTCAGTCCCAGCCTCTCTCAATATAGGTTTAGGGATGTGACTTAGGCTGGCCAATTAAAGAATCCCGTTCCTCTAGCCACAATGATTAATTCAGGGATGGGCATTGTATTAGTTTTCTACTGCTGCGTAACGAACAACCACAAATACAGAAGGTTAAAAACACCACCACCAGTTTATCAGCTCATAGGTCTGAGGATCAAAAGCCCAGTCACAACATGGAGGTATTCTCTGCACAGAGCATCATAAGCCTAAAATCAAGGTGTCAGCCAGGATGAGTTCTCATCTAGATGCTCCAGGGGTGAAATCTGCTTCCAAGTTCATTCTTGTCCAATTCCTTGCCATTGTTGGACTGAGGATACATTTCCTTGCTGACTCTCAGCCAGGGGCCACTCTCAGTTGCTAGTGGCTGCTCACATTCCCTGCCATAAGACCCCCTTCATCTTCAAGCCAGCAAGTGTGTTGAATTCTTCTCATACTTTACATCTCTGATACCACCATCTCTGACCTCTAGATCCAGATTTAAAGGGCTCATGTAATGAGGTAAGGCCCACCCAGACAATCACTCTAGCTTAACATCAACTGATTTGGGATCTTAGTTATATCTATAAAATCCTTTTTCAGCAACATCTAGATTAGTGCCTGATGAAATAACTGGGAAAAGGTGTTATGGACACCAGGGGCTGGGAATTTTCAGCACTATCTTAGAATTCTGCCTCCCACAAGCACATAAATAAACCAAGCTAGTCTAGTCAGTATCTTCTACACAAAGAAGCCTTCTTTCTTCTCTAAGCTCACTAACTGTATGCACAACATATGGCTGGAGCTTCGAGATGGAGAGAGCATGACTGCAAATGAAACTAAAATAGAAGGAAGAAAACTTGAAAGAGATGATGCCGATAACATTATTAAAGTCTCTGGATGCAGCAGCTTGAGTTGGCCTTCCGTTATGTGCAACCAAAAGTTCTGACCAATACAACTTTCTCACTCCAAAGTCCAAGCTCTTAACTACCAGGAAATTTTTCACTTTCTTTGACTAGGCTTTTGTATTCTAAGTCTGATTTGTATGAGTCTTTTGCACATTTTTTTAAAGAAAACAAGCCAGCACTGTCAATCTTCATTTTTCCTTCCTATAATTATTTAAATGATATTAAAACATAAGAAAGCTATATCAATTAGTGACAAATATTTTTTAAATTGATAGGTAAACATCAGGGGAAGCTGAGTGAGGGTGCACACAAACTCTCCATACTATTTCTGCAACTTAAGTCTTAAATGATTTTAAAATTAAAGGTTATATTTTAAAAGTCCATTGATAATTGACTCAGACATCAAATTAAGTCAACCATACTGCTTTGCTATACGTTTATAAAACATTTTTTTCTGTTTTCAGGTAAAATATACAAGATGAAGAAGCAAGGACCAACTGTGCAAGAAACCTTGCATATAGTCCTCTCTACTGAAAAGGTCTAAAACTAAAAATATTAAATATATTGTATTTAATATGTAATGTAAATATTTAGGTGTATTGACATCTAAAAAGTGTGCCATCATTCCTATTGATGTCGTTTGTTACTACTGACAATGTTGAAAGCATCAATAGTTTTCTGTCTTCTGTAATCTTTTCTTCTTTAATTATTATTTTCTTTGGGTTTTTTGTTTTTATTTTTTTTGTTTTTTACACAGAGTCTTGCTCTGGCCCAGGCTGGAGTGCAGTGGTGCAATCTCGGCTCACTGCAACCTCCACCTCCCAGGTTCAAGTGATTCTCCTGCCTCAGCCTCCCGAGTAGCTGGGATTACAGGCATGCACCATGATGCCTGGGTAATTTTTGTATTTTTAGTAGGGACAGGTTTTGCCATGTTGGCCAGGCTGGTCTCAAACTCCTGATCTCAGGTGATCTGCCCACCTCGGCCTCCCAAAGTGCTGGGATTACAGGTGTAAACCACCACAACCAGCCTTTAATTGTTACAGGCTGAATTGTGTCCCTACCCCAACTCCAAAATTTATATGCTGAATTTCCAACCCCTAGTACCTCAGAACTGACTGTATTTGAAGACTGGGTATTTAAAGAGATAATGAAAGTTAAATGAAATCCCTTTAGGGATTAGGATGGGTCCTAATCCAACTGGACTGGTATCATTATAAGAAAAGGAGATTAGAACATAGAATACATAGAAGAAAGATCAAGTGAAGATATGGGGGAAAACAGCCATCTACAAGCCAAGAAGAGAGGGCTTAGAAGAAACCAACACTGCTGACACCTCAATCTTGGATTTCTAGCACCTAGAACTGTGAGAAAATAAATTTCTGTTGTTTAAGCCACCCAGTCTGTGGTACTTTGTTATGGCAGCCCTAGCAAATTTATACAGATTAGTATGATGTTAAATAAGGTACAGACATATCTCATTTGATTGTGCTTCACTTTACTGTTCTTTGCAGATATTGCATTTTTTACAAATTGAAGGTTTGTATCAACCATGCATCAAGCAAGTCTATCAGCACAATTTTTCTAACAACATGTGCTCACTTCATGTCTCTCGTGTCACACTTTGGTAATTCTTGCAATGTTTCAACCTTTTTCATTATTGTATCGCTTAAAGTGATCTGTGATTGGTGACCCTTGATACTACTATTGTAATTGTTTTGGGGTGCCATGAGCCACATCCATACAATACAGTAAATTTAATCAAAAAGAGATTGCTCCCTTGCTCCCCTGTCTTTCTCCTTCTTTTCAGGCTTCCTTATTGCCTGAGACACAACAACATTGAAGTTAGGATAATTAATAACTCTGCAATGGCCTCTAAGTTTAGGTGAAAGGAGGAGTTGCACATCTCTCACTTTAAATCAAAAGCTAGAAATGATTAAGCTTAGTGAGAAAGGCATGTCAAAAGCCAAGATAGGCTGAAAGGTAGACCTCTTACACCAAACAGTTATCCAAGTTGTGAATGTAAGGAAAAAGTTTTTGAAGCAAAGTATAAGTGCTATTTCTTTCTCCATATTAGCATTAAGGCTATTTCTCTTTCTTATCAAGTAATAAGAGAAATGATAAGAAAGAGAAACAGACTTAATGCTAATATGGAGAAAGTTTGAGTGGTCTGGATAGACATCAAACCAGCCACAACATTCCCTTAACCCAAAGCCTAACCCTGACTTGCTTCAATTTCATGAAGGCTAAGAGAGGTGAGGAAGCTGCAGAAGAAATGTTGGAAGCAAGCGGCGATTGGTTCATGAGGTTGAAGGAAAGAAGCCATCTCCATAACATAAAAGTATAAGGTGAAGTAGCAAGTGCTAATACAGAAGCCGTAACAGGTTATGCAGAAGATCTAGCTATGATCGTTGATGAAGGTGGTTACACTAAACAACAGATTTTTAATGTGGACAAAATAGCCCTCTATTGGAAGAATATTTCAGCTAGGACTTTCATAGCTAGAGAGAATAAATATGCCTGGCTTCAAAGTTTCAAAAAACAGGCTTAATGAGACAAATGCAGCTGGTGACTTGAAGTTGAAGCCAGTGCTCATTTAACATTCTGAAAATCCTAGGGCCCTTAAGAGTTGTATGAAATCAACCCTGCCTGTGCTGTATAAATAAAACAATCAAGCCTGAATGACAGCACATCTGTTTACAGCATGGTTTACTGAATATCTGAAGTCCACTGTTGAGACCTACTGCTCAGAAACAAAAAGATGTATTTCAAAATATTACTGTTCATTAACAATGCACCTTGTCACCCAAGAGGTCTGATAGAGATGCATAAGGAAATTAATATTGTTTTTGTGCTTGCTAACAGAACATCCATTATTCTACAGCATATAGAGCAAGGAGTAATTTCAACCTTCTAGTCTTATTATTTAAGAAATACATTTTGTAAGGCTATAGCTGCCATACACAGTGATTCCTCTGACAAATGTGGCAAAGTAAATTGCAAATCTGCTGGAAAGGATTCACCATTCTAGATGCCATTAAGAGCATCTGTGATTCTTCGGGAGCAGTCAAAATATCAGCATTAACACGAGTTTGAAAGAAGCTGATTCCTACTTTCATGAATGACTTCGAGGGGTTGAGGACTTCAATGGAGGAATTTGCTGCAGCTGTGGTGGAAATACTAAGAGAACTAGAATTAGACATAGACCCTGAAGATGGGACTGAATTGCTGCAATCTCATGATAAAACTTGAATGGATGCGGAGTTTCTTCTTACGGATGAGAAAGAAAGTGGTTTCTTGAGATGGGATCTACTCATGGAGATGATGATGCTGTGAATATTGCTGAAATGACAATAAAGGACTTAGAATATTACATAAACATAGTTAATAAAGCAGCAGCAGCGTTTAAGAGGACTGACTCCAATTTTGAAAGAAGTTCCACTGTGGGTAAAATGCTATCAAATGGTAGCACATGCTACAGAGAAATATTTTGTAAAAGGAAGTCAATCGGAGCTCCCAAGTACCTGGGACCACAGACAGGCACCACCATCCCCAGGTTTGTTTTTTTTTTTTTTTGTTTGTTTTGTTTTTTTTGTCTTTTTAGTAGATACGTGGTCTGGTTATGTCATGTTGCCCAGGCTGGTCTCAAGCTCCTGAGCTCAAGCCATCCACCCGCCTCACCCTCCCAAAGTGTTAGGATTACAGGCATGAGCCACCATGCCCAGCCTTCATTGTTGTCTTATATTAAGGAATTGCCATAGTCACCACAACTTTCAGCAACCACCACCCTAATCAGTCAGCAGCTATTAACATTGAGGCAAGACCTTCCACTGGCAATAGGACTCACTGAAGGCTTAGATGACAGTTGGCATTTTTTGCAATAAAGTATTTTTTAATTAAGATATGTACATCATGTTTTTACATATAATGCTATTGCACACTTAACAGATTGTAGGATAGATTTATATGCACAGATTTATATGCACTGAGATGACAAAAAGACTATGTGACTCACTTTATTGCACTATTTGCTTTATTATAGTGGTCTAAAATCAAACAGGCAATTTGTCTGAGGTACACCTGTACTTAGTTCCAGTTCTAAGCAAAGGTCTGTGGCAAGGAGGAGATCAGGTTCAATTTTAGGTTGTGAACTCTGATCCGCTAAAAATTTAGTGAACCTTCTTGTTCCAACCTAACACTGAATGGCAAGCCAGCTCTCCCAACAGGATGTCTTTCGGTGAGGTAAATGCAGAGGTTTAAGGCTGGAGGAAATTTGAGGACTGCACAGAGGACTGTCCAGGAGATGGTTAAAATGGTGCCCAAATGGGTACCATTATGCCACCTGCAACTCAGTGCCTTTGAAAAGCTATCTGTGAAGGGAAGTATGTTTTCCCATTAACTTCCATTAATAATTCCAAAGGTGCATCTGTGAAAAATAGAGACAGTAGAAAAAGGTGACACTGTCAGAGGCTGGAGAATACTGTTCTTCAGGGAGTGTCTTACTGTCGAAGATTCTGATGTTATTGCTAGGCAGTATAGCCCAAGTGTTAGGATTTTTTTTTAACTCCCTAGGAGATTTCAAATTTCAGTCATAATTGAAATCATCTGATATACAACAGCACGTCTCCAACATGAATAAACACACAGATAACCTGGGGATCTTATTAAAATGCAGATTCTGATTCAGGAGGTCTAAAGTGATGCCTAAGAATCTATATGTTTCTAAAAAGTTCAGGGAATTCCAGGGCTGCTGGCCTGAGAAACACACCTGGAGCAGAAAGGCTCCAGTAGACAGCAACATGCAAGGGTGGCATTAATTTAATCAGAAAAACCCAGAGGACAATTTGGAGACACAAAAAGTGGAACCTGTAGGAAACAGAAACAATGTTCTTTAGCTTTGGCTACTGTGAGATCACCTTGCAGGGAAATCCATGAGTGGAACTATATCTTCCTTGCTCTGTTTCCATAAACTCATCAAGCAACTACATCATTAAGCTGTTGCGATCTAAGTCAAACATTGTAGGGATGGGGAGAGAGCAGCCTCCTTTTATGAGCAGAAACAATCTGGAGTGGGAAAGGTGTATTCATCTTCTTTTCCTGTGGCACCTGCCTGCTACAAGCTGTAAACAACAGGGGAACTCATTTGGCATACTTTCCCTGCAGCGATTTGTCAGATGTCATAATTCCATGAATAAAAAGCCATTGGGAAAGAATAGTGAATGTATTAGTAAGTATTGAATTTCTGTTTATCCTGATATCTCTTGAGTCTCAGCTTTTACCTGGATGTCAACATTCTTTTAATATTAATATTATTAAGCTTTCTGGAAAATTTTTTTTATTATACTTTAAGTTCTGGGATATATCTGCAGAAAATGCAGATTTGTTACATAGGTATACATGTACCATGGTGGTTTACTTCACGACAAACCTGTCATCTACATTAGGTATTTCTCCTAATGCTATCCTTCTCCTTGCCCCCCACCCCACAACAGGCCCCGGTGTGTGATGTTTCCCTCTCTGTGCCCATATGTTCTCCTTGTTCAACTCCCACTTATGAGTGAGAACATGCGGTGTTTGGTTTTCTGCTCTTGGGTTAGTTTGCTGAGAATGATGATTTCCAGCTTCATCCATGTCCCTGCAAAGGACATGAACTCATTCTTTTTTATGGCTGCATAGTATTCCATGGTGTGTATGTGCCATATTTTCTTTATCCAGTCTATCATTGATAGGCATTTGGGTTGGTTCCAAGTCTTTGCTATTGTGAATATTGCTACAATAAATATACGTGTGTCTGTATCTTTACAGTAGAATGATTTATAATACTTTATAATACTTTTGCAATTCCATTTACCCATTAATGGAATTGCAGGGTCAAATGGTATCTCTGGTTCTAGATCCTTGAGGAATTGCCACACTGGCTTCCACAATGGTTGAACTAATTTACACTCCCATGAACAGTATAAAAGTATTCCTATTTCTCCACATCTTCTCCAGCATCTGTTGTTTCCTGACTTTTTAATGACCACCACTCTAACTGGCATGAAATGGTATCTCATTGTGGTTTTGATTTGCATTTCTCCAATGACCAGTGATGATGAGCTTTTTTTCAAATGTTTGTTGGCTGCATAAATGTCTTCTTTTGAGAAGTGTCTGTTCATATCCTTTGCCCACTTTTTGATAGGGTTGTTTTTTTCTTGTAAATTTGTTTAAGTTTCTTGTAGATTCTGGATATTACCCCTTGGTCAGATGGATTACAAAAATTATTTCCCACTCTGTAGTTTGCCTGTTCACCCTGATGATAGTTTCTTTAGCTGTGCAGAAGCTCTTTAGTTTAATTGGATCCCATTTGGTTTTGTTGCCATTGTTTTTGGTGTTTTAGTCATGAAGTCTTTGCCCATGCCTATGTCTGAATGGTATTGCCTAGGCTTTCTTCTAGGGTTTTTATGGTTTTAGGTCTTACATTTAAATCTTTAATCCATCTTGAGTTAATTTGTGTATAAGGTGTAAGGAAGGGGTCAAGTTTCAGTTTTCTGCATATGGCTTGCCAGTTTTCCCAACGCCATTTATTAAATAGGAAATGCTTTCCCCTCTGCTTGTTTTTGTCAGGTTTGTCAATGATCACATGGTGGTGGATGTGTGGTGTTATTTCTGACGCCTCTGTTCTGTTCCATTGGTCTATATATGTTTTGGTACCCGTACCATGCTGTTTTATTTATTGTAACCCTGTAGTATTGTTTGAAGTCAGGTAGCATGATGCCTCCAGCTTTGTTCTTTCTGCTTAGGATTGTCTCGACTATATGGGTTCTTTTTTGGTTCCACAGGAAATGTAAAGTAATTTTTTCTAATTCTATGAAGAAAGTCAATGGTAGCTTGATGGGAATAGCATTGAAATCTATAAATTACTTTGGGCAGTATGAACCTTTTCATGATATTGATTCTTCCTATCTATGAACGTGGAATGTTTTTCCATTTATTTGTGTCCTCTCTTATTTCCTTGAGCAGTGGTTTTTAGTTCTTGAAAAGGTGCTTCACATCCCTTGTAAGTTGGATTCCTAGGTATTTTATTCTCTTTGCAGAAATTGTGAATGGGAGTTTCCTCATGATTTGGCTCTCTGTCTACTATTGGTGTACATGAATGCTTGTGATTTTTGCCATTGGTTTTGGATCCTGAGACTTTGCTGAAGTTGCTTACCAGCTTAAGGAGATTTTGGGCTGGGATGATGGGGTTTTCTAAATATACAATCATATCATCTGCAAACAGACCACTTGCCTTCCTCTCTTCCTATTTGAATACCCTTGATTTCTTTCCTTTGCCTGACTGCCCTGGCCAGAACTTCCAATACTATGTTGAATAGGAGTGGTGAGAGAGGGCATCCTTGTCTTATGCCAGTTTTCAAAGGGAATGCTTCCAGCTTTTTCCCATTCAGTATGATATTGACTGTGGATTTGTCACAAATAGCTCTGATTATTTTGAGATACATTCCATCAATATCTAGTTTATTGAGTGTTTTTAGCACAAAGGGGTATAGAATTTTATGGAAGGCCTTTTCTGCATCTATTGAGATAATCATGTGCTTTTTGTCATTTGTTCTGTTTATGTGATGGATTATGTTTATTGATTTGCATATGTTGAACCAGCCTTGCATCCCAAGGATGAAGCCAACTTGATCATGGTGGATAAGCTTTTTAATGTGCTGCTGGGTTCGGTTTGTCAGTATTTTATTGAAGATTTTTGCATTAATGTTCATCAGGGATATTGGCCTGAAATTTTCTTTTTTTGTTGTGTCTTTGCCTGGTTTGGTATCAGGATGATGTTGGCCTCATAAAATGAGTCAGGGAGGAGTCCCTCTTTCTCTATTGTTTCGAATAGTTTCAGAAGGAATGGAACCAGCTCCTTTGTACCTCTGGTAAAATTGAGCTGTGAATCTGTCTGGTCCTGGCCTATTTTTGGTTGGTAGGCTATTAATTACTGCCTCAATTACAGAACTTGTTATTGGTCTTTTCAGGGATTCAATTTCTTCCTGGTTTAGTCTAGGGAAGGTATATGTGTCCAGGAATTTATCCATTTCTTCTATATTTTCTAGTTTATTTGCATAGAGGTGTTTATAGTATTCTCTGATGGTAGTTTGTATTCCTGTAGGATCGGTGGTGATCTCCTGTTTATCATTTTTTATCATGTCTATTTGATTCTTCTCTCTTTTCTTCTTTGTTAGTCTGGCTAGCAGTCTATTTTGTTGATCTTTTCAAAAAACCAGCTCCTGGATTCATTGACCTTTTTTTTTTTTTTTTTTGAGACAGAGCCCCAATCTGTCACCCAGGCTGGAGTGCAGTGGTGTGATCTCAGCTCACTGCAAGCTCCGCCTCCTGGGTTCACACCATTCTCCTGCCTCAGCCTCCCAAGCAGCTGGGACTACAGGCACCTGACACCATGCCCATCTAATTTTTTTTTTGTATTTTTAGTAGAGATGGGGTTTCACCACGTTAGCCTGAATGGTCTTGATCTCCTGATCTCGTGATCCACCTGCCTTGGCCTCCCAAAGTGCTGGGATTATAGGCATGAGCCACAGCGCCCAGCCCATTCATTGACTTTTTGAAGGCTTTTTTGCGTCTCTATCTCCTTCAGTTCTGCTCTGATCTTAGTTATTTCTTGTCTTCTGCTAGCTTTTGAATTTGTTTGCTCTTGCTTCTCTAGTTCTTTTAATTGTGATGTTAGGGTGTTGATTTTAGATCTTTCTTGCTTTATCTTGTGAGCATTTAGTGCTATAAATTTCCCTCTAAACACTGTTTTAGCTGTGTCCCAGAGATTCTGGTACATTGTGTCTTTGTTCTCATTGGTTTCAAAGAACTTATTTATTTCTGCCTTAATTTCATTATTTACCCAGTAGTCGTTCAGGAGCAGGTTGTTCAGTTTCCATGCAGTTGTGCAGTTTTGAGTGAGCTTCTTAATCCTGATTTCTAATTTGATTGCACTGTAGTCTGAGAGAGTGTTTGTTATGATTTCCGTTCTTTTGCATTTGCTAAGGATTGTTTTACTTCCAATTATGTGATCTATTTTAGAATAAGTGCTATTTGGTGCTGAGAAGAATGTATATTCTGTTGATTTGGGGTGGAGAGTTCTGTAGCTGTCTATTAGGTCCTCTTGGTCCAGAGTCGAGTTCAAGTCCTGAAAATCCTGTTAATTTTCTGTCTCATTGATCTGTCTAATATTGACAGTGGGGTGTTAAATTCTCCCACTATTATTGTGTGGCAGTCTAAGTCTCTTTGTAGGTCTCTAAGAAGTTGCTTTATGAATCTGGGTGCTCCTGTATTGGACGCATATATATTTAGGATAGTTAGCTCTTCTTGTTGCATTGATCCCTTTACCATATGTAATGCCCTTCTTTGTCTTTTTTGATCTTTGTTGGTTTAAAGTCTGTTTTATCAGAGACTAGGATTACAACCCCTGCTTTTTTTTTTGCTTCCCATTTGCTTGGTAAATCTTCCTCCATCCCTTTATTTTGAGCCTATGAGTGTATTTGCATGTGAGATGGGCCTCCTGAATAAAACACACCAATGGGGCTTGACACTTTATCCAATTTGCCAGTCTGTGCCTTTTAATTGGGTCATTTAGCCCATTTACATTTAAGGTTAATACTGTTATGTGTTAATTTCATCCTGTCATTATGAGGCTAGCTGGTTATTTTGCCCATTAGTTGATGCAGTTTTTTCATAGTGTCAATGGTCTTTACGTTTTGGTTTGTTTTTGCAGTGGCTGGTACCAGTTGTTCCTTTCCATATTTATTGCTTCCTTCAGGAGCTCTTGTAATGCAGGGCTAGTGGTGACAAAATCCCTCAGCATTTGCTTGTCTGTAAGGGATTTTATTTCTGCTTCACTTACGAAGCTTAGTTTGGCTGCATATGAATTTCTGGGTTGAATATTCTTTTCTTTAAGAATGTTGAATATTGGCCCCCACACTCTTCTGGCTTGTAGGGTTTCTGCAGAGATATCCACTGTTAGTTTGATGGGTTTCTCTTTGTGGATAACCTGACTTTCTCTCTTGCTGCCGTTAACATTTTTTCTTTCCTTCATTTCAACCTTGATGAATCTGATGATTATGTGTCTTGGGGTTGCTCTTCTCAAGGAGTATCTTTGTAGTGGTCTCTGTATTTCCCGAATTTGAATGTTGGCCTGTCTTGCTAGGTTGGGGGGGTTCTCCTGGATAATATCCTGAAGTGTGTTTTCCAATTTGGTTCCATTCTCCCTGTCACTTTCAGGTACACCAATCAAACATAGGTTTGGTCTTTCCACATAGTCCCATATTTCTTGGAGGCTTTATTCATTCCTTTTCATTCTTTTTTCTCTAATCTTTTCTTCATGCTTTATTTCATTAAGTTGATCTTCAATCTCTGATATCCTTTCTTCTGCTTGATTGATTTGGCTATTGATATTTGTTCTCGTGCTGTGTTTTTCAGTTCCATCAGGTCATTTATGTTCTTCTCTAAACTGGTTATTCTAGTTAGCAACATCTCTAACCTTATATCAAGTTTCCTAGCTTTCTTGCATTGGGTTAGAACATGCTCCTTTAGCTTGCAGGAGTTTGTTATTACCCACATTCTGAAGCCTACTTCTGTCAATTTGTCAAACTCATTCTCCATCTGGTTTTGTTCCATTGCTGGTGAGGAGTTGTGATCCTTTGGAGGAGAAGAGGTGTTCTGGATTTTAGAATTTTCAGCCTTTTTGTGCTGGTTTTTCCTCATCTTCATGGATTTATCTACCTTTGGTCTTTGCTGTTGGTGGCCTGTGGATGGAGTTTTTGCGTGGTCATCCTTTTGGTTGATGTTGATGCTATTGCTTTCTGTTTGTTAGTTTTCCTTCTAACAGGCCCCTCTTCTGCAGGTCTGCTGGAATTTACTGGGGGTCAACTCCAGATCCTGTTTACCTGGGTATCATGAGTGAAGGTGGCAGAATAGCAAAGATTGCTGCCTGCTCCTTCCTCTAGAAGCTTCATCCCAGAGAGGCACCTGCCAGATGCCAGCTAGAGCTCTCCTGTACGAGGTGTCTGTTGACCCCTCCTGGGAGGTGTCTCCCAGTTAGGAGCCACCAGTGTTAGGGACCCATCTGAGGAGGCAGTCTGTCCCTTAGCAGAGCTCGAGCACTGTGCTGGGAGATCCACTGCTCTCTTCAGAGCTGGCAGTCAGGAACGTTTAAGTCTGCTGAAGCTGCGCCCATGGCCGCCCCTTCCCCCAGGTGCTCTGTCCCAGGGAGATGGAAGTTTTATCTATAAGCCCATGACTGGGGCTGCTGCCTTTCTTTCAGAAGTGCCCTGACCAGAGAGAAAGAATCTAGACAGGCAGTCTGGCTATAGTGGCTTTGCGGTGCAGTGGTGGGCTCCACCCAGCCCGAACTTCCAGGTACCTTTGTTAACACTGTGAGGGGAAAATCACTTACTCAAGCCTCAGTAATGGCAGACACCCCTCCCCTCACCAAGCTGGAGCATCCTAGGTTGACTTCAGACTGCTTTGCTGGCAGCGAGAATTTCAAGCCAGTGGATCTTAGCTTGCTGGGCTCCGTGGGGGTGGGACCCACTGATCCAGAACACTTGGCTCCCTGGCTTCAGTCCGCTTTCCAGGAGAGGGAAAGGTTCTGTATTGCTAGCATTCCAGGTGCCACTGGGGTATGAGAAAAAACTCCTACAGCTAGCTCAGTGTCTGCCCAAATTGTCACCCAGTTTTGTATTTGAAACCCAGGGTTACTGTGGTGTAGCCACCCGAGGGAGTCTCCTGGTCTGCGGGTTGTGAAGACTGTGGGAAAAGCATAGTATCTGGGCCATAATGCACTGTCCCTCATGGCACAGTCCCTCATGGCTTCCTTTGGCTAGGGGAGGGACTTCCCCGACCCCTTGTGCTTCCCAGGTGAGGCAACACCCCACCCTGCTTCTGTTTGCCCTCTGTGGGCTGCACCCACTGTCTAACCAGTCCCATTGAGATGAACCGGGTACTTCAGTTGGAAATGCAGAAATCACCTGCCTTCTGCATTGATCTCACTGGGAGCTGCAGACTGGAGCTCTTCCTGTTCAGCCATCTTGCCTGGGTATCTCTTTTTTTTTTTTTTTTGAGACGGAGTTTCACTCTTGTCACCCAGGCTGCAGTGCAATGACACAATCTTGGCTCACTGCAACCTCTGCCTCCCAGGTTCAAGCAATTCTCCTTCCTCAGCCTCCTGAGTAGCTGGGATTACAGGTGCCCATCACCATGTCCAGCTAAATTTTTTGTATTTTTAGTAGAGACGGGGTTTTGCCATGTTGGCCAGGCTGGTCTCAAACTCCTGACCTCAGGTGATCCACCTGCCTTGGCCTTCCAAAATCCTGGGATTACAGACATGAGCCACCACGCCCAGCCAAGAATTTTTATTTGATACATAAACACATGGTATCTTTGGTAAAGTAATACAAGAATAATGTTTCAGGATTTCCATTCTCCATAAATGTTTGTACCTAGCTTTAGCAGTTGTAACACTACTGAGGATTTTTATGGCTTTTTTAAAACATTGGTTGAGATGGAAATATGGGTGCAGATTTTAATTTTCATATGACCAAATAAAGATGCATGTGACCTCAGGAGGTTTCTTCTAGGACAGCAGTCCCCCAATCTTTTTGTCCTATGGTTCCTTTTCATCCTTAAAAATTTCGAGAATCCAATTTGCTTTTGTTTATATGGGTTATTTCTATTGATACTCTTTTAAAAACTAAAACTGAATTTAAAAATATTAGTTCACTTTAAAATAACAAAGCTTTACATGTTATCATAAATACTTTAGAAAAATTAATTTTGTTTTTAAAAATAAAATTAATAAAAAGAGTTGCATTTTAAAAATATTTTTGAAAATCTTTTTTGAGCCTACCTTAGTAGAAGACAGCTAGGATGTCATATCCGTTTCAGCATTTATGTTGTTGTGATATGTGGTATTAGTTAAAGCATATAAAGAAAATCTGGCATCTCAATATCTATGATCTAGAAAAGGAAGAGTATTTTAATATTCTTCCAGATAATTGTGGCTATCCCTATTTTACACTACAGTGAAACTCAACAAGTGGTCCTTTCTGAAAGGTTAACTGTAATACGGAATAAGAAACCATATCAATGAACTTTTATTTTCTGTTACATTAAAATCCACTGTTCTTTCTTACTCTTTGAATGGATCTTTTACCCAGGCATAATTTTGTGACATTTGGACTATCTTGATTCCCTGAGTTATGGAGATCTCCCAAATGTTGGTGCATTTCATTATGTAATATCAAAAACACGTTCATTAATATCCTCACCATTCTCATCACAAAAGTCTTTATGTATTGGAAAGTTATCAAGTTCATGGTGGCAAATACAAATTTTCCAAAACTCAAATTGTCACTTGCAAGCTCAAACTTTATCACTGGCAACAAATGCTATCAGCATTCCTTAAAGTGACAGAAGCAATTTGTTCATTAAAAAAATAAAATTAGCCAAGTAGTCATGTCTTAATACCAACAGTTTGTTCATTGGTCATTCTTTCAACTGAAAATGGTGTTCCAAGAAAAACGTAGTCAGTTCAACTCCACGAGTCCTTTTCCTCAAGATAACCATCATAACTCACATGAAGTAGAAGTGTTTTCTATGCATACTTTCCACTTATTCACACAGGATTAAAAACATATATGCTCAATAGCCAAGATTTAGCAACAATAATTTATACTATTCTCTTGAAGATCGTATCAAGTAAAGCTGGCCTTTTGTTTTTTAAACTGCAAGTGTGTGGCAATGACAACTAACGCGATTTGAAACCACTTCTTTAATTTTTCCCAAGGCACCAGCCATGTTGCCTACCATTAATTTTGCACTACCATTATTATTATTATTATTATTATTATTATTTGAGATGGAATCTCGCTCTGTCACCCAGACTGAAGTGCAGTGGTGCCATCTCTGCTCATTGCAACCTCCGCCTCCTGGGTTCAAGAGATTCTCCTGCCTCAGCTTCCTGAGTAGCTGGGACTACAGGCACGCACCACCACACCTGACTAATTTTTGTATTTTTAGGAGAGATGGGGTTTCACCATGTTGGCCAGGCTGGTCTCAAACTCCTGACCTCAAGTGATCCACCCACCTCGGCCTCCCAGAGTGCTAGGATTACAGGCACGAGCCTGCGCCCTGCCTGCACTGCCATTATTTGACCACAGAAAGGGTTTATATTTATGTTTTTCTTTTTTCTTTTCTTTCTCTTTTTTTTTTTTTTTTTT